>NW_027271084.1:0-391722 GCF_040938485.1 Diadema antillarum | reverse complement strand
AGAACAAAGGAGTATATGAAATTTACAGGTCAAAGTGTTGTTCTCTGGGATTAACCTTTATACGGCAATATGAAACGTAAACCGAAACAATGACAATAGAATACCGGAGTGATGATGCCACAGTCTTTTGTTAAAGCACCTGGTTGGAACCAGGTGCGAGCATGACTGGCAACAAAAGTGTTCACAGATCAGGCCATGTGATGTTGTTCATAACCAGTTTGAATGGCTATGAATGGCTACGACACCACACTTGGCACTGCATACAAAGTAACACTCACGTACAAATAGGCGAGTGATATTTATCGAGCAGAGGATGAGGACAAATAAAAAAAACTAGAGATGGAAACTTTTGCCCTCATGAAAATGTCACATATCTGAGAATCCACCCTCCTTTCCTATATATCATCCACGCCCTAAATGTGGAGCATTTCCTGGCTTTGAATACGGTGTTAGTCGGCGTAAGAACACATCAATCTGACCAAACCTTCTTACCAATAAATGGAACTCACACACGAGAAGTCGGTTTTGATAGTGCTGCCCACCTCCGACAAGTAAACCTCACGAAGTAATTTTATCATTAACTTGTACAAGAATTAAAAAAAAAAAACGCCTGACATTTTATAATAAGTATGCTTCCTTTCGAACTTACCCATGCATTTACTTCCACTAATTTATCGTCGCAGTCAGAGACAGAAAGTGACGCCAACCACGCCAACATTTTAACAAGAGCTAGTTTTATTTGACGGTGTCAGAAATATTTTAATCTAACATAAAAAAAGGCACGATTATTGATCAAGACAAAGCTGAATCCATGCACCGGAAGATCAAAAGAGGTGAAGAGTCAACCACGTGTCCGGTTGGGCAAGATTTCTTTGGGACAAAGAAAAGTCTGGCTGCCATAGTCAGATTTTGGGCCTAACCTCGTTTTACCGTGCACCAGATTTTTTTTTTTTAATGGTTTCACCCTATTTCCCTGAATACGAATCTGGTTGATGGAACACTTGCCTCTGATTTTTTTGTTGGCCATTTTCGTGACCCTATTTTGGCGGTCTTCTAGCATTATATCTCAGAACTCTCAAAGCTGTAATAAGTGCATCATCCAGATTCGGATTCTGCACCCTCGAAATAAGGTAAAAACCTTCATAATTGTAATTATTAATTTTTTCACTAGTTATGTAGTTACGTATGAAAGATGACTTTTATCGGGATGTTAATTAAATGCTAAACAACAAAAGAAGCAGGCCTTTTGAATTATCTTCGTGAACAAACTTATAAAAAATATGTGGTCGGTAATACTTTTTTGGTGAAAATATATTTTAAAAACGCCACGTCACAACTTTTATCATTTCAAATCTGACTGTAAATGAAAGTAGCATTGTTATGCTTGAGTTGATCTTACTGTACTTATCAAAGGCACTTTATAATATTGGATGTCATATCGCTATAAGTCAGACTTTCAGTCTACTAGTATCATGATCAGTGGCGTATCTAGGGGGGGGGGGCAAGGGGGGCACATGCTCCGGGCGCCACTCCTTGGGGGCGCAAAAAACGAAAAAAAAAGGAAAAAAAGAAGAAGAAAAAGAAAGAAAACGAAGAAGAAGAAAAAGAAGAAGAAAGAAAAGAAAAAAAGAAAAGAAGAAGAAAAAAAAAACTCGCCTGGAAAAAGGGGCGGGGGCAGAAAACCAAATCAAACAAGATAAAAACAAAACATGATGATGACGCGGACAAAATGACAATGTTTATTGTGTTCACACAAGAAATCCATATGCTGTCAGCTGAAATACAAAAATTTTCTGCTCGCTCGCTGCGTTCGCTCGCCAAAATTTATATAAATAACGAAGGTAAGAACAAAACGTGATGATGATGCGGACAAAATGACAATGTCTATTGTGTTCACACATGTCATTTTATATTTAGCGGGCAAAATGTTTCACGGAGCAGCGGCTGCAATTTCTTTCGTTTTGAAGCGATCGCCAATTGGATCAAAAGAAGGCGCCAACGGTTTCGAACATACGGGGGGGGGCGCAAAAAAAATCAAGCAAGATAAGAACAAAACGTAATGATGACACAGAAATATGCAAATTTCGGCTCACTCGCTCGTACAATTTAGAGTATTTTTTTTCAAGTCCACAGTTTGTTGGTATAAACCGTTATCTATAAGGCGTCACTAAATCTTGATTAGGAGTGTAAGATTAAATAAGCAAAAAAAAAAAGACAAGAATTCAATGATTTGTAAGCTGAAATTAAAAAAATTCGGCTCGCTCGCTGCGCTCGCTCGCCAAAATTCATCAAAAAAGAAAAAAGAAGAAGATAAGAACAAAACGTGACGATGACGCGTACAAAATGACAATGTCTATTGTGTTCACACAATGTCATGTCATTTTATATTAAGCAGGAAAAATGTCACACGGAGCAGCGTCTGCAATTTCATTCGTTCTGGAACGATCGCAGATTGGATCAAGAGAGGACGCCAACGGTGGCGAACATAATGGGGGGGGCGCAAAAAAAAACAGATCAAAAAAGATAAGAACAAAACGTAATGATGACGCGGGAATATACAAATTTCGGCTCACTCGTTCGTACTAATTTAGAGTACTAGTATTATAAGTCCTCAGTTTGTTGGTATAAATCGTTATCTATAAGGTCGTCACTATATCTTGATTAGAATTGTAAGATCTTGATAAGCAAAAAATGACAAGAATTCCATACTTTTTAAGCTGAAATACGAAAATTTTCGGCTCACTCGCTGCGCTCGCTCGCCAAATTTTATCAAAATAGAAAAGAAAAAAAAAGAACAAAACGTGATGATGACGTGGAAATATACAAATTTCGGCTATTTATACTCGCGCGTACTTATTTAGAGTACTTTTTAAATTCCTCATGCAGTTTGTTGGTATAGATCGTTATCTATACAGGCCGTCACTATATCTTGATTGGAATTTTACGATTTGATTAGCAAAAAATAACAAGAATTCCATGTTTTGTAAGCTAAAATACCAAATTTTTCGGCTCGCTCGCTTCGCTCGCTCGCCAAAATTTATCAAAATTAATTACATTTAAATCACCCTCAAAAGACCCCTTCTAAGTGCTTGAAAAAGCATATCATGTGGACTTGGTTTAAAGTCCCTACCGGGATGGGGTTGGGGTTGAACACTTTTTGAGAAATTAGGGGCGCAATTTTCGCGCTTGCCCCGGGCGCCGTTTCCCCTAGATACGCCACTGATCATGATTATTTTGCTATCATTTCTATGTACATTGTATATACCTGGTTGCCTGGACGAGACAAAAACCTCAGCTGGCCTTGAATAGCGCCACCACGGTTACACGTCCCATACTCTCGACCATGGGTTGCACGCCCTGTGCACTCCACGCTGGCGGCTCCAGGCAACGTCTGTCCGTGCCGAATGGCGCCGCGGTCTCCTCTCCAGCGACGGCGGGCGAGAGATGGGCGAGGCACAGGAGCGCCGCTGCGAGATACGGCACACCCCAACGCCCCGTCATCATTGCTCAAATCCTTCGGAGTCTCTAAGAAAGATGAAATAGCATTCGAGAAAATATACATTGAGGGTAATGCTATTATTAACCATACTCAATAATAACTTATCAAGCGTTGCTTTCACTGCTCTAATAGAAAACCCCACCACCGTTATGAGAGAGCATCAGATTTGCGCGCGACGCCGCTCTCTAGCTCTCTCCCTGCGTCGTGCTGATAAGCTTCAGAGTTAATTCGCGAGGACGCAACATATGAAAAGTAGACTGGCGCCCCCATTTTTATGATAGTGCATCAAGTAGCTCTCTACGTCGTGATTTGAGCGGACTCACAAGTGGTCCAGAACCGTTCATGAAAACTCACGACGATGCGAGATCGATTTTGATGTGATTTTGCGCATACGCGGAATATCTTTTTTTTTTCCCACTGAACGTCCACATTGCAAAAATCTAACGCCCCTATAGTTTCTGCATATTGTCACGACTGTCTATACAACTGAAAAAAAAAAGACCAAAGTGAGCAAAACATCTTGTCCATGAATGAATTCACAAGGCGGGATTTGAACCAACAACCGTTTTTTTTTTCTTTTGTTTTCTTTGTGCACTTTAGCGTCTCATCCATCATACCACGGTGTACCCACTATGGCTATGCATTGCATAAGTACTCAACATTATCACTGATTGAAAGATTGAGGAAATTTGTGAGATTACACAAGTTAAATACAGTGTAGCCTATTACCAATAGTTTCACATAAAAAAAAATGGATTGACACTTGGTGAACAGTGAACTTTTTCTCTGTATGTGGGCGGCAATACCGCATTACTACGACCGTAGAATCCGCAGCAAACATTGTAAAGCTGCGTTTACACCATGTTCCAGGCAACCACGGCAGCCTCGTTTTAGGCCACCGTGGACAAAACGAGATGGACTTGACACAACGTGGTGAGACGGGATAGGCAAACGCGACAGGGCATGATTGCCGTGGATGCCTTGTTAGATTTTTAAATTATCATAAAATTGTCATCGCAGTCCTGGCGCTAATGAGGAATCTTGTATGCAGTGATAAAACTGGGTGAACGCAACAGAACGGGGCCGCACGCAATAGGCCGCAACAAAACTTGGAGGCTGTCCGTTGCGGAACGCGACTGAAAGTATTGACAGTCTAGCCTGATCAGACGCCGTGAGAACAGCGTCTGATAGCTAGGCACCCTATATGTTTACCAGGGCCAGGACTGGATCGAACAAGACTAGAACGCGAAGGGGAAAATGCAGGAGATGTCTCATAGTATCCACGGCGCACTACGTTTTTGGCAAATGGGGCTGCCGTGGCCGCCGGGATTATGGTGTAAACGCAGCTTGACCGCATCATCTTAATGGTAAACGATGTGATTACCATCGATCATGCATCGATCGAGTGAATAATTATCCTAAACACTGCTAAACAGGTGAGAACATGCACACGAAGCGCACTGGATAGACTCGACAACCCTGCGCAAGCAACAGCTACAACGGCAAGAGGAAGACTAGAAACAGAAGACTATACACCTATAAACATAGCAATGTGGTGATGTATAAGAAGAAAACATCTCGTTATTATCATATCAACGTTGAGAAAATTAAAGGTTTTTACTGAATCATACTGTATAGTAAAGCGTCTAGGACGAGAACGAAATACTTTAAACTTTGATGTAGTTTTTCATCGCAGCGCAGACCGGTATCTATAATCTTTTCGATATTATGGTGATTCTTATTTTTTCGAAGGCAACAAGGTGAAAAACCAAAACACAAGTGGTGTGGGAGAGGAAGAGAATTACGTGTGCCCAACTTAACAATGCAAACATTTTCAATTTCAAACCGGTATATCCCTTCCTCCTTCTCTTCCTGACGTTACAAACTAGTCCCATGGACAGCAACATAATATACAGGGGTAAGCGAATTGTGCTCGTTGATCCCGGTCGTGTCAGCCATTGACTTCCGGCCCACGCAGATCATAACATCAGAATAAACTCTAACCAGCCTGTAGAGTTCTTGAAACCATATCTAACTAATGGTAACAGACGTGAACAAGTGTTGTACTATCAAAGTGCACTGGTGCACTGAAAAAATAACCCTGTCGTAGCCGAAATTTGGAGTGCCCTTTGCAACCGCATTGAATTTTAAGAATTTGGCTGGTGAGGGTTAACCCAGACTTTGGTCTCCTTGATTGCGGGCTCATGATTTGCCGTATTAGTACTTTATGGAATTTTCTCAAAGAGGAGTAAGTGTCATTAGAAGATTATGTCTCAGCCTATGTATTCAGAGAAGAAAGAAGAAGTTATACACTCACCCTATGCGGGATGAAAGGCTGAGAGGCTACAAAGGAAAACAAAAGTCAGTCACTGTCGTTCCGGCTCCGCACACTCCTGCTGCCCGGGAGCTCAATCACAGTTGTGACTGGGTTTCTTGAGGCGTTAACGTTTTAGTATTGTATCCCAAAACTCTACTTCGCGCTGTGTGCCTCTCCAAGTCTGGGGAAAAGGGAAAAATATTCAAGAGGGATAAAACATCGGAACATGTTTTTCTTTTCTCTTTTTGAGACCATGCCAAGTTAACAGCCAAAGAAGATGGCATTGACCCGCGTCACCGCTTCCTGGGTAACCTTTGATCCCGAGGTGGTGGCACAGTCTCAAATCGCTCCAATTTGCATACAATGCAGACATAGGGGACTCCCTCGCTCCCTCGCTACCTTTCTTGGCACGGCTTGTTTCCTCAGTTGGCGTCAGGAAATCAAATGCTAAAAAAAAAAAAAAACGGTTTGGTTGACAATTACAACAACAACAAAGAAGTGGTGTTCGGCAACAAGAAGCGATTTCGTTCTCGATTGTGGGTCAGTTTTCTTTGAGTTCATCGTAAAGCACCTTCATCGTCTCAACGATGTCTCTTTCAATCTTAGACATAAAGATCTGTCTGTCGATCCGGAGGAGTCTTTTATTTATTTATTTTTTACGTTATCACTCTCATTAGGAGGGAATCCGTGAAGCCAGACGCAGTCTCCGCGGAAGATATCCCCGACGACCAGATACAGACCGATCTTTCGGTCAATTTCAATCCTAGACTTCTCGCTTGGATTCAGCTGGTTACACATGCATATGCAGTCAACATCAGTTGTTCTAGCGAAGCTTTGGACCGTCTGTTTGGGAATTTCGCTTCGAGTAAAATCAATAGAGAGACATAGATTTGCCCTATAATTCTCCATACGCATACGCGCACTTCCGGCTCGAAAAAACAAAACTTGACTGTCATTGTGACTTCTTCTGCGCTTTTATTTCATAGGTTTAAACCATCACACAAAATTGTACCGTGCAGCCGTATGAATCATTTATGGCATCGCGATAATCATATTCTGCGCACACGCAGACACACACCCCTCCTCACTACCTTGGTCTATATACCCACCCCCTCTCCCTACATGCTCTATCTTTCTATCTGCATCTAATCGATCGATCTATCAACATATAGACGCTTACGTCTAAGATCGAAGATTGTTTGGGGTCGTTGTTTTTGTTTTTTATTCATTACGACGAGGTCTCTCGAGACCGGTTTCATGGCATTCGCTCCTGCGACAATATTGCTCCCATGCACGCTAAGCCAAACAAAAATTCTACCCACAAACATAACCATAATCCTAATCCTAACATCCAACTAAAGCTAAAACCCTATCACAACCCTAGCCAGCCTAACTCTATGTCCTTGAAGAAAATAAGACCGGAGCAATTGTCGCAGGAGCAAATGTCGTGTCACCCTCTTGACCCAGGTCTATAAATGGCTGCCTGGCAAGACTAAGGTAGGGTCCTATACTACAATCAGACTACCGATAACATGGCCAACAGCTAGTGACAACTCTGAAACGGCTACCCCTGGATGGGTTATGCACAAATATCACCACAATCCAAGTTTTTATCAACGTTACTTGGCACCATTTACAGAGCAGAAAAAAAAGACTTCCTTAGCCTACATGCGGACTCTCCGTGATCTTGGCTACGGTGATGTTTTTGCAAAGGTTCTCGTGGCTTCCATTTACACTTCTTTCTATCAATGTTTGTATAATATTGCCTTCTCTCCAACCTATGATATACAAGGCAGTGTCAAAGACCGTGATTTGTATGTTATGTCTATTACTTACATGTACACTTAATATTTTGAGCAAGGCATTGGGCCTACGCTAACCTATTTCAGCTAAATTGTAGTTGTTATTAAATTTTGACCAGGGGAAAAAAGTTCTCACTTGCTCACTGCAATGATGACCACAGAACTCTTAGAGTACTGTGATGATGACCCATGCAATTGGCAGATTATACCATTGCAAGAGAAGAGATATGGCCAGTTCGTGACATTTACAACAAATTTGAACATTATTTTTTCCTCATTTTGTTGTATATAGAAGCCTTCCCCTAACTCAGAGAGAACTTTAATGACTCTTTTTTTTTCATGATTGGTTTCAAAATGTAGGGGTAGAATCGTTTAAATGGTAAACCAAGTAGTACGGGTTTTTGTTTTTGTTTTTGCTTCTTCTTTTTTAGCTGCCAATCAACATCTCACGCGCATAAGGTATAATGATATAGAAATGATGAAAAGCTATAATCAGTGGGACATTACTCATATGTTAAAAGACTGATATTGTTACTAAAGTCCTTTTTTACATGACTTCCAGTTTTTAACACCTGTAACCAAAATCAGTTTTGATCTCAGCACAGCATTGTGACAGGGCATGGATGAGTTTTCCATCCTCTAACCTCATGTTACATCATTTGACATATTATAGAGTGTGGAAACGAAATCGCGACAACAATACTTTCTCAGCATGGTTCCGCTTCAGGAACGGTTAAACTATCTCCTCATTTTCTTTCGGGTTTTTTTTTCTCTCATACAGCTGGAAAAATCATAAGAGGGTTGGATTAATTTCTGGAAGACCAGGATATGATGTAAACATCCCGTTGGCACGGATTTGACATTATTATTAAAGTGGCTCTCTTGCTATTATTGTTTCTCCCACTCGCGATTGACAATAATTGTTAGACACTCGTTGAACAACCCAAATGAGTCTTGGCTGTTGTTGTTGTTATTACTATTATTATCACTATCATCATAATTTTTATTACCGTTATTATTATTATTATTATTATTATTATTATTATTATTATCATCATCATCATCATCATCATCATCATCATCATTATTATCATTGTTGTTGGTAATGTTGTTCCTGCTGTTTTTGTTGCTGTTGTTGTTGCTTTGCTGGATCCTTACATCGTCTGTCATGTCGCTCGCTTAAAAATCCTCAGGCGGTATGGATTTACCTGTTGATCAGGTTGCACTATAATCATTAGCGCCTTTCATCCAAGTAAACACACAGAAAAACCACACACACATACGCACACATACACACACACACACACACACGAGATTGACTGGCGTCTGAATTTTGTTACGAAATTGGAATTGCGACTTATACTAATAGACTGACTCTCTCTCCCTCTTCCTTTCTATCTCCTTTCTTGAAATAATAGGCCTATAATTCTTTCTCTACGCAATACACACACGTACACACAGAAATAACCCCCCCCCCCCAAAAAAAAAAAAAGAGAGAGAGAGAGAAGAGATAAAAATAGTTAAGGGTCTATGTGTGTCAAGCCCAAGAGGTATGACCTCTCATAGTTCCGTTCCCACGGCGTCTTCAAAGAGTTCATAATATCATATTTCATTGTTATCAATGTTTAGTACGCCGATGAACTATTCACATGAGAGTATTCCATAGGTATACATGGGTGTAGAAAATTATAGTGGGGTTTATTGTATGATAATGATGACTGTGTGTAACTCATAACTATGGATAATCCGATATAGTCCCGGTGCTAAATTTCAGGATTGTACGTGCTATCTTATCATGAAGCTCAACGGGAGGGACTTTTTGTTCTTTTTTTTTTTTTTTTTGGTTCTTTAATTATATTTGCATCTGGGAACGAGGTATAGATTTTCTTATTTACTATAGTACTCGATAGTGGAGGTCAGATAAACCAATTAAGAAGAAACAGCTTGTAAAAACGATCAATAGCACATGAATGTGTATAAAGTCTGCATGACCAGTCTCACACAAGTAGTAGAGCTCGTCTAGATAGTAATAATTCGACCTTGATTTTTCCGAGAAAATGGGAAAAAATGAGAGTAATAAATATAAAAATAGTATCGCTATGTATTTTGTTGAAAATCAGGTCACGTACTTTGGAGAGGTCAGAGAGCTTATAGTAATAATGTAGCCTTGAAAATAGGGAGGAGCGGGCAAATCAGAAAGTGAGAAAAAGAAAATTATGAATGTATCGATAAATTTATAGTATTGATGCTGAGTTGATAAAAATTTGTTTTGACGGGATAAAGCCCGTAGAGCTGCTGGAGGAACGAGAGCAATGTGAGGAAGAAATGTGCGGGTACGAAGTGTACACTGATGAGCGCCGGACATATCAGACAGTGACCGACGGTCAGAGCAGACAGCCAGTGAAACAGTATATCATGAATGGACGAAGTCTAAGCGAGTGAAACAGTATCGTCTGCCGGAGGAACGAGAGCAATGTGATGAAGAAATGTGCGGGTACGAAGTGTGCACTGATGAGCGCCGGACATATCAGACAGTGACCGACGGTCATAGCAGACAGCCAGTGAAACAGTATATCATATGACTGGACGAAGTCTAAGCGAGTGAAACAGTATCGTCTACTGTAAAATGTGAGGGTAAGAGGTGTACTCTGATGACCGACGGGCATATGAGACAGCGACTGAATATAGAATATGACTGTCACGATAAATACGTAGTATTGAGACAGAGTTGATAAACATTTGTTTTTGTGGGAGTATATAGGTATTGTGGACGTGCTCGCACTAACACGTTAAGAGTGACACGAGAGAACATGAATCGATATCTGAATGACATTTATTTCAATCCAGAACACGAAGCCAGTTTTGGCGGGGTAGAAAAATTGTACAAGTTCGTGCGAGAAGATGGTCGATATCGCTTAAGTAGGAAACAAATACGAGAATGGTTAGAGGGTATTGACACCTACACGTTGCACAAACCGGCCAGACGTCGGTTTAGTAGAAGCAGAGTCATTGTTGGCGGTATGGATGATCAGTGGCAAATGGATTTGGTAGATATGTCTGCGCTCTCCCGTTACAATTCGGGGTATAGGTATCTCCTTACATGTATAGACATTTTGTCTAAATTTGCCTGGGTAGTGCCCATCAAAGACAAACGTGGCAAAAGCTTGGTCAGTGCTCTGAAAATTATCTTCAAAACGCAGAGGTCTCCGCTAAAGATTCAAACGGACAAAGGCACTGAATTTACCAACAGAATATTTCAAGCCTTCTTGAAAGAGAAAGACATTGAGTTTTTTACAACTGAAAACGAAACCAAGGCTAGTGTCGTCGAACGTTTTAACAGAACGTTGAAAGAAAAGATGTGGAAATATTTTACTCACTCCAACACGTTGAAGTATACCCGCATACTCCCGAAACTCCTCCGAGCCTACAATAATGCCCAGCACCGTTCGATCAAAACAAAACCCGTGCTCGTCACCAAGAAAAATGAAGGTATCATCTGGCAGCGATTGTATGGTGATCAATCATGGGCATTGCGTAAACAAAACAGACCTCGCTACGAAAAAGGTGAAAGAGTACGCATCAGTAAGATGAAACGAACTTTTGAAAAGGGGTACCTCCCCAACTGGACAGAGGAAGTGTACACAGTGTCTGGTCGTAAACATCGTGATTTACCCGTCTATCATTTAACCGATGATAATAACGAACAATTGAAAGGTACATTTTACGAACCTGAATTGCAGAGGGTGCGTAAGGACAAGGCGGACATGTATAGGGTGGAAAAGATACTGAGACGGCGAAAGCGAGGGGGTAAAACCGAATATTTCGTGAAATTTCTAGGCTATCCAGACACGTTTAATGCGTGGGTAGATAACATCGATAAAACCTATCGCAATTGAGGGAGGGCATCATTTTGACGAAAGAATCAGTATGGAAGGCGAGGAACAATTTTACGTGACTCTACCCAGTAATAGTTCGTTCGATTATTTTCCGGATAATACAGTCACCAGTTTTAAGACTAAATTAGCCGCGCCGCTCATATTTCACGCGCAGTGGGAGGTGGCATTGGTGGAAATAATTTATCCCTATTCTTGGTATAACGTGAATATTACGAACAACACATTTCAATTTCTACTGTCCGAAGAGGTGGTCAGCCATTGCGTTATACCTGAAGGACATTACAAAGATATAGGTAGTATATGCGAGGCACTGACAGCTGCTCTACCTGAACGATTTCGTAACAACTTCACTGTACAACGCGATTCGAGCTCGGGCAAAGTTATTTTTGATTTCGATCAAGTCAGCGCCATACAGTTAAGCGAGGGATTAGGTTACCTGTTGGGATTTCCCCGCGGCATCATTCGCGGTCACGCACAGGCGCCTTTTTCTCCGAACGTGAATGGAGGGATCAATACACTTTATCTGTATACGGACGTGATTTGCAATCAGCCCGTGGGTGACATCAGTGCCCCTCTCCTGAGAATTGTTCCCGTTCCCCACAGAAGGGCCGGTGAGATCGTCACGTTTACTTACCAAACCCCTCACTATCTGCCCTTAAAATCAAAATACATAGACACTATACAAGTTGATATAAGAAGTGACTTTGGGGAAAAAGTGCCATTTCAGTCCGGAAAGTTGGTAATTAAACTCCATTTTAGAGCTTGTCGTTATCTACATTAACGGTGTAATGCCGCGCCATCGAGAACAAGTGTGGTCTCATCCCCAGTATGGGAGTGGATCTCTGCCCTATTTTCGAGGGGCGAGAGTGCAACGGGGATATGGGCTGGGAAGTATGCTTAAAGGTATCTGGAAATCGGCCGTACCACTCCTGAAAGCTGGTACAAAGTACTTGGGGAAAAGAGCGTTGCAAACAGGTGTTAATGTAGCTCAAGATGTCATGGCGGGAAAAAGTTTGAAAACTGCTTCGGCCGCACAAGCGAAAAAAATTAAACGTCGGATGGTCGAGAGTATGGACGCACCTCCTGTGAAAAGAAAGACGAAGAAGAAGAATGACAAGAAAGTGAATAAAAAGACCAGACGTAAGAAGAAGGCATTCATTTACACTGGCTCTCGACCGGTGAAAAGAAGCAACGATATTTTTGATCGGTCCTGATCACTCTATTACTATTTTTAACCGAAGACAGAGAGTGAAAGCTAAAGTTGAGGGCATAATGGAAAAGCTACACAAGTTATCGTGCGACTGTTCTAAATCGGAAATTGACCTGTTCAGCATCCCCCCGACTCAGACGACCATAGAGCAAGGAAAATGGGTCGAGTTCTTCCCCGTGACGAGCATAGCCGATGCCACGCCCATACAATTTCATCTGCAAAGTTCGCCGGAAGAGTATACCGATCTTTCTCAAACGCTGCTACATCTCAAGGCGAAAGTTGTTAATGCGGATGGTACCGCCCTCACCGATGAATCTTCTGTAGCACCAGTCAATCTTTTTCTACATTCGCTCTTCAGCGAGGTAGATGTGATGTTCAACGATACACTCATCACCCCTTCCACGAACACCTATCCTTATAGAGCTATGTTCGAAAATCTTCTCACCTACGGTCGTGATGCAAAATTGTCGCAGCTAACTTCGTCCTTGTTTTACAAAGACACGGCGGGATATATGGAAATCAATGACCCTCTGGCCTCGAGTAATACCAACGAAGGGCTGAATAAACGCCACGAGTTTACCAAATTGTCTAAAACGGTAGACATGGTAGGAAGGCTACACGTGGATGCATCGTTCCAAGATCGGTTGATTATGGGAGGGGTGGACATTAAATTCAAACTTCATCGCAGCAAGAACGCATTTAGTCTCATGTCGTCTACCCCTGAAGCAAGCTACAAAGTCAAAATCACCGAAGCCAGTCTCTTGGTGAGACGCGTGAAATTGAGCCCGACCACATCGCTACTGCACGCTAAAACATTGGAAACGGAAACGGCCAAGTATCCTATCAGACGAGTCGTGACAACCTCTTTTTCAATTCCCAAAGGACAGTTGTCTTTTACCCGAGAGAGCCTGGTTATAGGACAGATTCCCAAGCGAATGGTGATTGGTTGTGTCAGTAACACGGCTTACAATGGATCTTACGCCAGAAATCCCTTCAATTTTCATCATTATGACCTGAATTACATAGCGTTGTATGCTAATTCAGAACAAGTACCGTGGAAACCGCTCCGTCCTCAGTTTACTGGATCTTCCCCCAATTACATCTTGGCCTATCAGACTCTGTTTTCTGGTACCAATAGTATGTTTCACGACAAGGGAAATCATATCACTAGAGACGACTACGGAAAGGGATACGCCCTCTACGCCTTTGATTTGACCCCAGATCTGTCGACCGACGATTACTTTCAACCCAAGACTTCCGGATCAGTTCGACTGGAATTGACTTTTGCTTCTCCCCTGTCCGAAACTGTGAATGTCGTCGTTTATTCCGAATTTGAATCTATCTTAGAAGTTGATCGTAATCGTAATGTCACTCTCGACTATGGTAATTAGATATCTGTCGAGATGAACACGCGTGAACTCTTGGGAGTTGTTCAGAAAGAACCCAAACTAAACGGGACTTTTGTTGGTGTTTTTCCCGCCGATAAATTACCAGTTTTAGCCACGAGAAGAAGAAGGAATGGAAGAAAAAGAAGAAGAGAGGCTGAGAAAAAAACCGTGTCATTGATTGCGAATGTAGATGGTCACAGAGAAATAGGTTCTCATTGGATTGCTATTTACATCGACAGTAGAGGGCGTGGTGAATTTTTTGATTCATATGGTAGACACCCTACTTTATGTTCGCCCTACTTTACCAAGTTTTTGAATGCCAATGCCGATGTGTGGACGTACAATAGAAAATCGCTACAATCCAGCTGGTCTACAGTGTGCGGGCAGTACTGTCTTTATTATCTTATACGTAGAGCCAGAGGTGATTCGATGAGTAGCATTTTGTCTGAATTTAATTCTCGCACACGGGGGCAGAATGATCAGAGAGTGTACCATTACATCAACAATTATTTACACTCTCCGCCACCACTAGTAGATGCGAATTTTCTGTACAATCAAATAGCAAAGTCGTGGATGTTGAAATAGATGCTATGCTATGAAAGATATGCTGGTTCTAACGTGGTACGTCAAAGCATGCCGTAGTAATTAGATGTCTGACTGTACTGTTACATAATAACCTAACGAAGCGTGTTGTCTTTGGTACCCTCATAAGTACCGCGAAGCTGTTCATATATGTTCGTAGTTTGTACGTATAAGATATAGCTCTTTCTCTCCTCTCTCTCTCTCTCTCTCTCTCTCCCTCTCTCTCTCTCTCTCCCTGTGTCGTCTTGTACACTGTAATGATTATGTCGTGACGTGACTTGATCCTATTTAACTGACCGCGATATAGTAACTTGCATTCTGTTAGCAATGTCACACGCGTGTAGAATAATGTCATTGTCTGATATGATGGTATCAGTAAGAAGTATATTCGTAGAATATAAATCGTACTGTCTTGTCAAGAAAATAAAATCTCAAATACACACACACACACACACACACACACACGTAGGTATATTACGCTATGTATCTTCTGATTATATTGCTAAGATTTTTATGTACATAGGTGCCATAAAGTCAGGCGTAGATATTGTATGCTCAAAATGTATGATGTATAGCTCTGTCTCTGTGATAGTTGATATTATTAAGAATTACGGCGTGAATGTTATAACCTGAAGACTATTTGTATAGTTATTTTTTATCTTATAGAGTTTATGGTGTTGCATGTTAACAATAATATATATATATATATATATATATATATATAGTAAATGTAAATTTTTGCACGCTATAATGTATTAACCTAACCACATCAGCACACACACACACACACACACACATACACGCACACATACACAACTTCACATAAGCTACACGTTTATAATGTATTAGTCTTACAGTATTAATCAACACACACTAACACACACACACACACACACACACGCAAACATGCAAAACCTCGGTTGTGGGAATTATTGCAGCTTAGTCTATAAGATTATAGAATGTGTAGCATAGACTCGGACAAGAGTGATACAGTTGCAAAGTTTTATACGCTGTACATGGTAGATTTATTGTCTGTACATGTTTGACTATAATACACGATTGTGGTCTCAATAAATAAATAAAGCGTTTACAATTCATATTCATTTGTCTTCATCTTGCTTGAATTCACGTGTACACGTCTTACGTAGAGGTTCGTTATGTATTGTAACATTCAGTGAATGCATAAAATATGATTATGATAATCATTACCAACGTCATTTCACAATACCATCGGGTAGGCTGAAAAAAAAAAATCAGTCGTCTTCACATAAAACTTGACGATCGTACACAAGTGTCATAAAAGTCAATAGGTACCGTTGTACTCTCGTTAAATCGTTTCGATGCATGTAAGGCATCAATTGTAATCTATCTATCCTATAACAAAAACATTACACCAAACAATACACGGCGAAGGAGCATAAAAACGTTGCGATACATGTATGGTATCAATATGTGTGACCTATCATGGGCATTCGTTTCCTCTTATTCTACCGAGACGCGGTAGGGTTAAGACGAGAAAGATAATATAAAAATGATATAACACAATACACATTCAACAATTGTCTTGATGTATCAACGTATTCAGTAACATTAGCTTAGACATTTATCGTCAAGAAAATACTATACTATTCATTATCATAAACACATTTCTCTCAAATCTCAATGCATTAGGTCACAATAATTCAGAGACTTTCCCACTTGAAAGGTAGAGTTCTCTTCTTTTTTTTCTTTGCACGTGTAGTCATCATCATCATTGAGCTTGCGCTCTTAGACCCTTTCTTAGTAACCCTCTTGTCTACAGACGTAGGTATGAACCCTTTAATTTTCATGTCTTGCATTGCGTTGCGTCGTGCCGTATTGACAATAAGTGATTCGGGCGTATTGCTATTGATCAGAATTTTAAGAAATTCTTTCCAACCCGCTGGTTCGTGCGTATTGCGTACCCTCATGACATCGTATATTAGATCTACTACATTTGAGCCTGGTACAATGGAATCACCAACGATCAACTCTCTATTTTTATTCAGCCAGTCGGTGCTGTCTTTCTTTTGCAGTAAATGATCTAATAACAAACTCCCTCGATGTTTTACCGAGGGGGGTAAAATCTTTAACACATCCTCCTTCAAGGTAGCGTATTGATGGTCAGACAATTCGTCGGACTGTGCTTTTGTAGATGTCGGATCATGGGTATCTGCGTGTCGCTCTCCTAAGAGCACTTCGATCGGCTTCTTCCGACTGTTTTGCTTTTGCAATTGCAAGTATCTATACAAGATGTCATTGTATCTTTGCAATTTTTCTCTATCCGATAAGGCGTGATTTTCTAGCACATCACGAATAGACTCGTCCAATATAGACAGAGCTTTACCCGTGGGTGTTTCACGCTGTGGAGATACTTTTTGCAAAGAACTAGCAAAATCGTGAGGCACCAATATCATTTTCTTGGTGTTTTGCATACTACTACTACTATTAGCCATGACAAGTACCAATAAGTTTAACAAAGAGAATCGATTCTGACAATCATACACTCGTTCGACACCTTAAACTTAATCTATTAGTATCACTTTGATTAGAAAATACATCATTTTAATAACATTGACAAAATAGGTCCCAGCAGAGATGTGAGAAAACCTCCTCTCTGGACTAACATTGATTTTCGAGCTTTATAATCATTGCGTTTGTTACCTACGAAGCGCAGCTCTTTCTTGTGCCGCGATAATGCCTTCTTCTGGCTCTTAGTTAATTGAACGTTACCTTTTAAGCAGTTTGCGCAACATTCGGATAGACATAAAATGAGATCTTTGTTGGCGTATTCTAAAAGAGCCTTTCTCTGTTTAGAATTACATTTATTCAAGACTTGCAGCTCCGGCAAGTGGTTCTTTAATCTACGAGACATATTGAAAGAGTGACGCAAAAATGCTACAAACGTCTATTTTATGGCTACCTGCCAGTCACAATCAACCACCACGTATTATCGTGATGCACAAAAGAGAGTAATTCACTGATCTTACGTTTTACAAACGTACACAACGGTCAAATCGGGAGGAAATATCTTACTACGTAATCTATACTCTTCCTGCGTTTCGGGCTTTAGATCAATCAACAAATATCCATAAGGATAACGAGTGGCATCTTGGTACGCTTCTTGCAAGTATTTGCCACGCCCCGGGTATAGTTGTTTACCTAGATGAGCAATTTGCAATTTATCTCTGGGGTTCTTAAACACAATCAGATAATGACTGTTTAAACTGATGGTTCTGAGTTCTTTGGCCTGGTGAAAAAGATTTTGTACTATGAATATGACGGAGAGGTTGCGATGATGAGAACCGCGAGTGAACAAATTGGTGATTCGCGCGTCATTACCGCATTCCGACATTAAATCATCCATGATAATAAGATTACAAAATGTAGGATCTATCAGCTCGTCCAGATTGCCCGGTATGCCTTCTATTAACTGTACAAAAGGCATTTCTCGCATCATCTCTTCGTAAGCTTTTTGATAAACCCCGTAACACCATATTATCTTTTCTGGAGGCGGATCGATCATCTCGCGGTGAGAGTTTAGAATTTTCCGGACAAATACTGTCTTACCACTCCCCGTGGGACCTGCCACTATGCAGGTAAATGGATGAATGAATTTTAACGACATGACGATGACAGTGTTTTTCCCCTCTTCTTTCGAGAAATTGCGTCTGAACTAACGCGGTTTAGTGTCATCGCAGTCTATTTTATACTCTGATGAGATGGACATTATTTAGTGTTGCGTCTTAATAGCTAAACCAGGATGTTGGATGCGTTGAAAAAGAATGAACGTAAAGGCTTAAAGAGTTCAGTATCTGGAATTACACCATTTTGGAGGAGTTTTAAGATTTTTTCTTCCGAATGATAAGTTAAACTAAAGGTGACTACAAAAAGAAGGGTTAGGAAAGCAGATAGAAAAACTGATTTCCAAGGCATATTTCGCTTAACTGTCAAAATGTCACGTTCCGTGAGTTCTACCGGATACTCCACTTCCCCTATTACCTCCTCCTCCCCCCCTCGTTCACCCGTGCGCGAGAATCAGACACGTTCATCATTCTTGAGAGGCATACGCCGAAATGGCCTTTCTTGTTGTTAAGAGGTATGATTTATATTATTATTCGTGGGGAACCCATCCGTATGGCACGGTAAACAGGTTATCTTGAATGACTCTCTTGTCGTAAACAATGCGGTAGTCTTTGCTGAGTGGTTTAGACAAAATGCGCTGTCTTTTGATATCTCTCGTGATGTGATGATTATCGGTGACCGTTACTTTGTAAGTTTCTTTGGTATTCAATTTTTTCACCATGCGATTCAAGACATTGTAATTCAGGGCTTGGGAATTTTTGTAATTTAGAGTGATCCCTCTGATTTTGCACACAGTACTACCATCGTTCAATTGATAAGCGTAAGATTTTGGCCCCCCTGCCACAAAAGTCACAATATAACGACCATCCAATTCATCAGTAAGATCACCGAGGTAATCTCCCAAGGGAGGCGACCATTCGTCGGGAATATGTCCTCTATCGACATAAATGATGCTATCCGTGTCATAATAGAGCACCCTATCTCCTAGACGATCTAAGATATGAAACAACTTAAGCCTGGCCTGAGCGGTAGTGAAGGCAGCTATGACCACGTTAGATTGTTTTGATAGTTCCTCAAATTCCTCCGCCACTTGCCATCTTATTTCTACCAATTCGTCAGAAACGAAGTTTAAATCTAATATTTGCTTGTCATCCGCTGTGAGAAACTCGTATAATACTGCAGGATCCTGAGTTATCTCTATTTTGGTCAAGTTATTTCTCATACCCCACCTACCCCAAAATGAACATAATTGTAATTTCGCCAGCGCGCGCATGCCTTCATTTCTCTTGATGTTTTCTTTATCTAACGCTATACCTTCGTGACGAAGATAATCCGCGATATATTTATCTCGATCGGCTTCTGACTTACACCAATCTGGCCACCCTGACGACTCCTGTTTAATTTTCAAAAATTGATCTACGTAATACCGGAATAAACCAGTTTTTGATTCGTCGCGTGGCTTCCCAACCCAGACCTCTCTTTCTTCTTCTACCTCCTCCTCCTCCTCCTCTTCCGCGTATTTCTGATATTGCGTTCTACGGGGGAAATGCCAGACAGATTCGATCGAGCTAACTTCATAACCCTTTCTTATGGCTTCATTCAGTTCGATAGAAACCCAAGTACCGTGTAACATCCTCTCTTCGTCAGAATGTTGGCAGGTTTGCTGATTGTAATCTCCAGCGCACGTTCTACACAATGGAAACATTAATTTACCATTGATCTTACTAGGTAGAACAGGATGAAAGAGGTCAGTTGGAGGAAGTATTTTACATCGGATAAGACCAAAATAGTTGGAAACAGGTTTGAAATTGCTCGTAATTACCTCGGGATGTCCTAAGGGGTATACACCATACTTATTCACCCATGGATATAGAGAGGTGAAGTCCACATACTTGATTTTTTCGTGTTCATTGCAATCGTACAAAAGACAAGTAGCATTGGTTCTACCTCCCGTGAAAGCCTCTCTTGGGTCAAGTGGTACATAGTCATCGATACCGGTCAGTGTTTTGATGTGGGGCGGTACCTGATTTTCGTCTTTCATTCTCTGCCAATCGCATTCCCACATAGTGACCACTTGATACTCCTTCATAATTTGTACAATGCACGCTTCTCTAGCCAGAGTGTCTAGAAATAATTCACCCATAGTCTTATCTTCATAATCTGGACTAGGCGTATCAAATTGGTAACACTTGGGACATCCATGATATTTGCACCCGTAGAATTCATAGATAGTTTTGTTGCTTTCGCAAAAACCATCTACCCTGTATCTACCCACCGTTACCTCCCCTTCATTCCTCGCATGACGTATGTACGCATTCTCTTTCTCACTCATGTAAGTTAGCCATTCTATTGAGACTTTAGAGTGCTTGTAACGGAGATTATAGCCTTTAGGGGGAAGAACAGCAATGGTATTCTCGTTGAGAAAATTTCTCCTGTACACATAGTGGCAGGCCGAGGAAATGGTGATGCTTTTCTCAAAGGGAATGACGCCGTTGGTAGCTTGAAAAAATAGGTCCTGAAAGCGCATACAACATTTGCGCAGGATGTCGACATCGCTGACGCAATATGCGTGTAATTGTTCTGCCATGATAAATTCCTTGTTCTTGGATTTCTCGCTCTCGTACCATTTCAAAAATTCTTGCCTTTTGGCGCAAGACATACTATCGGGACCATAATATTTGACATCGGGTAGGGGACCCGTGTACGTCTGGTTTTTGGTCGTGTTAAAAAAGTGAGGAAAGTATCCCTTTTGCAGTTCTTCAATACCGAAAGTTTTGGGCATGTTCGCCAGAGGCATTGGTAAGAAATTGAGGGAGTCGATGATCTTGATGTCATTTAAGGAGATATCAATGCTCATGATCTTTGCACCGTTCAAAATCATCTTGGGAATGATGCAATTGCGATAGAGATAATCAAGAACAAACATCCCATCATACCCTTTCATATTGTGGGCCACTGCTATGACGTTGGAATGCTCGTCTATCAACCATTTACAAAAATCATCGCCAGTCGTGGGTCCTTTGAAAATGAATTGTCTCTTTTCTCCACAATGCGTACAAGGAGTGTCGATAGCTTGGTCACGACATTCAAAACAGGTAATTTGGGCCACGCAGTAATTGGGCACGTGTATCCCACTCTCTTGAGTGCACTCGAAATCAAAAAATATATAACTTTTTTGTTTATTTTTCTCGAGGGGTTCGGGTGAGACATAACACTGATGATTGAACGGAAAAAAGCCCTGACAGTGTTTGCAAAATTTCTTGCTACAGTCATGCTCGCGCTTGTGTTTTTTTAAGAGTTCCACGCTGACATTTCTGTCACACGTCACGCACCTGTACATGGTCTCGCACACTTTATTTTGGACATGATTTTTCAAACAAGTAGCGTTCTTAAATCTACGATGACATTTGTGACATTCTACATATTCGTCCGCTCGGCTAACTGCGGGACAAGTCGAACCGTAACACAATTTGCAAATGCGTTGGCAAGAGTGTTCGCGCCTGTGATCGTAGCCTTTCATACACTTCTCGCAATAGTAGCTTTTGTTCAAAAAGGCTTTCATGGAGGTGATCAAATCATAGTGATCGTCTGTCTGCAGAAGATAAATCGTATGATCTCTATCTTCGGGACCAATATAGGTGATGTAGTTACAGGCTCTTCTGGAAACAACCACTACTCTGTAATTGGTCATCATGGGAGTTTGTTCGAAACGTTTGATTTCCGGAATACCACACAACTGTTCGATGGGTATACCAGCAGCTTCGTGCAGCTGTCTAGCCATTTGTCTTTGTAATCTAGTACCTCGTTGAATAGATTGCTTTTGGGGATGATTTTCAATTTTGGCTATCATGGTCACGATCGCTCTTGCACAACACATTCTATCATTGTCAGTATTATTATTAATGCGCAACACACATCGCATGGTTTTCAGTAATTCATCGTAATCCGAACATTTTCTCCTATTCCTCTTACCACCTACTGGCATTTCCATATGTATCACGTTGAAAGCTACCGTTTCGTCCAAGGTTATTTCTTCGTGGGACTGTAAGGTTGCCTCTAACTTTTGCATGAACACATCGTGACTTAGTTGATCTTTTCTCACAAAAGGAAGACTTATGGGTTTGTCTAACTTAGGAGTATTAAAAACGAGTCGAATCATGTCGTGATCACTGGCATCTCTTATCATATCATCTACTATACGTTGAAATAAACTACTGGCACGCGGCAAGGCATCTATCAGTGGCGTCAGTTCGTTATGGGTAGGAAAAGAGACGGTGTAATCAACAACATTGGCTTTAAATTTCTTATTGGTTCTTTGACTCACTCGTCGAAGAAAGTATGCGGGGGATGGCGACTCGTGAGAAGTGGTGGGTGTATCTGCTTCCTCCTCCTCCTCCTCCTTCTCCTCCTGCTGCTCCTCCTGCTCCTCCTCCTCCTTTTCCTCCTCCTCCGCGGTGGTGTTGGTGCCGCCTTGCTGGGTAGGAGCAGCAGAGATGTCAGGTAGTGGTGGTTCGGTGGAAAGCGGTGGAAAATGTGTTTGGCTGGTCCGGGGGCCGGCTTCGGTCGCTAGGGGTGATGTGAGTTGTGATGGTGATGGTGGTGGTGGTGTTGGTGGCAGACGTTGGTCTATATGTGAAGGTAAAAAAGAAGGAAAAAACAAAGATAAAAAAAGAAAATAGAGAATGACTGGCAAAACACAAAGACACAGACAGACATAAACACGCAAGAAACCATACATTTCTTGTAGGGATGAATGAACGTATGACACTTACCCTGGTACTGTTCATATTCCATTAACAATGCATTCAAATCGTCAAGCGAATTGCATATTGTCAGTCTCTCGTTAAATGTATTGGAATCCATACTGCTAGAATGATAATGATGATACGTCAGACCACGGACTGTCAATTTATATTCGAGTGAACATGCAAGGTACAAAAATAGTACACGGATCTAGGAAAAAAAAACACAGGTAAGGGTATACTCACGTGATGTGTGATGAAGAAGAAGAGTTACCAAATGTAATCTTCTTCGTCGGGTGTTTGAACTGCCATTAGCACCTCCAAGGGGATGATGATATCACCATCCCCATTTCTTTGCAAGCCTTCTAGTGCCGGGATCCGTACAGTAGACGGCATTGAAAAAGCCATAGTGCCCGCTGGGATATGGCCTGGCTTCTTCTCCTTCTTCTTCTTCTTCTCTTTTTTTTGGGGGGGTGCGTTTTTCCCCCCCTTCTGAGGTGTAGGTGGTGGTGGGGGCGGTGGGGGTGGTGGTGTTGGAGCGACAGCTCCAGAGTTCCCTTGTTTGTCCATTTTTTTCGAACGGTTGTACTCCAGTTCTCGCAAGTTATATTTATACTGGTCAGAGCAAGGGGCGTTATGTACAGTGATTATGGTACTAGCTTCTTACATCATATTGCGTAAACTTTTTTTTTTTTTTTATAGGGCTGTGTTTTAAAAAAGGAAAAGGAACGTCCACCGATCATCTTACTATAGTACACTTATCTTTAAAACTTGTTTGTTCAATCTGAGATGTATGAGATCTGTATTTCGGCGAAGAAGCAAAGGACGATGTCCATGGGCTATTGTACTTTATAATTTTTTTGAGGGCAGTGTTTTTCAAGAAAAACATAGAGACATCCACCGGTCACCTTACTGAAGTACCCTTATTTTTAAAACTTGTTTGTTCACTCTGAGACGATTGAATTTCGTATTTCGAAGAAGCAAAGGACGATGTCCATGGGCTATCGTACTTTATAATTTTTTTGAGGGCAGTGTTTTTCAAGAAAAACATAGAGACATCCACCGGTCACCTTACTGTAATACCCTTATTTTTAAAACTTGTTTGTGCACTCTGAGACGATTGAATTTCGTATTTTCGAAGGAGCAAAGGACGATGTCCAAGGGCTATCGTACTTTATAATTTTTTTGAGGGCTGTGTTTTTCAAGAAAGACAAAGAGACATCCACCGGTCACCTTACTGTAATACCCTTATTTTTAAAACTTGTTTGTGCACTCTGAGACGTTTGAACTTTGTATTTTCGAAGGAGCAAAGGACGATGTCCCTGGGCTATCGTACTTTATAATTTTTCAGGGTTGCGTGTATGTGTGTGTGTGTGTGTGAGTGTGTGTGTGTGTGTGTAATAGGATGGCATGTCCACAAGATCCCTTTTGGATAATTAATTAAACAAATCACACTGAACACTCGTACATGCAAGTAATATATATATATATATATATATATATATATATATATATATACAGTGTAATTTCTAACGAACCACGAAAACTCATCTCTGTTCCTCCCCTCCTCCTCTCTCTCTCTCTCTCTCTCTCTCTCTATCAATCATTATTTGTGTGTGTGTGTGTGTGTGTGTGTGTGTGTGTGTGTGTAATAGGTTCTCACACAAGATCCCGTTTGGATAATTAGTTGAACGTATCACACCGAACACTCGTACAGGCAAACAATACATATATATATATATATATATGTGCAATTTTTAACGAAAGACAAAATATCATTCTCTACTTCCCCTCCTCTCTCTCTTTCTTTCAACCTTTCATGTGACGAGAAAATACCAACAGTATGACACATCGAGACTGTAGTTCTTCTTCTTCACATTCGATCCCAATTGGATTGCTCGGCTTCAATTTTTAATGCGTTATTGACAGATTAGATAGTCAATTGAATTATTATTATTATTATTGTTATGATTATTATTATAATCATTATTATTTAATGCATAGTGCATCGCTATAATGTAGCATTATCACACACACACACCCATGCCATAAAGTGACTAGCAGTGTAACTTTATGTATTGCGATAGTTCTTCCACCACCTCTGGTGTACGCAAGTAAAAGTGATAAAACTCCACAGCCTCGCACAGGACTATCAAACGTTCATCCTCCCACAAATTGTCCATGTCGTACACGGCGTCCAAGTTCTCTATGAACTCCGACTCCGTCAGTTGCGATATTGCTGAATCCATGTATGTGTCTATCTTCGCTTCCCAGTCTAACCACAGACACTCGTGGTGTTTCTGACTAGGATGATTCGTTTGACAACCGTAGCATTTCTCCAGTACAAGTTCGTTGATCTTTTTCATGATCACTTTGGTGGCTGTGATGAACGGTCCGGCATAGGTCGTACGGGTGATGCAGTGGATATCATTGGGAATATCAATCAGGTTTGATCTCTCCCTCCTTTTCTCGCCGTCCTGACCTGCTCCCATCTCCTTCTCGTCCTTTCCGCTCGTCTCACTGGCCCTCTTCGATGTCACCATCTCCCGAATCTCATCTACCGACACGTGTTTGGCAGCGGGCAATGGTTTTATGCTTCTCATTTCCTTGTGGTGGGTAAGTTCAGCTTTGACCTATCGAAAAAATTATTATTATTATTATTATTATTATTATTAACAGTAGAAGTAGTGATAGTGGATATTCATTCTATAGGGGGTGGGTAAAAAAAATAGAAGCGCGAGTTCTGTTAGACCATTAATGATAATAATCGGGACCTTGCCAAGAAGTGCTGCGAGAATATGAATGGGAGTTGCTGTTCTCCCTCTTCCTTTTCTGCTGTTGTTGTAGTTGTTGCTTTTTGGCCTCTTTTTGCAACTGGTTAATCGCACGCGAAATTGGAAACATCGCATCACGCATCTTTTCCCACTGCTCCACAGTAAGGTTTATACCCCTCAAAGCCGCGCACATCTTGCCAAGATGATTTTGATAATAATCGCGAATGTTCACGTAGACAGTGCCTTGATAAATTTTCACTACAACAAAGCGTTTTGAACCCAAGTGAAAGGGAATGGCTCCTTCCTCGAAAGTAAATGGTGACGTCACTGACTTTCCAGCATATCCACTCGTGGAGGAATTCTACAAAAAAAATAACAATGAAACGAATAGAAATAACTAAAACGTAGGATCATTTGAAACGTAGACTCATAATAATGCAGTATGTCCCTACGGCACTGTAATTAAGTGATAGACGTGATAAACTATACTTAATTTGTATTTTAATTTTGTGACAATCAACTTTTCTAAAATCATCTGTGTTAAACATATCCATCGAAAAAACGATAATGTACTCACCATTGATGCCGAACTGTCACCGTCCTCATTTCGTCCCTTGGAAACACCAGCAACATCCCCCTCATCATTCACATAGGCACTGGCATCAGAATAACTGTAAGAGGCCATTTTCTCAGTTAACTCAAAGTGCTACACGTTCAAGACAAAGATCGCAATACTGATTTTACCTGTAGAATGATCGATGTTGTTCATGTTCACTCTTTATAAATGTATCAGAGCTCATCACAATCGGCTTATTTTGCATTGTTTTCCTCAATTTTTAACAGCTTCGAGGTTATATTTTTACCATAAGTTTTCTGACCTCAGCAGTGCACTTTTCGCTCACTCTTGCATATTAGCCCTCTTCTATCAGACAACTCCTTCCTCTTCGAGGACATATTTTTACTATCGGTTTTCTGACCTCATCAGAGTATTTTTCGCTCACTCTTGCATATTAGCCCTCTTCTAGCAAACATCTCCTTCCTCTCCTATTGTACAACTACGTCCTCTTCAATGTCATATTTTTACTCTAAGTTTTCTGACCTTATCAGAGTACACTTCGTACCCTCACATGTCTTAATTACCCTAGTACCTCTCACAGTTATGGCTTTATCCCGTCAAAACAAATGTTCATCGACACAGCCTCCATACTACATGTCATATTCTGTTTCACTCGCTGTCTGATATGCAAATCGATCATCAGAGTATACACTTCGTACCCTCGCATTTCACAGTAGACTTCGTCCATTCATGATATACTGTTTCACTCGCTGTCTGCTCTGACCGTCGGTCATCAGAGTACACTTCGTACCCTCGCATTTCACAGTAGACTTCGTCCATTCATGATATACTGTTTCACTGGCTGTCTGCTCTGACCGTCGGTCACTGTCTGATATGTCCGGCGCTCATCAGTGTACACTTCGTACCCGCACATTTCTTCCTCACATTGCTCTCGTTCCTCCAGCAGCTCTACGGGCTTTATCCCGTCAAAACAAATTTTTATCAACTCAGCATCAATACTATAAATTTATCGATACATTCATAATTTTCTTTTTCTCACTTTCTGATTTGCCCGCTCCTCCCTATTTTCAAGGCTACATTATTACTATAAGCTCTCTGACCTCTCCAAAGTACGTGACCTGATTTTCAACAAAATACATAGCGATACTATTTTTATATTTATTACTCTCATTTTTTCCCATTTTCTCGGAAAAATCAAGGTCGAATTATTACTATCTAGACGAGCTCTACTACTCACACACACACACACACACACACACACAATTGCTATCCTGCTAGAGGTAACTTTATGGATTGATGATTTAATATACTCCGCATGCAAGTCTACGGAACACCATTGTTTATGTTTATCGTAGCATTATTTTGTCTGAACAATATTACCAAACACATGAAACGACATCACCTTTTTTGAGGGGGGGGGGGGGGGTAGGGGAGTATCTAGTGCAACTAGTGCACCAGTATAAGCAACACGGTGCTCCCTATCAGTCCGTTCAGACATATATACGGTTGAATATTTGATCACTTCAACCGAGAACAACAGATGAAAACGACTCAGAAAAAAAAATAATTCAAATTCGGTCTGAAGAATAAAGACTACACAAGCCTAAAATGACATATCAGCTGAGGTTTATAACAAACCAAACAACAGCAACAGCAACAAAAATCCCTAACGGTTACTAGTATATCGCCGATCATGTGATAACCTCCAGGGCATATAATCACTTGGAGGAAAAAAATCATTGCCAAATGCGCAATGTATTGATAGTGTGATCTTCAGTCGACTTCGGGTGAGCGAGAGAGATCAGACGTCACGATATAACCTCTTTCTCGTCCATCGAAGTTACGGGCCACCAACTTACAGAGGTACGTATTTCTCTCTAGTCATAGAGCAGTATAAACATATGCCTTGTATATAGCATGTCATCCACCATTAGAAATAGATTAATTATTATTCAAACCTGATTGTCAAGTTTTGACAGTTTCTTGTTTGTTCACTTTTTGTTTTTTGTTTTTGTAGGTTTGCTGATAAGGTGACGGATCTATTTTTGGTGAATGTTTAATAATTTTTATGTTTGTCCATGATACCTAGCTGCCTGATTGTCACATGATTGTGTGACACACTAAATGTGCACGCAGCGTGAATATACATATAGCGTAAATGAGCTGAGGGGAGGGGTTATTGGGTTTCAGAAGACTAATAGTCATTGAATGTGCTTGTGAACTAATCACTTATTACTCAACTTAACTGAAAACAAGTAGGCTAAACTGGTAAAATTTTCGTTCAAAGAAGGCATATGATTAATGTCACTTACATAATCGCCATTTCACATGTCATTCTTTCAAGTGGCTAATTATAAGTTTGTCCTAATATTATGACGATGTCACACTGCACATATCATGTTTCAACCAGTTATAGCATAAGAAGGCAATAACAAGTTTTGTATATATATTTCATTTGGGCCTTTGCATGACATTGTATTATGATGTATATAATAATATATATATTCATATATTTCTCATACATTTTCTCCCTCCCTCTCTACCTTCATGTTTACACAAAATATAAAAGTGAGGGTAGCAATGACAGGTCATTGTTCTTGGGTACTTGAAAACATGCTGGAACAAGCTAATATAGCCCGACGGGGCTATTTGGATGGCAAACAAGAGATAACGATTAATGTTTATGGTCTCAGAAAAACAATACCGACCTTTGATCTTAAACATTTATACAGAGGATAGAGCCTCTACAGGAAACCACGGTTGACCTTGTTAAAGGATGCTTTGGTTTTTCTCGCGCGTGTCCCTGTTTTGTAAGAGTTCGCGTGAAGGTCGTACCCCAATTGTGTGTGTGTGTGTGTGTGTGTGTGTGTGTGTGTGTGTGTGTTAATGCAGACAAACCAAAGCATTTAAAATTATGTGTAAGACAATGACCCTGCCCATCTGTCAATTAGGATGATGTGGATATCAATTTATTCAGATGTACTTCAATATCCAAATATTCCATGTAATTATAATATATTATATATCGACTATTCGGTTACAGCTCGTTATTCCGAAGGTTCGTTATTCCGAAGGCACCTTATTCCTAAGATTCGTTATTCCGAAGGTTCATTGTTCCGAATTTCATTTTCGGATTAACCAATCTTCGGAATAACGAACCTTCGGAATAACGCCACAAATTTTCGGATTAACGAACCTCTAGGTATAGGGAATTTGCGTGTTTCGGATTAACGACCCTTCGGAATAGCGAACCTTCGCAGCACCTTCGCAGCACCTTCGCAGCACCCGCAGCACCTTTACAGCACCCGACTATTCATCAGTCGCTATTTTCAATGTATACTGAAATGGCGTCCCGCCCCCTCGCTAATTCAATAACTTCAACTTTTCAGCACCCCACCCCCTCCAAACACACACACCCACACACACACACGCACACACTACTTTGTTTCTATTGTATGGATACCAAGGTTATGCCTATAAATCAAACAGCTTGTGTTATGTCAGGAAGGTAACCTCCCTGGTTATGTCCTATAATCATTAGGAAACGGCACGTAAAGTGATATACTACACGTAAAGCACGCAACCAAGCCAATAAATCCTCCAAACGTGAACAGCAAATATGATTTTTACAAATACTCGATCCTGCAGACAACAGTTCGTTGTGGATAAAACAACGTTTATGACACCGGTCCACATGACTTTGGTACAGTTTGTGTCCTAGCTGGTAGATTCTTTGCCGCATAAAATAAATCACTGGTCTTATAAATCTATGTTTTTAGCTGAAATGCTAGGATGGTTTGTTTTAGATTCGTATAGGAACATTATTAACCTGGTAGTCCCATTGACCATGCTCTTGTAAAACACCGATTATCTGTGACAGGGCAGTGGCGGATCCAGAGGGGGGCGCAACCAGCGCACGCCCCCCGTTATTTTTCGTTAAAAACAAAAGAAATAAAAAGGAAAAAAATGAAATGAAACTCGGAAGTTGCAACAGAAATATTAGTCACCCCCCCCCCCCCACCCCCTTTACAGAATTCCTGGATCCGCCCCTGTCCAGTGGTGGATCCAGAGGGGGGCGCAACCGGCGCACGCCCCCCCCCCTTTATTTTTCGTTAAAAACAAAAGAAAACAAAAGAAAACAAAATGAAATGAAACCCGGAAGTTGCACCAGAAATATTAGTCACGCCCCCCCCCCCCCTTTACAGAATTCCTGGATCCGCCCCTGCAGGGCATGGCACTTACATTATGTTTCTCTGATTGGCCCGTGTGGGCCGATGAAATGTTTCAATTTGAAGTTTGGGTGACCCGAAATGAAATAGAATATTAAATATCATTCGGAATTTCATCTGCCCGATCGGCCACGAAAGAAATTTTACTGTATATACATTGTATATATATATATAATATGCCCCTATATACGTTTCTGGAAACTTGGTGTCTCAACATCAAAGTTTAATTGCCATTGGCCACCGGGAGACGCACGTCTGATGTCAAGCTTTGTATGCCTATCAACTTATAGCTTCCGCGATTAAATTGGTGTCTTGCGTAGATGTGGAAATGGTGGACAGAGTATTGGGACTCTGGAGGTTAATGGGGCCAGTTAATGGCTCTCTAGCTACGGTCGCTACTGTTAGTGGTAACCGCAGCGCGAAGGTCTTTGGAAAAAAAAAAGCTGGGTCTTGGCTTTTCGCTGGATGCGGCTTGACAAGTCTAAGTAATACATTGTACAGGTAGGGCCTACAATAACGGCCCTCTTTGCATGCTCGTCGTATGGACTGCACTGGACGACTACCAGTCATAACCCGTAAATAGGTAACAGCGCTCAGATCTCATCGTTATGAAGTAAGATGGAGGGACGGCTTTAGTCAGTAAAGTGGGTATCCCATTAGCTATATTTGAGACCAGGTGGCGACCTGGTGACGATTCGAGTCTATCTGGTAGCAGGGTGGACGCGAGAGAATCGAACCGAGCATGTTTGACTTTTTCCGAGACTTTTTCCATGCAGTCTCCAGCTGGTCTTCGTGACGGCCAACAAGTCGCGGAGACTGATTTTGTCCACGAGGTCTCCACGACGTCTCCACGACCTTGCGGAGACCCATTGGCGACCTACCAGAGACGTCGCGGCGAAGTCCCCGCGACTTCCGGGCGAATAAGTTGTCACCTTGTTTGAAGAGGTCTCGGTGAATGCACAAGCCATTTCTTGGTCCCTAGAGTCGCACGAGTCGTGGCGACTGATTAGTCGGGGCAGTCGCGGCGAAGTCTCCTCCATATCAGCATCCAGTGACATAAGCCCTTTCGGGTGTACTAGATTCTTGCCACTTTACAAGTCCTGTCAAATTGGCAGTTCAGGTCGAAACCAAAGGGTTTTGCCTTTCCTATCAATATTGAGCCCCTTGGGGAAATATGAGTTCTGGGCCTATTACATGTACATACACGAGTAATACAGTGTAGTATGCCGATGTTCTTGCATGTCGATATGGTCTTCATTTCCTGCTTTTCCTCATTCTTCTCTTACTTTTTTTTCCTCACAGGTTCCTAGGCCCACCTCCTAACCATGCGTAACCGGGCCTTGCCCGGGCTCCTAGCCGCCTTCCTGTGCCTCGTGTACATGGGGGCCAGGGGAGCCCGGGCACAGGAGCAAGTGTTCGGATCCAGCGCGCGCTGCACGGAGCCGCCGTCATGGAGTGCGCAGGGAGTGAACCCTATGCAGGAGAGTCGCGGGCAAGTCACGGTGGTGGCGCTGCTCAGGGCTAGCTGAAGTTTCTGCTTGCGACAGGCCTCAAGGTAACTAGCCGCGAGATCCTCATTGGTGCAGTAAGGCGTTTGAATACCTGATCTCTCCTACGCTTGTTCGCATCTAAATTTCGGGTCTAGGGCAATTACCCTCTGGGAACCCCAGACCCTTCCCCTGATGACCCTAACCCTAACCCTGAACCTAATCCTTACTCTAACCCAAACTCTATCCCTAAAACTAACCCTAACCCTAATCTTTACTCTAACCTGATCACTAATCAATATTTAGCAGGGGGTAATTTCCCTGATACGCTAAATTTCATATCCCTGTATCTTTCTCAAGAATATTCATCTAGTTTTCAGCTGCTTGCACATTTTCAGGGTTCGTTTTTCAAGTAGGCAGGCGCAAAGTAATATTTTTGTATTTGTGAACTTTTCTTTTTCTTTACCCCGAATGCTGTTACAGACTGGACGACCTACGCGGTCGGTACGAAGGTGACTACGGCCAACCCGACATCAAGTTCATCGTGGTCAACGACTACGATTTCTTCTCCTTCGTCTCCATCTTCCGTCTGGCCTGGGCGGGCGACTTCGACTTCTACCAGTCCCATTACTTCAACGACATCTGGAGCCTTCTGGATGGCCGCAAAGATGATATCCTCATCTATGACAGGTAAAATTAAAGGAAAACAAAGACAAAGAGAACATTATCACTATTCTTCATTGTGATAAGTAAACAGTGGTAGGAGAGACAAGAGACTTTCCAAAGACAACAGATAAAAACAGATATTCTACGATGAAAACATGGTAATCCATGCAGACTTTACCAAAGTATACGAGTTAATATCATGAGAATTGAGATATCAGATTATGGCAAGTGCACAAGCTGAAACTTCGTCAGAGGGGTAATTTTATTCTTCGCTGGTGCCGAAGGACCCTCCTCCTTCAAGATATGGGATTCCATTTGGTATCTATATAAGGCCTAAGCTCAGTACCTCCTTGCTCAGACCTAGATCACAGATTGATTATGATATGTCAGCTCCATAGATATATTTCACCGCTATGTTCGTAGTATCATTATCTCTATGCCCAGCAAGCCCTAGCCTCGATATGTGCTACCTTGGAGCTGGCTTTTGGTAAATTCCTGTAAAGTTATGAGTTAGCGATCCCCATTGTGTGTGAATGAACACTATATACTGAATTCGAACACTCTCTTCTTTTTCCTCCCTTCTCCTCCCTCATTCATGCCCCCTCCCCCATCCCTCTTTTCCTTCCCCCATCTTGACTCATAGGTGCGGTCAGCTGACTTATCACATCCCAATGCCCTACTCCAATCTGTCACATCCCGTGGTGGAACTCGCCATCAACGCCACTTACGACGGCTCGCATCCATGTCACTGTTCAGCTGACAAAAGGACGTCTGCTCGTCCTCAGTCTGCCAGTTCTTCCCCTGCTAGGGTACGGACCTCCTTTGTTTCTGCTCATGGATTCGCTAGATTCAAGAGGATCACGATCACACTCTCTAATAGCTTGCTGAATCTGATTAAAGATATTAAATCATAAATGGTCTAGCAACAGGAGAATTGCGTTACATAAAGCAATATGAATCTAATATGAATCTGTGTCTGTTCATTTTACTTTTACTGATGTAACACGATTTATTGCAACAAGATGAATGAGATTCTAATATTTAATACGAAATTCTCTAACGACCATAGACACACTCTCATGATACTCTTGTGAAAGTAAAGACATGTGTCCTGAATATTACTGATGTCATCTCACTCTGTTCCCCTAACGGATGTCTTCTGAAGTCTTTGTTGAGCGCTACTTCATTGTTTAGCTATTCAAGGCGAGAGCAAGGTCAGCATGACAGTGCATTGCGCTGTATGCTGAACTGAAAAGGTAGAATAACAAAACTTATGAACGTCCAAAGTTCTTTTCCAATCAGGCTCGTAAAAAAAGTTAAAGGGCTCGATGTACAGCAATTTTCTTAAGTTTTCAGCGCCATCAATGTACTATGAAAGTACAAACATACTCTATTTCCATATCTGAATATACATAGAAATATACGATTATTTCAAACTACTCTTCCCAATACTGCGGCAGGACTGACGAAGATGGAGACAAGTGAAAACATTTGCCGTTATGGCAGTCAACAACAATAATATCCATTTATTTATTTCTAGGGTGCTCGTCCAGCCTACGCAGTTGCCACAGAACCGAATCATATAGCTGACGTCGCCGTGGAGTTCGGTGAAGTCGTCCATCAGGAGGAGCAGGTGGTAGAAGAGAAAGCTTTGGGCTTTGCTGAAGATCGTCCCTGACAGGAGCTGGAACTAGCCGCATGCCGTGTCCAGCAGCAGCAGCTAGAAGAGAGGGAAGGTGACGACGACGTACAGAGCTGATGCTGATGCTGCTCGGGCAACGTCAGGCTTATCTCCTGACGCCGAGCAGCAGCCGCGCAGCAGGACGGAGGAGAAGAATCGAGTAGATGATGCTGATCATTGCGAGAGGGCGACGCTAGCGTCCCACACGAATCGAATGGCGTAACTGTCGCGTGACAGCCGTGACGCTCGGCTTCTCGCGATGGGACCGTCACCGCATGACAGCCGTGAGAATCGGCCTCTCTCGATGACGCCGTTACCGCGTGACAGCCATGAGCAATGGCTTCTAGCGATGACGCCGTGACCGCGTGACAGCCATGAGAATCGGCTTCTAGCGATGACGCCGTGACCGCGTGACAGCCATGAGCAATAGCTTCTAGCGATGACGCCGTGACCGCGTGACAGCCATGAGAATCGGCTTCTCGCGATGACGCCGTCAGCGCGTGACAGCCGTGACGCTCGGCCTCTCGCGATGACGCCGTCACCGCGTGACAGCCATGAGCAATGGCTTCTCGCGATGACGCCGTCAACGCATGACAGCCGTGACGCTCGGCCTCTCGTGATGTCACCGTCACCGCGTGACAGCCGTGACGCGCTGCTGCTGCTGCTGCCGATGCTTCCAGCTGATCGTCCCTCTGACGCGGGGTCGTCTTGATGTCGCCGTGACCCTCCGGTCAATCTCCCCACGGTTCTCCGACTCATCCAGAATGAAGCACCTCAACGTGACCCGACCAACCAGCCACCAGTACCCACCGGATCGCCTAAATTGTTTTACATTTTTGCAGATGTTAACCTAATCTTCAAATAATGACAAATTTACTGTACAGAGATTGATACATCAACGCTATTTTTGCATCTTTAAATCAAGTTCGTTACCGGCTTTTATCAACATAAACAACAATTCTTCTTTTTTTTTGTATTTTGAGGAACATAAACATAACAGTAAAATAGCACAAATTCAAAAAGAAAGAGAAAAATACTGCAATGAGTTTCGTTTCCGGGTCGCGTGTCGGGTCAATTCAAATGTCGTGCAAACAAAGCGCCCTCACTGGACTGCTTGACCATAACCGCTAATGAAGGTACCAAGACAAACCGGAAGGCTCTTGTACCGGATGACGCACAGGTCAACTGGTCATACATTCCAGTGAACGCATCGTTATTATTGTTGTTCTCATTGTTGTTGTTGGTGTAAGTTTATGTAACATTGTACTGTATAGCCCTACTTCATGCTCTTCTTAATTTTGTTGATTTTGCAATATTCTCCCTACCATACTACACGTGTTTCCTGTAATATTGCTCGCAGTAATATCCTTCTCATTAAATAACAAAACATACGTCCCATTAAATCCTCAGTTACTCTCCAATTCAAGCTTCTTGTTTACGCATAGTTGGGTTCCCGATCATGCAGTTTACAGCTACTCACGTAGATATTCATGCCCTTTTTTTAGCCCACGATGTCTCAGTAATCTCTTTTGCAACTTCCCTCCATAACATAGTTGCGAAGTTCCCTAGTTGCGAAATGAGTTCCAACGTCGCAAACAACAGTTAACCTACATGGAGTATCGAACTTTTCTTTTCGTGTTCCCGATTTTTTGCATGGGTATGGGTTCACTGTAAATCCCTTGACCACATTTTGTGTGTGCCGTGTAATATGTGTCCTTGCTGTAATTCGTTAGTTTGTGTCATTTCATTTCATTGAATAGGAAGAACAACACTTACCTACGTCGAAGAAAACATCTGTGTTTTTTGAAGTTCAGGGTTAGGTCCACTGCTTAAAGCCTGGGTAGAGAGAGGTAATGCAGAAACCAGTTAAAATCTTAACCAGAAAGCACGACCACCCTTCCTATGTCATTTCTATTTCTATTCTCTCTTTTTTTCAGCAAATAGTGTGCAATTATTATTTGCATCACCAAACACTGGATATCGCAATTTCAGCGTGGTCTGTTGTCCATCATCCCATTCGCTTCATGCTTTGAGTGTATCGGGTGTGTGTGTGTGTGCGTGTGTGTGTGTGTGTACGAGTGTCTTTACGCGCAAAAGCGCGTGTGTGTCTGTTCGTCACACTTTGTCACGTAACAGTTTATCACGTAAATTTCCTTGTTACTGAATAAACAGCAAATACGATAAGTACATAATACCGTGTTTTCATTACTACAGGCAGACTTACACCATCAGATTTCCATCCATTTGTCTTACAGTCGTGTCCACATGACGAGCGCCTGACAACCCGCGATTTCGCGGCTCAGGCGTCTTTGATTTAAGTTCGGCACGATTTGGGAAGGCAAACGGATGGGGAGACTTGTGTAAGCTGTGCGGCAAACAAAAAAAGGAAAAAAAAAGAAAAAAAAACAATAACAAAAGAAAACAGACCAACAAATAACCATGTACAGATGTCTAATATGCAGTGTTTACCATGTTTGACATTAGAGATTAGTTGAAAAAGGAATAAAAGAGTAATAAAAAAAAAAAACCCGAACGGATCCGTTTGACGTGTAAGCCTTTACTGAAATGCGTGTGTGTGTGTATTGAAGGAGCAGGCAGAAGGATGATGGTTATATATATATATATATATATATATATATATATATATATATATATACGTGTATGTATATATATATATATATATATATATATATATATATATATATACATATACAATGATAGAATAGAAGAATAGAAGAAGAATAAAATATGATAAAATATAATAGTAAATGGTCTTTGTATACTTAGTACAGCAAATGACCGTGAATAAATTTTGTTATAGTGCACGGGTTATAGTGCACTGTGAGATCTAGATGTACATGAAACGCTTGATTTTCAACATTTGATACGGACTCTTCGAAAACGTATTATGAACGGCTAGTTGGAATTTACTGTCGTGTGCACGGCAGAATGTCGTTAACGCGCAGACGGCTTTCCTGCGCATGCATGGCAAATGTCGTTAATGCGCTTCCCTTGCGCACAGCCAACCCGCACTCGTTACTCGCGTGGGAGTGCACATAGGTTCAACGTCACACTGACATGTGCAGAGAAGCGTGTTGATGACTTAAATTTTCTGGCATAACCAAAACGTGCTTTGCTGATTTATGTTTAAGCTTTAGATTACTTTTGAGCATTTGTAACCCAAAAGGAGGAATTCGATTCTCTCTGGAACAAATTGTTATTCGTTATTTTGGTTTATACTGTTGTTGTTGTTGGTTTTTTTTTACTTCAAACTAGTCTAGTAACAATATTACAGTAAATACGCATAGATGGGTGGGGTCAGCAGAATTGGACCATTTACTATATCAAATAGTGCATGGGCAGAGTGCAATATTACCATCCTATATGCACTCCCGATTCATGATTACCTCTTGTTCAGCTCTATTTTACTCGGCCTTCGGCCTCGTGAAATAATGCGGAACTCGAGGTTATCATGAATCGGTCATGCATATAATATAGTATACTGAACTCTGACCCATGCACTATTTTCACAATATACAGATACATATAATACATTGTAATACACCCGGTGATGGCTTATTGTATGGATGTATGTAAAAATGTATGTGGCAAAATTCTAAATAATTTCTTTCTTTTTTTTGCTTGCTTGTTTTAACGAACATTTCTGGGGCTTTTGAAATAATGGTAACAGGTATCGATTAAAAGACCTGAAGCCAATACAGAGTATCCCTTATGATTCCACATACTGCAAACCTGAGGACCTCAAATTTTCAAACAGCACAGATTAGGTTCAGTCAACATTGACTAACTCGACCTCGCACAAGTTGAAAAATTGGCTACGTCGAAGAAAAAATCTACCCCTACATGGATCTCACACGTGTTAATTCTATCATGTAAATCGAAATTCATGTATATCCAAGAATTTCCTCTTGACTTTTTTTTTTAAATTTTGGCTTCGCCTTAGGTGAGGTTGACTGTATATTCAAGTATGATGATGTACAATTGTAATTATTATGCGGTATACATTGTCCTCTCGCCAATGTCTGTCTTTTGGGGATATCGATCTGCCATTCAGAGGGTGAGGCACTCAAAAAAATTACTATGACAAAGTTTGCACGACATAAAAATCACACTGTAGACGCAAACGATTTTTAAAATATGGACTTTTCCTTCTCAATCTTTAATCCAGAAAAAAAAACAATAAAAACATTATGTACAAAATACATTAGCAATCGTACATTTATAACATAATTCATAGAGTAACATACAATTATAGTGTAAGTATTCTTTTTTTTTAAACTAAAAGTTGCATACCTGACAAAATACTATTTGCACAATAATATATCACAGTGATGAAGCAAATTGGATAAAGGCATATATACCTTATACTCTACGTAGCTTTTGTTTTTTTTTTTCTTCTTTTTTTTTCTTTTTGGTCTGTTAAAGAAACAACTTGCATCTAGGTGCCTATGCCAGAAGTATTAAGCATCACAGTACATCCCTGGTCAAACAATATCTTCATACAAATGGAAAGACAATGAAAACCCTGCTATCAGAAATAGAGCTTGTGATAAAGTTATGAATTTTTTTTTCTCATAGCCTGATATGAATTCAACAACAATAAGTCTGCTGTGAAACACCCCTTGTTTTGTTTGTTGAGGAAGCAAAATAGGAAATTAATGGCGGACAGAAGTATGCCTTTAAACATAAGATACAGCAATAATCAATAATGAGAAAAAGATAAAATTTCAAATATAGAAATCATGCAAAATTTGTTGTTTTTTGCTATCTCTTCAGACTCAGTGGGTGCAATATAAAACAATTTTTGTTGGCTTATGTTTATATGTTTGTTTCTAACAACAAAAGTTGGTATTTGCCCATTTGAAGAAATAGCAAAGTGTGCTGTACTCATTAATCTTTCTTAATTCCTCTTGAAGACAGGTTTTGATTTTGGTTTGACATTCACTGAATTTAAGTCAAGTTTAGTATTTTCATACGAATTTTCCAAATTAATGATACCTCTTGAATATCTCAATTGATGAAGTGTCTTGGGTTGCTATGCATTGTGTAAATGGATTAAAAATTGTTGGGAGGAAACAGAGTCTATATAACTTAAAAGAAAAATTCAAAATGTATGATGAAAGGAGTACAAAACTGCAGGAAAATACGCTTTGTGCAACACTGTATAATGCCCTGAACCAATGATGAACTATACCGAATTTATCGGAGATAAAGTAGCATGTGTGCAGGCAGAATCATCTTTTAAAAAGTCCACACTCATCAACAGCAAATTGTGCTTTATTTTTTAATACAAGAAATACACAGAAACTCAAAAGCACATGAAGGAAACAGCAAAAAGAATATATACCACAAGTAATTTACAGGTGTACATATGGAAAGCAGCAGATATCAAGATGGATTTCTCTCAAACTTTTTGTGGATAGTGCTAAAAGAAAGAGCCTGTTCTTTGCTCAGAACTTAAAATCTTTGACAAGATAACAACTTACTAAGTTTATTTTTTTTAATCCTTGCACTATGAGTTTACGGTCTGCAAGTGCAAACATGCTCTTTTCTTGGTTTTGTTTTTGTTTTCTCTGATGTTCATATTGAGAGCTTTATTCTTGGGGAAAGAAGTAGATAGACTTTATGTACACGAAGAGATATATGACCTTCTGCATGTCAAAAGAGGAACATGAATTATTGGCACAGAAACATTGAACTTGTTTGACACTGCACATGACATAAGAAGTGACTACTTTACAGAAGTCACATATATAACCCTTGTCAAATAACAATGTGCATATTTGCATTATTATATGAAAAGATACAAACATCATCAAGTGCAGTAAAACAACATCAGTGGTGCTATGCTAGGACACCAAAAAATTATTTTATTTGTGCGGGATCATTTGAACAACCTACAGTATAAGAACACATTTTACTACACAGGGGATGCTAGCAGCATATTCAATGTAGTAAGCTTTGTATCAAAGGCCCCTGTGCATTTACTGTCGTTTCATACTTGTTTCTAACTAAATTGCTGGGATTATTGTACTGAGAGCAGTACGCAAATAAATAGCAACAACCACTGACTAGCCTAGCAATTCTTTTTTTTTGACCACTTATATAATGCAGGATGCATACTCTTTGCAAAGCAAATAAGTTAGTTTAAAACAAGTCTTTTAAAAAAAGTCTGCATAACACACTTTTTTTTTCTTTTGAACGTACACAAGCAAAGGCTCAAAGCTTTTGTCATTAGAATTGTGCAACAGTGGCATGAATATACAATGGTAAACAATGGTACAATTCTGATATAGTTGATTGAAAGGCACATATACAGAGAGATCAGGTAATGACGACTTTTGGTTGGCAAAATTACAAAATTTGACGCTGTCGATTACAGCAGTCTCAAAAGCAAAGGGCTCCCCCTTTGCTCAAAATATCTACATGCACAATGTACATCTTAGATACCATTTTTTTTTTTAAATTCCATTCTGGACCAAAATATGAGTTGAGTAAATATATATATCAGCATGAATATGATAAATGGGTGATATGAAAATACAACAACAACAACAACAAAAAACCTCTCAAAGAATGTGTGTAACATTACGCATAAACACGTCATACATTATTGCTGTGCAGTTTTCTTTCTCATCCTTCTTGTACAATTAAAAAAAATGGTGTGGTGGCACACGTAACGTAGTGTGTCAACAGCTCTGTAAATAAGCAAGTACCTTGTATCACACAGTGGAGACAGCTATACACAGGGGAACAATAAACCAAAACGATAAGGGAAAAAAGATTAAATGCTGGACAATTGCGCAAGAAAAAAAAAACCCTACCAAAATAGTACCGCTGGGATAGTACTGGTGTATTTACAGACCTTTACAACAACCAGGAACACACACTCAAAAGAAAAGATAAGAGATAATATGATAAACAAAAGAAACTTCTGCAGCAGACCTATGTCATGATTGACATCTTTAAACCAGCAGTCAATTTGGTTGAGTTTTGTGATTTCTGAGAGGCCGACAAACTTAGCATAAAAAGGGTTAACTTTTGGCACAAAGGAAACATAATATCCACAACACTTTAACCCAATGGGAGTTCCAAGACATATACAAGGATTGTCATGCCAAAAGTTGATGATTCAATACCTATTCACTGTGCTTTAATTCATAACTGGCATGCATTATGCCTGACACAACCTTGGATCGGGAGAAACACCATGTCATCAATATCAAACGTGGCCACGGAGGTGTCGCATGTGCAAACCCTGGTTGAGTGGACCAATTCAATTTGATGTCACAAGAAGATGACAATACTAGAAGGGGTGGGATGTAAGACTCTAACATCGTGGTTTGTGGCTCCCAACAAGATACATTTCAATACTGCTATATTGAGTATCGGTATAAGCGGAGACACCATTGTTACACTATCTCTACCTCCACCTTACTAAATCTTTATTCGAACTCCAGTTGCATCATAATTACAGGGGAATGAAACAAAAATACATATGTGGACTGAGTGAATGCAGAAATATAAGCAGAACACATCAGTGAAGTTTGAGGAAACAAAGACAATCCATTCAAAAGTTATGAATTTTTCATAGTTTCAGGATGGACATGGCTGTGTAGGACAGCTACAACAATTTGTAATGTCATGGCAGGACAACAATATGAGGAAAATATATAAAGAGAATTAAACACATTTTCATTTTTCTAGTACAATGAAAGAGCACTTGGCTTACCACTTTCAGAAGGCAGGTGGAATAATATCATCCTTAACACATGTCAGTAATAAGTGAAAGGAATGTGTACTTTTCACAAAAAGTGAAATTTTGTGGAATTGTTTAATATATTTTTTCTTTATATCTTTGTCCAACTGTGAAATCACAAAAGATTAATTGTCATAGTCTTCTTATCTAGCCATGCTGGTACCAAAACTTCTACAAGTTCATAATTCAGACTGCTTGGTTTCCTCAAATTTCACTGATGTATTCTAATCATGTTTTTGCATGTCCTCAGTCCACATATGTGACCCGCTACAACTAAAAGGTCCTAAAGTCACGCACTGTCGAAGCCGTGAAAATCGAGTTTGAAGTCAGAGCATTAAAATTTGTCAAAACTTACGATTTTCTGATTTTGATATATTATTGGAGTCTAACATGTCTTCTATCATCTGTCGAAATTTTGAAGCAAAATGATCAAAGGAAAGATAAAAAAATAGCGTTTTTCTGAGCCATGTTTTTGGGCGTTTCAACGAAGCAGAAGCAGAGCGCCACAGATAGGTTCCGCCCCTAACAATGACCAGAGTGATCTCATTGGTCAGTTTGCTGCTTGCTGCTAACCGAAGCGTGAAGCTCGCACACTGCCCAGTCGACTGGTGCACGTGCGGGCGGGGTGCGCTATGCTCAGCCGCTTCTCTCATCCTGGTCACTGATTGGTTGGTTAGCAGACCGCCGACGCTGATGTGCTTGAATGAACTTTTCGGGGGTTGCTAGGGCTTACCTTCTATTGTCCAGAGGTGAAAACTGACTTGCGTGTCCCTTGATCGTGATTGCGTCGAAAGGAAGACTTTTAGGGCGCTTTTCTCGAAACAGTGTTTTTCCAGACGTCTCGACATGCTCTCTTTTAAACATCGATATCTTCACAGCCGATTATTTTTATAAAATGAGTTATATATCAATTTAAAGCAGAAAGATTAGGGGATTATATCATGCAATTTTCAAATAATCGACCTCGCTCGACTTTAGGATCATTTTGTTGTAGCGGGTCACATATATATTTGTATTTCATATGCCTTTAAGGCAAGTAGGTTCACTTTAAGTTAGAGGTAGACTATCAACTTAAAAAGATTTTTTTCAGCTTAACTGCCCAGGCAGATGGTTTCAATGAACCAGGCAACAAGCACAGGTGTGTAGAAAACCTATGGGCTATGTGAAATAAATACACTTTGAATAGTAGCATGGTGATCCGACTACCGATATAGTCAAAACATAAGAAAATGATCAAAAGAAGCGATTATGCCGATCCGAATCAGTGGAGGTATGTCGTTAGATATGGAGATGCTTAAAGCACTACAATATCCAGGTCTTGATATACCAATGTCTTTATCAGTTTGTTGGTTTTGTACATTGCTTTGCGTAATCCTCGATACCTGTATATTTATACTTCAGCCTATGGGGACAAAGTGCAAACCATCAGGTGATTAAAGAGCTTATTACAAGCCACTGGCTATTATACCAAGCTTCTCTTTTTATTATTTGGCTTGAAACAGGTTGAAGCAAGCGATATGGATTTTGTGTTTGATATAAAAACAGTAAAGACTGGTATTCATTTTATCTGTCATGGTGTAATGATGTCATAATCTGGGAAGAATAATGACAAGCGACATTTTCTTCCTTCTTTCTGTAACTTCCTTATTTCCTTCCTTCTTTCTATTTTCTGCCACTTCTACGCAAGTTTCACTGTTGCTGTATGACAAAATACCTGAATCTGTTAATGATAATTTTACACAGGGCACTGTTACAAGTCATCAGGTTACAAACCAGCTGATGGCTGCTCCTCACTGTCCAGTAGGTATAAGGCATACGTTTGGGTGCACGGGACAAGCCGTCAAGCTTTCTTAACACAGTACACGAACTTGGCAGACTATTCCCAGAGACCGCTGTGTACCATTATGAATGTTGGAGTAATCTTCCTTGCTGCATTCACCTTTATCCCTAGAAATACTGCAAGTTACTTCATTTTAAAGATCATGAGACATAGGAGACAACGCACTGAACAGTTAAACAAATCACAGTAAAAAACACCAACGAGTTCATAAATGAAAGTATAGCAAATGGAGAAATTGTACATTCAAAATTTCATGGCAATACTTACCTAAAGTGACTGACCCAACAAAGAAATGGTCTGATCTTTGGAAAGATTTAGATTTTGAGTGAAAGTTTCGAGGGATGTCTCCTGTAACAATGTGGGACATGATTAACAAACCTCAAAACCTTATTTTACAGTGGCTAGATGGGAATGGACTCATCTGCTATCTGTAATGTCCGTACAGCTTCACGTACATAAAGTGGATGAAAGTGAGAAGTGGAAACTGAGAAGAATGTCTATTGATTGAGGGTATGGTAAAAAGTTTTTCATATTCATTCATTCATTAAAAAAAAACAAAAAAAAAACCCAACACTGATAGGCAAGGATCACGTCTGACGAAGAGCTGGAACAATTATCAAGTGGCTCAACCACCGAGTGTGTTGATGCAATGATTGACCTCTCCTCATGACCTGTCACACCAACGTCCAGTCGAAGGAGGGAAACTGTCTGCATCAGGAATCCTCTCAATAGAGGGCGCCCTCCAGATTCTTCCATCCTTTTTTAAGTTTTTCCTGCTCCACGGAGGAAGAAAAAGAAGTAGAGTCTCTTCTCTTTTTTCGCTCTGGCTAGTCACTCTGCCGGGGATTATGAGCAGTGGTCAATGTTTCTGCCGTCGTCCGGCTCATCGGACCCGAACACGTTCAGGCTCTGGCCGACCTTAAAGTTGCGCACGCATCCCGACAGTCCTGTCGTGTAGCGGTTCATTGTCGTATCCACTATGGAAGGCATACCACCTGTAAAGAACATTAAAAAAATTGTAAAACAAAGATTGACATAATGTTTTACAAATGTATTCACAGATGCTGTTTTAACCCGTTGAGGACGGACTGATCTTGCTACAACACACATTTCCCATAGACACTTGCCTGAGTGTACTCGGGACTCGTCCTCAACGGGTTAAGAAATTAATTTGACTTTAATGACCAACTTTACATTTTATTACCTAGTGGTTCTGATTCCTGTAAGCTGGATCAACTTTTGATGCACTTATTGTGGTAAAAGTGCACAAACTTGCAAATCAGTATGGAGAAGCAATTTCAGAGTACATCTTGAAGGCAGGCAGAATAAAAACAGAAGGGAGAAAGACAAGGAGAGCTGGAAAAAAAGAACCTTGTTTGCAAGAAAGACTGGTACAGAGGAGAAACAGTGAAGAGAATCAGAACATAGTGTTCAAAAAACAGCAAAAAGACCCAGGAGATACTAATAGCTGACAGCAATTGCTGTATTTCTTGCATGCTAACCTATCTAAAGTTATTCACTCATATATAGCACACAGATTGATTAGCAGAATGACATTACTCACCTAAGTATAATCCATCGTTAACGTTGAGTTGTCTGAATCTCTCTTGGCCCGTTTCCGCGGTGACCGCATCATCATTGTCCACCTCCATGATGCCCACCACACCCAGCCGGTCTATCCTGATCTCATGCCAATCCCCATCATTGACCGGCCGCCTGCTCTTGAGCACTGCCTCACCTCCTCCTAAGTTGAATCTAAAATGAACAAGTAATAATTATTTAAAGGGATGGTATAGCACTTTTTGAAACCTATCTTCAGGTTTCTAACATTTTTTTGGTGAGATAATGAGAAACCTCTTACGAAATGTGAAAGAGTGAGTAATTCCAGGAGGATTTCAAAGTTTAATTGATGAAAATTGGTTTTGAAATGGCTGAGATATCCAAATCAGAGTGATCCTAATAAAAGGTGGGACTCACCTTTTATTACAATCACTTTGTTTTACTTTGTTTTTGGATGTCCCAGCCATTCCAAAACTAATTTTCATCACATTAACTTTAAATTCCTCTTAGAATTGTATGCTCTGTACTATTTCATAAGTGGTTTCTTGGTATCTTGCAAAGAGTTAAAAGCCCACTCCTCATCTCCACCAATACCATACCATCCCTTTAAACTTGATAGAGCACACACATCATTCTATTCAAAAACTAAAAAAAAAAAGCATAATTTTTTTCAAAGAGAATGTAATATTACAATGATGATGATGAAATTCATACAAAGTGTGAGATGCTTAAATAAGTCTTTGTTTGATTATTTTAATTTGAAAATTCAACTGGGTGTCAAAAATCAAGTTTTCCCAATTATTTTATAGATAAAGAGGGGGAGTGGGTTCAGAATGGAACCACGGACATCAAAACCAGAGTATACAATGTTGGAGACAGTAATCAAGGTGACAAACTGATCTAATTCATCAGGTCATGGGGAGTTTGTGCAGAAATATTGTCTTCTTCATACTGGCACCTCAAATATTCACTAAATATCTTACAATACTGGCGAAAAATGAGATGGATCTGTTCAAATTCATCAAATATGAAAAAAATGTGAAAAAAATTACACAAATATTTGCCATATTGGGATAGAAATATCACCTTAAACCTTCTAAAAATGTACATTGCCAATCTAAAATTTATGTAATATACAAGGCATTTGTCTTAGGTTTTTCGTATGATTCGACAACCACAATTAAAACATGGTAAATGACCACTCTGGAGTTCCAATAAAAGACAAGATTCTATTGACCTCATGATTTACTAGCAATGAATGATAAAAATCACAATAAAAAGATACATCTTTAAACATGAAAAAAAAAAAGTATTACGGTAAAACCTGCCTTTGTGGCCACCTGTCTATGGCAGCTATTTTGCTGTATACGTCCACTGAAAAGTTCCCCTAAGAGAAAGGCCATGTTAAAGACCCTGTCTATAGCGGCCACAAGCTAATAATTGCCTCCCTTGGGGAGCTGCTATTAAAAAGTTTGATTGTATGTGGTTTTAGGCATTTGCTGGGTTAAGAGCATAACACTGGTTCCCAATTGCCACCACTTACCGGAGGACTAGGAAGCCATTTTCCATCCCTACTGCAATGAAGTCACTGCCGGAGGTCATACTGGAGTGCCCCGCCCACAGGACCATCCCGTTGGGCTCCTGGACTCGAATCTCGAAGGTGAAGATGTTGCGTTCGCCCGTTAGCCTGTTGGTCACAAAGAGAAATAATGAGTATCCCATCCTTGACTACATTTACTCATGTCATAGTAGTCCCATCTCTAAATGTTATACATTTCTGGCAAATATTTGCAAAGTGCATCTTCTAAACATCCCCATTAAGATGAATTTCAGTTTGGGCCATGTCATGAAAAAATTTTGCCCCTTTCTACTAGTCCACTGACCTCTTAAATTAATAAAGCACTCTTCAGATAGCAAAGCCAGCATCTATGTTTATGTATTAAATGACGACACACATTGTGGAACTGGTAAATTTATGCCCTAAAACTCACACATACAATGTAGTTAACTTCTATGCTGGGTGTATGATTTTTTCTTCTTTTTCTTTTTTTTTTTTTTTGGGGGGGGGGAGGGGTCTGATAGGCCTCATTCATGCTGAGGTCAAACAAGCATGGACAGTTGTATTTTCTGGACTCAAAAAGTTTGACCTTATCTACCTGAGAGAGAAAGAAAGAAAGAAAGAAAAAAAGAAGCGTCTGGTCATCTTGCCATTTTCTTTTTTGAGTGAATGAAAGTCAGAATTGGAGGTCATCTTACCTGGAGGTAATTTCATTGCTGGCAAACCAGAGATAACTCCTCCCATTAAACTTTGGCTCTGGCACTGGAAGTTCAACCTCTGTAATCAAGTAGTGAAACACAACAATGATCATAAACTGATAGTTGAATACCTGAATATAAGAATGGACCAAGTCCCAATTTGGCCATATCATATATGGAGACCCCTTGTGAAGTAATGCAGATAGATAATCATTAAAATGGATGTTTTGCAAATCAATTTGTAAACATACATTCCAATAAGGAAAAAAAAATAGGATGCTATTTATTCATTTTTTTCTCATTAAGTTCTTTCTCAAATGGACTTAGGTTCATCTTACATTGAAGTATTCAGTTGTTTTCTATGGTAATACTTAGTCAACCATGAGGTGCTGAAATCCTAATACAGCTTGTCATTACTTCTGTTACTGGAATCAAAACTGCAAACACAGTGCAATCACTTCACCCCCAGGGGGGGCATCGATCCATATGAAATGCCACCTGTACAATCCATCAGTGAATATCTATTTGGCATATTATGCAGTGTGGTACATGTATTTTTGCAATCAAAATCTGCACAATCCGGGATCCATGGACTAGACTGAAGCTACCTCGAACCATGGATGTCAACAAACACAGTTCGACCTCGATTATCCGGCCTCCTTTTATCCGGAAATCTCTATTATCTGGACGCGTTCATGCAGTGAAGGACCTTTTTTTCTGACTTAGTGTGCTTGTGTGTGCGCCTAGCAGGCAGCCCTTAAATGTGCTCTCTATATTAGTTTGCACTCTTACGGCTGCATGTCATCAGATTCATTTGTTTTGAGGTTAACAGTCTGTTGAATAAGTAGTGTGGACATCACAGGACCGATTGTGGAGGAATTGGTTGAGTAATTTTCCTGCATTTTGAGAACCAAGTTTTCACCATGTTTGGATTGGACTCTGTACACACTACATGAACAGCCATCATAGCATGCCTTCCAGGGGCTCATGCTCTTTTCAAGTTCACTCAGCCTTGGCTGCTAACTGACCATCAGCTATCTTTAGGAGTACCGGTACCTTGCATACGGGGACAATGGAGTCACTCAGGCTGTTATCTTTTGTTCTCATTGTGCTGCTATGTGGGCACTGTGGAGAAAGCCATCACGTCAGCCATGTTGCCCAACTGAAACCTCAACAGCTATGCAGTTTTACACCTATTCGCAGAAAGATCTGTGGATCCCGCATTCCATATTATTCAAACTCAGAAGCTTCATTTCAACTTCAGCTTCTAGAATGTGGTGATGTAAATCCTAATCCAGGACCACGTGAACGCAACTTTTCTGATATACATGTGAATGCCGCAAAGCCTGTATGTGGTGCTGTCAGTGTATGTCAGAGAAGTAATTATGGGTATGATCGCTCCTTTCTGATGTCGCTGAATCCATCGTTAGGCAACTTGTCACCTGTTCCTGTACCTAGAGACACTCGGGACTTGATAAATCAGCTTGGTATATCACGGTATGAAGTCAGGTATAGGAAAACCCACCGTGGAAAACGCGCTGGTGTCAGGAAGAAGAGAGCAAATCATGATATGTTGGACAAGGAGGAACGAAACAAGTGGCCTTCCAGGGTGAACCACATACGCACTAGAATAACTGTGCGTAATGAGAAGCAGAAGCATTTACTTCCCTTAACAGTCATGAGAACTCGGGAAGTCGTAAACATTCAGAGAAACATGAGTTTACGACCATATTCATGTACAAACTTTGCTGTTTGGAATGCACGTTCAGTAAAGGCCCGCGGAAAGTCTGCAGCTTTATGTGACTTTGTAATATCCAGAAAGCTCCATATCTTTGCTATCACAGAAACCTGGCTCACTAACTCAGATCGTGACAATCGTACCCTTGCAGACATTAAGTCAACACTACCGAACTTCTCGTTCCACCACTCCCCCCGACTGGGCGGGAAGGGAGGTGGAGTAGGTGTACTGGTGCATGAAGGGTTCAACGTGGGTGTTAATCAACGATTGACTTTCCAGTCTTTTGAGTATATTGACTTGATACTGAAGTCCCCTGGATCAGTAGATCTTCGTCTCATAGTCATATACAGGCCGCCATCTTCTGGTAGAAAAAGGGAGACTATGAGTAAATTCTTCAGTGAAGTATCTGGTCTGATTGAAGTTCTCTGCACCAACCGTCAGAAGCTCTTGATAGTTGGCGACTTTAACTTTCACATTGATGACCCAACTAATGTCGATGCCCAACGATTCCTTAGCTTGTTGGATGGGGCAAATCTTCGCAACCACGTAAAGGGCCCCACCCACTCCAGTGGTCACACACTTGATCTTGTCATATCTCGTGAATGTGATGATCTAGTATTAACAACAACAACTGATTTTTCGTTGCCTTCTGATCATCGGTCAGCAATCTGTGGCTTGTCAATTGCTCGGCCTCTTCCTGTCAGACGCTCCGTTATCCTGAGGAACTGCAAGGATGTTGATCTGGTAAAATTTCGACAGGACATTGAGGATTCTTCATTAATCACAAATCCACCCGATGATTGCAGCGATATTACCGATTTATATAACAGGGAGATGCAGAGGTTGTTGGATCAACATGCCCCACGCAAGGAGAAGAAATTCATCCTTAGACCTCACGCTCCATGGTATTCTGGTGTTCTAAGGAGACTAAAGCAAGAGCGTAGGAAAGCTGAAAGGGCATGCTACAAATCTGGTCTTCAAGTTCATACGGACATCTATAGAGAGAAGTGTAAAGCTTACTTTGCACTTCTTCGCCAGACAAAAACGGATTATTTTCTGAAGAAAATTGATCCTCGTGATCAAAAAGGGTTGTATCGCATGGTTCGGACTTTGTCATCACCAAGTGTATCAAACCAGATCCTGCCACGTCATGATTCCCCCATTCAACTTGCAGAGTCTTTTTGTAGGTTCTTTGACGAGAAAATTAAACGCATCCGGCAGAATCTAGATACTTCAGTCTGCGAGGACCTGTCTGTTTCCGTCCGAGAGCATTGCTCATCTAGTCTGAGTGAGTTTGACATGGTGGCAGAGGATGAAATAGTCAAAATCATCAAAGCAACATCCAATGCTTATTGTGATCTGGACCCAATACCCACTACTCTCCTTAAAAATGTGATGTACTGTCTCACCCCAGTTCTTGCTGAAATTGTGAATACCAGCTTACAAAACGGTATTGTGCCAACATGCTTGAAACATGCAATTATTCATCCCAGACTAAAAAAGGATGATCTTCCCCATGATGATATATCAAGCTACCGGCCTATAGCAAATCTCAGCTATGTTGGAAAATTAGTCGAGAGAGCTGCTGCTAGACAGATCAGGGAGTATTTGAGTGAGAATGATCTCCTTCCTCAAACCCAGTCGGCTTATCGTGAACATTTTAGTGTGGAGACAGCTCTTTTGAAGGTCCAGAATGATCTCCTTCTGGCTTTAGATGCTCGTCAGGAAGCGGTGCTGGTGTTGCTAGATTTTAGCGCAGCATTCGATACGATCGATCATGATCTTCTGCTTGATAGAATGGAATGCTACTTTGGAATTAGGGGAACTGTTCTTCAATGGTTCTGCTCCTATTTGAAGAACAGAACGCATACAATTCAGATAAAAGATGCCCTTTCGGAAACCTGCAGTGACAAACTAGGGGTTCCTCAAGGATCCGTCATCGGGCCCCTTTCCTTTACGATGTATACAGCACCAATAAATGACATCATAAGAGCCCATGATGTGAATGTAATGCTCTATGCAGATGATACTCAAATGTACATAATGTTTAAGAACACCGAGCGTGAAGAATCTTTGAAAAGATTAAACGCCTGTATTGCTGATGTCAGAGCTTGGGCAATGAAGAACAAGTTGTCTCTGAATGATGCCAAAACGGAAGTGATCCATTTCACATCAAAGTTTTGTTCTCAACCCAACCCTTTGAATGTCTGTGTTGGTGATGGCCAAATCAATCCTGTGCCTCATGCTAGAAATTTGGGGGTCGTCTTTGATCAGCACATCAGTATGAAGGAACATATAAAAACCGTCTGCAAATCGGCTATGGCAGCAATCAGATGCATCAGTCAAGTCAGAGGTTTCCTCACAAATAAAGCTACACTCACACTGGTTCATGCATTTGTCACCAGCCGGATAGACTCCTGCAACAGCTTGTTGTATGGCCTTCCTTCTACCGACATCCACCGCATTCAGATGCTACAGAACATCGCAGCCAGGCTTGTCACACGGACTCCTCGTCAACAAAGTATAACCCATACCCTCAAAAAATTACACTGGCTACCTGTTGACAGACGTATAATGTTCAAACTCATATTGCTGACCTACAAGGCACAACTTAGTTCTTCCCCAACATATCTGGCAGATTTGCTCAAGCAGTATCACCCTCCTCGCAACCTTCGCTCAAGCACCCAAGCGCTTCTTCACATTCCCAGAACCAACACTTCATATTACGGGGGCAGATCTTTCGCATTTGCTGGACCTACGCTTTGGAACAATTTACCACAAAAAATTTGATGTGCACCCAGTTTTGCAAATTTCAAATCCGGTCTTAAAACTCACCTGTTTCGTCTTCCTTGATTAAGATAAACATTCATTACTCCTTTTGTTAATTATTGTATTTATTATGTTGAGTGTTACATTTGTTAGTCATTTGTTTGTATGTTGTATCTGAATTGTACAGCGCATAGAGAAGCATGTGCTTATTATGCGCTTTATAAATGTAGTATTATCATTATTATTTTTTTCATTCAAAAATTGAGAAAAACCAGTGACTTTAAAATCAATTAAAATTTCTACAAAACTCACATGATTTACCTACAATATTCCTGACAGAACTAACATAGATTCACACCACATCATCATCATAAAAGTAAGTGGTCATGATCTATAAATTCACCATAAGAACATGGATGGAAAACTTGTCAGTAAATCACGGCATAGATTACACCACCGTTGCGGGGTATGCTACCTGCCTAGCTGCCAGTGCACTGGGATGGCAGCTTGGACGGCAGCTATATTACACAGGGGTGTATCCAGGATTTTTTCTGGGGGGGTCGTAATCAAAATTTTTGGACCTTTGCCTTTGCGAGGGAGCGGAGCGACCGAGCGGGGGGAGGGTGTGGGAGGGGGGTGTCCCCCCTCCCACGGTAGGGAGTTTTTGAATTTCGTATCTTAAAATGGGGCCATTTGGTGCATACAAAAGTGACTTTTTCGGCATGGCAGTGCGGCTTAGAAATAAGGTAAATTATGGCATATTAAAACTAAGTTACGAAATTTACGAGGTTTTTGACAATTTGCTGGAACACCGGTCACTTTTTTTCCCTGTTGTAGGCCTATATAGAGTAAAAAGCCCTCAAAAAACAAAAATGTCTTTTACAAAAAGTGGACCTTTTGAAAATTTGGGGGGGCCGTACGACCCTCCCGACCCCCCTTGCATACACCCATGTTACATTAACATTGTGTCTCTCATATCCGGCCAATTCGCTTATCTGGATGAGCGCCGGTCCCGACATGGCCGGATAATCGAGGTCGAACTGTAGCATTGACCTCTCTATACCGGGTACCAACGGTATGCAACTCTGAGAAAATAGAAACTGGCACCAAATAAAAAAATAAATAAATCAACTCACAGGTGGACCAAAAGAAAGGAAGAGAAGAAAGCTAAAATGCACATTGAAATATACTTATGATAATTGTTCGATGTACTTAGCACATTTACCGTGTTCACAGTTGTTGCCTCCGAAGCCCAGCAGGCAGTTGCACTCATATTTGTCGTGCTTGGGAACACACTCCCCTGCATTCATACAAGGCTGTCCCTGGCATGGGTGGAGGGCGTTACCCACGTTGGCTCCGCCCACTGCCTCGGAGATGAGGTCGATGGGGGCGTCATTCACAAGCACCTGCATGGTCACATGGGTATATTTGCATTTCATTAAAGGTACGATAACATTAGCAGGGCTTTTCCTTTATAAAAAAAACACACACACACACACAAAGATATGAATTGATTCCAAATATTGCAGCACAACTATAGAAGTCATATTCTTCCATTTTCACCTATTCTGCTGCAAATTAGTTTCTTTCTGAGTTTTTTGTTCTCTTTTCCCATTCCTGCAAAGGGCTATATAGACATGAGAAATTGCAAGTCTATTCAATTTGTCATTCAAAGAGAATACCTTTTTTTAAAGGAGAAATTGATTTCAGTGCCATTGCTAAACTTTCTTCATTTTGACAGAAGTCATAATCATAACATGCTGACAGAGTAAATGTCAGAGTGTATAAACATCTATTAATATCTCTGGGACAAATGTGGCAGACTAGGTAAGTAGGAGGTGACTTCTTGTAAATGAATTATCCTTAACACACTGTACATATCAGCAATGCAGAAAATTGATGAGTAGTTTGAAAATAATAATTTTCTCTCCAGAAAAAAGGGACAGATGCAATTAGTAGAAACAAACCCACATCTCTTTGCCTTGACGAAGAAAAAGACTTACTTTTCCCTGGAGAAAAAAATCATTTATTTAGCTCATAAATCAGCAACTGACACCTGCTTCCCCTGAAAAGTAATCATTCTTAATCATCACAGCTCTACAATTTTATTCTAGACCTCGTTCCAGACGTTCGAAATTGAAGACAGAACCCTTATTCAAGTATTAAAAAAAAGTCAGCAGAGATTAGAGTGCAGGTCAGTATCAATTAAAGAGTTGTGGGGCAATGAAATCATCATCTAATTTGCATAAGGTATACATGTGATTGAAAGTTATAAATAATATGGCCATCTCAAAGAAATTAATAACCAAATAACTTCAAACCCATTGAGAATGAGCTGATTTGGCTATAACACATATTTTCCACAGACACCTGCCTTCAACAGGTTAATGAAACTTGGTGACAATTTGTCTGATTTTACTTCATTCATCAGAGTCAATTTGAACATGGAATGACATCTGGCAGTAATCCTCACCCTCTGGATGTCGCCGCTGAAGGAATTCTTGATGGCCACCTCCTCGGAGAGGATGTCGATGTCGTCGATGCCGCCGACGTAGAGGAGCGTCTGGAACGAGGTCTGGGTGAACGCTCCCGGCGCCTGGGCCTGTACCGTCGGCTGGTTGTCTACCCTAAGGAAGCCCTCCCGGGCAGTCCGGGACACCTCTATGATGTGCCACTCGTGGAGGGAGATGGACTGGGTTGACCTACACCATCACAGGCAGGTAACAGATACAGTGGAACTTTGTTACAACAAAGTCGCATGTAGCAAGATACCAGATGAAACATTAACTGTAAAACCACAAACTGTAGCCTACATTGTACATGAAACTTGTGTGAATTTTGCAAGGAGCTAAGATTCATGAAAGTAAAATGAATGCATTAATTTTTGTCTACACTATGCACCGAATGCTAGAGGCCAATTTGCAAAAGATTCATGCCCAAAAAAGGCCATTGGCTCTAATTTGTGAAAGTTCATTCTGTGAATGTTTCTGGTTTTACAGCATTTTACAGGTTCCATTCTTTTCATATTCTTTTGTTTTTATCCCTGATATAATGAGGTACCCGATATAAAGAAGAAATATCACTGGTCCCAAGCAACTTGTTACAACGAGGTTCCTCTATTCAAGAATTTCAACTCGTGATATTGTTTTGCTTCCGCAGAATGTCTGAGGAGCTGTTGTGGATAAGACCACATGGTTTCTCAATCTCCTGGTCTCTCTTTTGCATCTGCCAGCAGCATCCAGTGGTTGCACCCTTAGGTAAGGCATTTTATCCTTATTGACTTGTCCCTCTGAGGGGACTTTAACAGCTGTTGGTCCTGTGGCTGCTTGCATATCGTAAGATTGAACTGCTTCCCTAGCAGCCATACTAAACAGCTCATAATTCAATTCAATACATTTATCCCACCCTCTCTGTTGAAGATCATCATTTGATCCCTCAAGTTAGGACATGAAGTAGACATCCAGTGCACAAGAGATCGAGTCACAACTCAAAAAGCATCAAATGATTCCTCTGTATTTCTTGTAAAGGGGAGAGTGAAAACATATTGAAATGGTCTCCAGTGGACTCCCATTACAACAAAGTCCTTGGGACTGGTCGTTTTCTTTCGTTATATCAAAATTTTGTTATAACCGCACAAATAAACAATAAAAATACATAGAGTGGCCTGAATTTTTACTTTCTTTTGACCGGAATTTTGTTATAACCATGTTCGTTATAACCACAGGAATGCACTGTATTTCACATATGTCATGCCCTCAAGGAAAATGGTGAACTTTACACTGATGCCTCGTGCATCTCTTAAACAGATTATAATACTTTCAACGGATTATTTATTGGTGCTATAACTTGTGTCAAAAGACAAAAAAGGCCTCAGTTAAGTGAAACATGATGTGATATGTTAGAATCTGAAGCTGGAACATCCCTAAAGGCAACACAGAGACTCTGCATGTATCAGAGAGACGGACGCACACATACCTCAGCACGGCTGGTCCTGAGCCACAGTCGAACTTGAAGTTGATGTAGTGGTCCTCCAGCGTGATGGAGAAGAAGTCGCCGTCGCCGGAGTCGGAACCGCTATAGATGAGGATCCCCGAGGGCTCCCTCGGCTTGAATATGACCTCCATCTGGAGGAAGGAGAGGTGCTTGTTGCCCAGGGAGTCGAAGGCGATGTGGGATGCGTGGGAGCTGTTGAAGGATGGGGTGTGGATCTCAATCACTGAAGGGGAGGAAGCAAGAAAGAAAAAAAATTGTTATGGAGCAAATTACATAAACACATTCAAGGAATGAATTTTTGAAAAGTCATATGCCTCTTCTATCACATAAAACAGTGATAAAAGGGGTGTACAAAGGAAAATCATGTATATTAATCATGATGAAGTACATGATGTATTGCTTGTTGGATGTATCTGCACAGTGAAATGACTTTGCCTTAAAATAAATATATTGTTGGCAGTCAGTAATAGTCAAAGATTCCCATCCTTCAGTAGGGCAAGTAAAGTAAAATCTTGACAAAATAGTGTAGGGTTCAGGGGTGGAGTGCTGGGATATATTTTAACTTCGTATGTCCCTTTTATTTCTTTTTAGATCGATGAATAGCAAATGGTGAAAATAAACTCTACATGCAGATATCATTGGAGGATGCCCTAGGACAGTTCGTATTAAGCCATACCAATGTGCTTGATATATAGAATAAAGTGTCACTTTGTTTCAAACAAAAAATTCAGTAGCTGTTCTTGTTCCAGTTGTAAATTTCTCTCCAGTTGTTAATTGGCCAACATAGAGAGACCAGTAAACTGAACACAAGACTGATTGCAAGTCTAAAGACAATGAAGTCCACAGTGGGAGTAAACATGAACACCTCACAGCAGAGCACATGACTTCAAAAACTTGACTCTTGACACTGACGATCAACTCATTACATTTTAGCATATATCCTTGTAGTTATGCATATAAAAAGTATGTGCATCTTGAAATAAGAAATGTCTTCAGATATCATCAAGAAAGTTGCACAAGCATCCTGACAGTCATTACCACCAAATGTTGGTTACTCATCATTGTGTCATATGTCATTACAGAGATCAGAAAATAATACCTCCAGAAATGTAGAAGCCAGGCTAAAATCCAAAAACAAGCACACGTAAATCTGTTGTGAGTTTGGTGTAACATACGGCACACCTGTCTCAGTTTGCTAGTTTATGAAAAAGATTGTACTTAAATTTTTAACTCAGAACTGCTATATCACAGCATAACTCTATACTTGTATGACAGATGGGGTCACAACTACAAAAAAAAAAAATACCTCAAGCTTGCATAGAATAAAAAAAAATAACCAAATCATTTCCAATATGCACTCTACAACATATAACAGTGTTATACCAGGTACCATCTACAGAATCTCAAGATAGTGCTCCAAAGGATATGCCACAAAATTCACTGGCAAAATGGAGATGGAGTCAATACGTCTCTACCTACCCCGAGGTTTGGGGTATTTTAATGAGATTTCAAGAGGAATTTGTCTCCCTTGCAGGGCCTTCCTCCTACACTCTTCAATCATTAATTTATGCCACTCTGTAGAGTCTCCTTCGTATCATGGCACATTCAAGTGCCTGTTTGGCTACTCAACATCTAATTCTCCCCCAGCCTATAATATGCCGGCGGTAAAAATGGGCATCTTTGGCAAGGTGATGCCATATATCGCCATGGCAACAAGACATGATGTAGACAGAGCGATGCAGAGTCATTGCTCTATCACCATCACAGGGCGGTGCTGCGGACTGGAGAAAAGCCTTGGGCGTAATTTCATGTCCGCAAAGTGCTCTCACAATAACGGCATTACGACATCATCATAGGAAAAAAAAATGCTTGACAGGAAATGAAATCATCAGAATCACACGTTTACAAGGACCTATTTTCATCACGCTTTTCAATAAAAATGAAATTAGAAAAACACCTCTGTGAAGTGCATGTCTTCAAAAGAGTGTTTATTCTTTGCATGTGAAAACACATTTGCATGCTTCTGGAAATGTCAAATACCTATCCAAACTGAAGCAAAGATTATATTGGTACCCAAAATTTTTACTTCATAAGGATATCACTCCCATGCATTTAGAAAGGAATGTTCTATTGCTGCAAACTGACATAATAGTAGGGCAGATATGTAACAAAAATTGGTCGAAATGCTCACATCCGGCGGAAAGTATGAAATTTTGCATATAGGGGTATTTTGGGGCGCTGATTTCAAATATTGCCGGATCCAAGAGATCTGATCACGGGGTCGGCCGCCATTTTGAATTCCAATATGGCCGCCATCACAAAACAAGTTCAAAGATCCCTATCTTCAGTTCTGAATGACCTGTGGCACCAAAATTTGGTACACATGAGCGTTTTGACACACTGAATTTGATGACAGATTGATTTGGAGTGTCTGACAAACATCGAATGGCCGCCATTTTGAATTCCAATATGGCTGCCTCGACGAAATATTCAAAATCCCTATCTCGATTTCTCAGTGGTGAGTGACCCTGAAATTAGGGGTAAACAAGTATTTAAACATACTGAGTTAAAATATTAACTGATGTGATGTGTCTGACAAACGCAATGCCTGCTATTTTGAATTCCAATGTGACTACGAAGACAAACATCATGACTAACATTCACGGGCATGTCAAAAAGTGCAGCAAAAAGGAAGGATAATGCACCTTTCACTGACGTCACAATGTAAATACAGCAGCGCGCACTCTATCAGTTACAAACGCGCGCTCAATCAGGTAGCCTAATTTACAAACCCGAGATAGAGATTTTCAACACTCCAACATGGCAAATATGTATAAAAATTTAAATTGGCTGCCGTGCAGCTTGTCAGACAAATCAAATAAGTCTGTTATTGAAGTCATCATATCACCATGCTTTAATATATCAAGTTCCAATGGCCAATGTCATTCAGAACTGAAGATAGGGATCTTTGACGGTGGCCATATTGGAATTCAAAATGGCGGCCAACCCCGTTGTCAGACCTCTTGGATCCGGCAATTTTTGAAATCAGCGCCTCAAAATACCCCTATATGCAAAATTTCATACTTTCCGCCAGATGTGAGCATCTTTTTCACATATCTGCCCCACTATAAAGCAGACACTTCATTGATGTTCAAGGGTTTGAACAAAAATGAAACTCAAAATGGTATTTCCCCAGCTCTCTTGGAGCCATCTAAGAAAATTTCCATAAAATTCCATAAATGTTAAAGTTAAAATGCAACTGATTTTTCTTAAACAGGGGTCATAAGTTGTGCTATCATCCTTGTCTGATTTTATATGAAACTTCTCCTTAGTCTCTCTGTCAGAAATAACATATTTTCAAAAACATTGATTCTTGCTTAATATTATTTGCTATCAAGATTTAGTGACCTACACTGTACCCAAAGACAATGATACACAGTGTATCATACACTTCTGTATTACTGATCGTAGGTTAACTATCACCCAATCAATTTCAACACTCTGTAGCATTTCATGTGATATGATCTGTCTTACACAAATGATATTTTTAGCATTATTTTGTATTGTGGTTTGTGAGACCATCCCAAACTAATGGTCCCAATTATTGGCCCTAGTGAGAAATACTGTGAAGCCTCTGATCCAACTGCACCATAAGTTTCCCACCATACTGCTGAAAATGGTATATATCCTGCAAAGAGCATCTCTTGAAATCAATCCAATCATCCACCCTTAGCAACCCCTCATAGCAACCGTGATGTATTCAGAACATCCCTAAGAAGACATTGGAAGAGCAAGGTAGTTCTAGCTACAGGTGGTCATGGTTATTTCTTCCAGGACTTGGCTGCAAGTCACAAACAAGTGACTTCCAAGATGCAGAGTTTCCAGGAGAGTTGCTGATAAACCATACAGAAAGAAAAAAAAAGTGCCCTTTTCTGGGGTCACAGACAAACTACATGTGAAGGAGAAGACGGAGGAACACACACACACACACACATACATGCTTACATACGTTTCCGTGACAATACCCACTTTGGATACTGGACCCCCGAACTTACCCTTCGCGAAAACAACAACACTGGAGGCAAAATTAACCCAGGGACGGAATGAAAGGAAAACCTCCCTAAACACCACATGTGTTTGCAATTGACTGTAGCCCTCCCAAATCACCAAGAAAATGGCTGAATTGGAAAGAAGGGCGGAAAGAATGAATAGGTGTAGCGAGAGAAAGAGGGGGGAGAAAGGCGAGAGAATGACAAAATGAGAGATGATGGGGGAAAAGGAGGAAGAAGATAGAGAGAGAAAAATAAAGTGACAGATGAAGAAAGAGATGGAGATGGAGATGCACATAAATAGAGACAACTTAATGGAAGCCAGAATGAGAGAGGCAGAAGAAAAAAGAGATAAAGATACCAAAACCGTAACATATGAAGAGAAATAAACGGTCATAGATGAGACAGAGGCAGATATATGGAACATCAAGTGTGATGAAAAAGAAAAACATTCCTGATGATGAATATTGTGCAGATAAAGGTGGAGAATAGAGATCGAAAAGAGAAAGAGTTAGAGAAAGGAGAGGGGGGTGAGGAGGAAAAGAGAGAGAGAGAGAGAGAGAGAGGGAGAGATAGTACGGGTGGATAAGGTTGAGGGAATATAGGTGGTAGAAAAGAGTTCCAGACAGGGCAGAGAAAGATGAAAGCTAACAAAAAAACAACAACAAAATAGCTAAGTAGGTGGTCTGTATCAGGTAAAGGCCATGTGTCATTGCAGAAAGAAAAAATATTTTGCATTTGTCACTCCCTTTTGCGGAACCTTCACTTGGTTCCTAAGAATGCTATCTTTTCATGCACATGATTTTTTTTTCTTCAAAAAATTCTTCTTTCTTCTTTAGGGGAGGAGGGGGTTCAGTTTTGGTACGAGATATTTTAAATGTGTCAACAGTCATGAAAGAGTTTATATTAAACAAGATAAAACATCTTCACATGGTGACAAAACACTCTTCATATTCATACTTCACATTGCAATGTATTCCCTATAAAGGATGTAAGGATGATATGCATCTTTCTAACAAAGGAAATGATGCATGCAAGTAAAGCATGTTCATGATTAAATGACTAACAGGGAGCTATTTTTTCATGTTCACACAAGGGTCAAAACAGTATCAGCCATAAATCAATTCCTTTAAAGTAGTAAATTCTGCATCAAGTCCTTTGCAAATCTTGAGCAAGTATTATCATGGTCATTGTGCCTGAGATGGAATCATGCAAGCTCACCATCTTCGCAGACCGAGCCGCGAGTTCCCAACGGGCACAGACACATGGCTTGATCCGCCGACCTTACGATGCAGGACCCTCCGTTGGTGCACACCTGATGTTGACACACCCCTTCACTGCACTCTCCTGGGAAGCAAAGGATGAACTTTGACCTTTAAAGTTACAATTGATCAAATACCCTACAAATCAAAGAATCCAAAAATAAGAAAATATTCCACCTCCCAAGGCAAGCATGCGCTGATGAGATGACTTTGCATTATACACTGTGATGTACTTTTGTGACGCAAGTTTGGCGAAGAATCTTTCTGTTTGCTTTTCTTGTAAGGATACCAATACAATAATGATGATAAGAATGAGAAGATGATAGTAATTATGACACTTGCATCATCAATATTTTCAAAAAGAAACAGATGACTGGGATTCTTTTGATAAAACTATTGCATGTAAATTGCCATTTTTAGTGCTCTTTATTGGATTCAATATGAGCTCACTACAGATTCACGAAAAACAACTCCAGAAATAAATATGCAGGTATGCTTGTGTAGCATTAATGGCAAAAAAACAACAACAAGCAACTGTACACAGGGGTAACATTCCAAATGCAAAACAATCCTAATACACATCAAAGTGGCAGTCACGCTGCATCTTGTTTTTTGACAGGTTCAGGCTCAAAGATTTCGCCTATTGTATGTTTTCCCATCTTTACAAAAAGTGTATTGCCAACTTCAAGTCATTCTGGACGCAACAGCTAGACTCTCCACCAAGAAAACATGAACTGTAATATTTTAGGATTTATAATGGAGGCAATAATCCCAAATTCTGTGACAGTATGACACTATTTTAAACGATGAACGAATCTGAGGGTCACTCACCAATGTTGTGGCCATCGACCATGGCTCCCTTGGGGTGGGGCCGCAGGTCCAGTTCCTGGTTGTTGAGGAAGAGGCTCTCGATGCAGCCCCTGAAGCCCTTGAACATGTGCTTGACCCTCAGGCCGTCCCGGAAGTCTTCCGACGTGTTGTGACCGCCGATGAAGAGATCGCCCCTGACTGTCACCTTAGAGAAAACGCCCTGTAGGACGATAGAGGTCAGAGGAGGTCATCATTGGGTGACTTTATCTTGGATATTGGTTCAGTTTGGAGTAAATGTGGTATGTTTGCTTGGACAGAGTATCAGAATGTCATCCACTTTGCAGTTAATTTGCTCCACTCAAGCCAAACTTTTAAAAACTTGACAATGAGAGAGCAGGTTATGCTTGAATCTTGTAAAACTCTGTAATAAAATATCCTGATTAAATGCATCTGCAAAGCTTTGTATACAAAGTACCCAACTACAATGCCTTGATGCCAACTACTGTAAAACCAGAATTTTCACACGCACGCACCTTTTGCAAACTTTACTGGGAGGCAACATTTGCAATTTCAGTAAAATGCACACACAAGTTTTTGTCTGCAAAATGCAGTGAATGTCAGTGGTAAAACACTGTATGCCATAGTTTCATGCCCTGAAAAAAATGCTGTCAGCTCCAGTTCATATATGTTTAATGTTTCTGGTTTTCCAGTACAAGGTGGGGTGAGGGGGAGGGGGTTCCCAGTTGCTGACTCACAGGAGAGGAGGCCTTTACGATGGGGGCATCGTCTAGCTGCAGCCACCCCTTGCGGAGGCTCCGCCCAACCTTCAGGGTGTGCCACTTGTTGGGAGTGACAGACGTCGTGCTGGTGATGATGGCCGCACCCTGTCCACAGTCATATCTGGACAGAAGAAAACAAGAAAGAAATGAAGTATACAAAACAACATGGAGAGAGTAACAGAAAGAATGACAGTGAAATTGAAGAAAAGTTTCATGTTAACAATCAATACAGTCTACTATTAATTAAATGATTTGCAGTTTCATTCATGATATAATCGGCATTTTCTCTATGATATATGTGTTCCAAGTGTAGACAAACACTTCTCAATCATACATCACAGGCATAACACAAAAGCATACAAACATACACAGACACATGTACACAAACAAGGAAACTAAAATACGATGTTTATAAATGACATTACTGAGTGAGGATATTAAAAATTATTTTCAGTTACATTTGCTCTCCATAATATGCTCCATTTCTTGTGCCTGAAATCTCCATTTCCACATTTTTTACCTAACTTGTACCCCGACATTAAATCTTGACTGCACTTTCGATTCATGTGAGCCAAATCTCAATTTCAATTCTTATTTTACTCCCATCATACTTGTGAGATAAAACTGCCAACTCACAAAATATACCCATACATGGAAAATTTGTATAACGGTAAAATTATACAGGACTCGGTAAGAAGCTGCAAGAGTACATGTATCTCTAAGCGTAGACACTAAATAGATATGGTCTCGCTGGTTTTTTCCTTGTTTGTTTTGTAAGCAGAATTTGAAACCTGACTTGCAAGATATAGGGGCATGGCATCCTGAAATAAGAACTTCATGATCAATTGATGCGTTTTTCTGCCTGGTTGTGATTGGAAATATTTTTAAATTCTATTTTGACAAACTTTTTCTTTGTTTCTGAACAGTTCCCTTGAATTCCACTTGCTTCTTAATGGGATAATAGAATGGGAGCAGGAAATTGATATCTCATCCCAATTATGACCTTATCCTATTTTGCCATAGTTCTCCAAATCTGGAGGAAAATAAGCCTAAATTTCCAGAGTAATTTTTGCGGGTTCCAGAGCAAAGAAATGTAACATTTTGAAAAATAACTGTGTGTGCAATATTTAGGAGGGGGAATGAAAGGATTCAGTCCAAATTTGATGCCATTATGTGGGACTTAAGCATAATCAATTCAAGAGTTCAATATACGGAGGTAGATCTTTGTCAATCATGTGTATTTCTTCTTTTATTATTATTTAGAAATTATCTTGTTTCATCCTAAGAAAAAACATTGAATTCAGTTATGATTGTTTTAAATTGTTGACACTAAAATGTGACGGAAAGTTGGAAGAAATTTGAATGTTTCTGGTGCAGGTCAAACTGGCCTCCTAAAATATGTATGACTGAAGAAAGCTACAGGAACTAAAAGACAAATAAAAAGACACTACAAACTCATTTCATGTGAACATTATATGGCAATAACTGGACAAAGTTTCCTGCGCTCAGTAGGGAGAACAAAATTGAAAGAGAATTAAAAAAAAAAGGTAAGTATAAAACAACAACTCGGATCCTTAGAAAAGCAGGACTGTAAAATTACATGGAAGGAACTCTATAAGCCCCTCCTTTTCAAAGGCAGCCTGTATCGATTTAATTCAATTCATTAAGGGTTTATTTCAATGGTATTGGAGTCGGTGACTGAATTGCACAATGTTACATGAAAAGATGAAACGTGTACCCAACTGATATTAAAAGGGATTTTAAAATTGCAAACAACACTTCAATAGTTTATATTATATTTGTCCAGGAAAGGAACTGAAGAGGAAGGGAGGAGGGGAAGAAAAAGAGAGATACTAAGAGGGACTTGGAGAGGGAGAGAAGACTGAGGGAAAGAAGCAGAAATAAGGGTGGGAGATATTGACCGATTCTGTGACGCGCTATGTGTATTTTTGGCATGGGCAGCGCCATTACGCGGTGTCTTAGCCGACCCCCTCTCCCCTCTCCCCACCCCCTTCCGCGCACGGAATGAAAAACTGATGCATGGTTGTTTTAGCCAATGGGCGTGTCGTAATGAGTGCGCGAATGCTTGCTTAGTGCGCGAACCTTTGTTACAAGTGCGCGATAAACATGTTGCCCTTGGGGTGGGGAAGAGGAGGGGGGGTCGGCTAAGACACCTCATGGCTGCGCCCAGTGCCACAAAATGTCTGCTGCCCTCAACGAACCCAAATCGGTCAATAGAGAAAAAAGGGAGAGCTGGAGTCCTCTTAAAAATAGATATATTAAAGGGATGGTATAGGTTGGTTGAGTTTGGTTGAGATGGGGCTTCCAGGCTTTAACTTTTTGTGAGATGTCTAATTAGAAACCCCTTTAATATATGAAATCCTATTAAAAGAGCATGCAACTCTAAGAGGAATTAAAAGTTTATTTGATGAAAATCGCTTTTGAAATGGCTGAGATATTCTGGTACAAAACAAAACGAAACATCCTAATGAAAGGTGGGTCTAATCTTTTGTTGAGATAAGTTTGTTTTACTTTGTTTTTTGGATATCTCGGCCATTTAAAAAATGACTTTCATCAAATTAACTTTTAATTCCTTTTAGAATTGCATGCTCTTTCATATTTAATATAAGTGGTTTCTAATAATCTCACAAAAAGTTTAAACCTGAACCTCAACTAAAACCATACCATCCCTTTAAAGAATTAAGCATGCTTAGATACGTATAGTCTATCTACTATACACACATCTTTCTTCAAAATGTTCGAGAATCATTCATAATATCCCAAAATTGTATCACAGTAAAAAGAAATGTATTCTTTATACAATGTCAAACTGGATATGAAAAAAGAATCAATTGTAAATATGATGCAACAGAATTACAAATGTACAGTATGTTTCTAATGTGCCAATGTCAAAAATACTCTGAGATATTCCACAGTGGAATCAGCTTTGTCCTTCCTAGCATCACTTCAGAAATGCTAGCTCACAGATGAAAATGTACTATCTATCAAAAATGAAGATAGATGAGGATATGAAAGAATTCACCGACATAAAACATCTTTGGTACAGAATATACATTTTTCTGCCATGACATTTTGATTTGTTTGGACAGATTTCAAAGAGAATATTTCTTTAGAGAACAATTGTCAGGAAAAAAAGTAACAATCTTGCATGAAAAAAAAAAAATGTGTGCACCATAAAGTAATTCATCCTGATTCCTGCAGTTTGACTTTTAAATCGTCCGATGACAAAGAGCCTTTACAAAAAGCTTTCATACCAAACAGGTATATATGTCTGAGCAAACAACTGCTGAACAAGATGAACACACGTGGATGCAACATTTTCCATCTTTATTCATCCACAGGAGCAAACTAACAGGATTGAAAGCGACAGCAGCTCTGAGACGACCATATTTTCTGATAAAAGGCACTTTTGACAAGATGAAGATATTGGAGGCATGAATGCAAACAGATGGAGAAAATTAATGATACAAACTCCATTAGTTCATACTAGCTAAGTAAAAAATCAAAGACTTCCGCACAGATTTCGTTGCCTACTGTCAAAAGATTTAAGAGAAACACCAAAGGTCTGATCTAGGATGCCCTTAAATCTCACTTTCTTTCTTTTTTTTCAGGGAAATTAATCTCACTATTTTGTCTAATCTGAATGAATAGGATGTCTTTTAAGAGCACCCAGTCTTCTGGGGATATATATCAGAGTCTAGCATATGCACCCTTTAACTTAATCATCAGTTAGCTACAGCAAATTGGAGGGCAGTAAATGTGACTAGTTACCACAGAACCTCCACACACAAAAAAAGACAAAATTCTACAATTGCGATTGATTTGATTTCATTTTTGGTGCAAGTGAATAAACAATGGTGTAACTTTTGGTGCTTTACATCAGATGTTAGCATCTTTTTTTTTCTCCCATTTTGACACTCAAATTTCATCTTCAAATTATTTTTAAGAAGAATTTAGTCAAGACATGCAATATAACATGCACCTTCTTGTCAGTATATTGGAATTTTGTGGCAGCATGGAGGCCAATGAATGAATCTTCAATTCTAGCATTTCTTCTCAGTCTGAACTAAATATCACCATGCACAATTTGACCAGAATACTATAGAACCAAATCTAACATGCACATGTAAAAAGCTCCTTTTTTGTGTGAAACATTCAATAAACAGCTTCTTTTTTCCTACATTATTTGTCACAATTTTTCAAGGTCTATGTGAGATTATAAAAGTCACATAATTGACTCCAATTTTCTCCTCCTCCTAAAACCACAAAACATGACCTAACTTTTCATACCGAACCTGACCTGTCCTGACCTAGCTGACCTCAGCTGATATGACCTTTCCTTACCTAACCTACTATAACCTTGTAACTTATCAAAATGTAGTGTAACATAATGTGATGTGATGTTACATGTTTCATAGCAATACATAGCATAATATAACCTAACCTAACCTAACCTAACCTAACCTAACCTAACCTAACCTAACCTAACCTAACCTAACCTAACCTAACCTAACCTAACCTAACCTAACCTAACCTAACCTAACCTAACCTAACCTAACCTAGCCTAACCTAACCTAACCTAACCTAACCTAACATAACCTAACCTAACATAACATAACATAACATAACACACAAATTAAACACTAAGGTGAAAGGGATCTTTGTTGATGCATTATAGTAATGTCATATAGTTTGAGTCACTGGAGCTTCCCCCTCAGTCATGGAGCTTTAAATGAACAAATTTCAACAACCCATCTCTCCAGACTGGTCAGACAATGATTTCATATTGATTCATCAGACTGTAGTCATCTTGGTATTACAGAAACCTCCCCTATCTGCCCACCCCACACCCCCTCCCCGCCCCCCTTCTTTCCTTAAACAGTGATGATTCCAACACCAGGATAATACTCCCAAACACATTACATCCCGAAGCTTCTCCACGAACGAGCTGGGGAGAGGATTTTTATTGATCCGCCGTGCTGCCATCATCTTTTTACGCCGCTCATCCTCAAAAAGTTCTTCACCTTGGATTGAGATGTTTGAATGAAGGACTCTACTCCCATATGGGGCCCCTAAAGAGTTCACTGTACAACACTGACGTGCCGACAGATATGCAATCAATTGCGCTTGCATTTAATGTCTTCTGACGTACACAGCTAGCCGAGCGGGCAACAGAGCAGTTAAAATTCGTCTCATACGAGATTATGCCCCCTGAATGGGTAAACTTGTGCAGCTCCATAGTAGTGGGCCAATCTTGACATATGATGAACGTTGCACAGTTTCTACTGCTATGTAGGCATTCACACACTGTTGCCTAGAAACCATTTTAGATGATGTTCATAATCAAATCTCTAATTTGTACCAGTACCTATGAGGGTTTGACAGGGTCAAATAAATTCCAACAAATTTATATCCAATTGAAATAAATGAATTAAATGATTTAGAAAATTGACATCTGACACCCAGCAATGCAACATTACACTATTTTACAAATTCACATTATATTTACTCGAGAGGCTAGTAAACTATATAATTGCAAATTCTGGACAAACGACGCATTTTCAGAGGAAATATGGAGAGGAGATGGTTGTGATAACGAGACATTCTAGTACAGTGAAAATGATATAGGAGGTACAATAAAAACATTTAGACAGGAGAATGAAAAATTACTGATATCAAAATGTCCGTTTTGCAGGGAGGTACGCAAAACATACCTGACTTCAATGATGACTGGAGTATTAATCATCCCATAATGTGATTAAGCAAAGTAAATAGAATATCATGAACCAATTTCGAGCTCAATACGGGAGGTCATGCACCCGCCACTTTGAAAGGCAATACTGAATCACAATCCTCGATTCTCTTCATTTCTGCAGCAGCCAATCCTCAAATCTGACCCAATTCAAAGAGCGCATTCTATTTGTCTGAAAGCGTGGTACCGATATTCTTTCATACTAATCCCTCACTTAGCTTGAATGGCACTGTCAATGCTAATAGAATTCAACCTGATAAAGCACTCCCACACAATTACAGTCTAAACAGCTATTCCTCTGTATTTTTTTCCTTCTCAGCTACCATAGATTTTCTTTATCTACATATAGCTACAGAAAAGCACAGGGATCTCCTGCATAATCCTGGCAAGAAGCTGTAGTGGATTTTGATGTCAATGACAGTTTTCTATAACAAAATCATGAAGGGGTATCGAGTGTCATATTCACCAGTTTGATAGTTGAGAACGGGAAGATTTACGAACACATTGTTAGCTCTGAAACAGTTTCAATATCATTCATGCCATCAGTGGCGTCATTCTCCGATAGGCATTAAAGGTAGCATTGGTCCACACTTGAGCACGTCTATAAATTTACATGTCAAGCCAAATAAACAGTCCACATAAAATGAGTGAGTGGATTTTTGACCCAAAGGGTTACAGTACATGTCTTTGATAAATACCACAGTGCAAGTTTTAAAAACAAGAAGATGGAATGACATGATCTGCCTGGAAAATGAATCAGTTGCAACTGATGGCCATTATCATTTATTCTAGTAAACAGCTTAAGCTGAGTCCTAAACCTCTTCAAGTAGATGGCTAACATTGAAAAGTTATGATTAGAAATATTGTACTTCCCAAGAGGTCCTTTTCGTTAAAAATAAGAGCAATTCCCATCTAATTACTTTCCCTTTTAAAACAAATTTCACAAAATCTACAAAATCGGAAAAGAAATTTGTCAGAGTTGTACTAACACTTGATGACTGGTCCAAAAAATCTGATGTAGATACTTTTTTTTTTGGGGGGGGGGCAATGATAGGCAGTTTATTCATGTTTGACACAGGTAACAAAGTCCAAATTTCCACAGATTGGGGCTGAAAGCATGATATTCATTCTGGTAAATCAGACATCAAAATCCCATCTTTCAAACTCACTTTCCTAATCATATCTAATGCCTTCTACTAAAATGAGTTGAATACAATATCCTTTCACACTGGAAAAGGGGGCCCCCTCTATTGTCACTTGGACAAGATTTATTACTACTCCCCAATAATGGCACCTTATTACACCAGTGCCCTCGCCTGCCCTGCCTGCCCTACTGCCATTCTCCCCTCCCATCTTTGCGCAAGCACTGACAATGGCAACTCCTCATTTGCCAACGAACCCGCTAATGAATTGTGGTGTCACAATGCCATGATTAATTGGTCTTGCGGAGAAGAGGAGCCCCTCTACCAGGCAGGTTCCCCTTGACATTGGAATGGTGATGACGGATGTTCCTCTAGCCCAAGGGTACTCGCGGGGCGGAGAGGTTTCGGTCTTCCACATGAGGGGGAGTACATATCCGCAGGGCCTCAGAAAAGGGAGATGAACTTCTGGTATCTTTTCCTGGTTTATAAATCTTTTAAAGGGATCATATAGTTTTGGTTGAGACCTAATTTCAGGTTTCTAACATTTTTTGGTGAGATAATGAGAAACCTCTTATGAAATTTGAAAGAGCATGTAATTCCATGAGGAATTCAACGTTTATTTGATGAAAATCGGTTTTGAAATGGCTGAGATATCCAAAACAGAGCGATTCTAATAAGTGTGGGACCCACACTTTATTACGATCGCTTTGTTTTGCTTTGTTTTTGGATGTTTCAGTCATTCCAAACCCGATTTTCATCAAATAAACTTTGAATTCCTCTTAAAATGGTATGCTCTGTACTATTTCATAGGTGTTTTCTTGGTATCTCGCAAAAAGTTAAAAGCCCAATTCTCATCTTCACCAATACTGTACCATCCCTTTAAGTTTTCTGGTGTATGTGAAACACTGACCATTTGCCTGATTCTCCCTCACCCTGCTAAATTGCAAGCCTTGGCATCAAATTTCAATAATGAGGCAATACTTCATACTGCTCTTCATGACTTTACTATCTACTCTGCCGACTGAGACAATTCAGAAAAGGTAACAAGTATCATTATGGGGTAAGAAAAGAAAGTAGGGAATATATCGTTTGATCTAATCTCTTATATATTTTGGTTTATTTCATTGCATGGGTGTAGTTGTGAATTGTGGCACTACTCTATTTGATTCAGTAAAATCATAATTGTCAGAATCAATCCATATTTGGGATGCATTAAGTCTTTTTTTCCTTTTTTTTTAGGTGAATAGAATTTTAACCCAGTATGCTACACAGAGCCAGATCATTATTTGCTGTATCATCTATAGTTTGATGATGATACTGGAAAAGCACAAGACTTTAGTCTTTGACTTAACTGATTATTCTCTGTTCAGAAATACTTATAAAAGTATAGCTATTCATCATGGTCGGAAATAACCTATTTGTGCATAATTCATTCACGATTCAAATAATGAGCATTCAAGACTCTGATTACAGTTTTGAACTCTAAATGAAGTTTTGAGGGAGATACTCAATTTGCAACTGAAAAGAAAAAAGACTCACCAAAAACACAATCAGACTAAAGAATCATCTTAAGTAAGGAGTTGTTGTAAAAGAAACTTGAATCCTGATCAAGTCACCTTATTTTGGCAGAAAGATTTTAGATGTATGACCCCAGCGAAAAAGCACAATGGACCAAAAGTTTTAGAATATCACTGATCATTGCTTGAAATCCAGGTAACCAGGCTTATTTTGAATCAGATCAACAACAGACAATAAGGCCTACACACATTTTTTTCACTCTCCTGTAAAGCATGGATGAAAATTAATCATGTTGCACTGATAGAGACCCTAGATTAATAATCTGTCTATTCAAGCATATCATTAATGTCCCATAGCTATCCCACACTTCATATTGACTACCAGATCTGACCATCATAATAACACAAAGGTTTGACAGACAGCAGAAAATAGGTACTTAGTCAGCAACAATGGTTTTGTCTGACCGATTTCACAGCCTCTTAAACACGCCATCTCTTCCATGTCCACCTGAAATCAATTATTCCGAATCAGATGGCTCTACATCAATAGCATGTTATGTAATCGGGCCCTGATACAATGCTGCTTCTTTGTGTGTTCTCCCCACACGCGATGTCTGCGAGTGACATCTTCTAATTGGACACTAATTTGCATAGAGGCTGCAGTCTGCTACCATCAATTTACAATGCTTAGAGTACTGGCATCCCCGCATCTTGTTGCGAAGGATGCTAAGACATGAAATGCGGAGGACAGATGAACATCTCAAAAGGAACACGATTGAAAATGCAGCTGCCGTCATTTCTGTCCAGTAGGCCTGCCTTATTGTAGTTACAATCTTTGAGGAAGCATATGTTTCCATGACAACAGCTACTCATAAAATATGTCACTCCTTTTGAAATATGGTACTTGGAATCATGCAATTTACATTGTGAGAACCAACTTGCCTGTGTGCATTATCATTCGGTGTCGAAACCCAAAAACGAATCACTCAACAAGTATGATTTCTTATTTACTTATGTTTTAATCTTCAATGAAATGTCAAGAGCACTGTGTATTGTAAATGAACTTTGCCTTACTTTGAATTTGCATTTGGACAGTTAGAATATTTTTTGCTTAATGTTGATTGACTGTGTGTCGGAATGATGGAAATGTACTCTGAGCAGGATGGCCAAACCATTTGACAGACTTTATTTTATCATCATCATAATCGGTTCAAAAGTACATTTTCCCCATTTACACCCAAATCTGACATCTGCAAGAAAAAAATACTCGTATTCCAAAGCATATGAAGAGTTTGTTCACAAAAACCGATAAGTCCATATTTGCCAAATGGAGATATTTGCGATTAAAGGTCAAGAAAAATAAAGAGAATAATAAGAAAATTTTTGCTTCTTTTGACCATAACTTCAAAAATGTACCTTTATATGTAGTCACCAATATATCATTTAGAAGGTGTTATTTTGGACTTTATGACAGAGACCGTACTTTAAAATCTTCAAAAATGGACTTATCGGTTTTTGCGAACAAACTCTTCATATATTGTTCTTTTGTGAAAGAAGCACTCAGCAGACCCTTCCGGCAAAGTTTAGAAATAGAACTTGAGAAATTCAGACGGGACTTGTCACTACCCTCAGGTCTCAAGCTGCCTTACCTGAAGACGGCTTTCCCTTCGACTAATCCAATGGCAAAGTAGTCGCCAGTCCCGTCCTCGTCCTGACTAGCGAAGAGGAGTCGCCCGGTGAGACTCTCCGGCTTGAAGGAGACGGTGATGTAGAAAGACTCGTAGAACTTGGAGGTCACCACCGGCAAGGAGAGGAAGGAGTTGCCATAGAAACGGGGGAAGCGGATGTCCACAGCTGCATGGCAGAGAGGCAATTGGGGAGAGAAATATGGTGGAATATAGTTTGGTAGCCACATCATCACAATCAATTCTACTGTTGACAGGAAAACATTGTTCACTATCCAAGCAAGTGAAAGTGGTGTAGGTATTGATGACATCGGTTCACTGTGTTTTTCTAGAAGATGTGAAATAAACATCTGGGTTCCATTTTTACTACACATTGATTTGGGATGAGCATAAAAGATGACTGAATTCTGTAAAGGGTAGACACCTTTGCACAAATGAGGGGGGCGCACGCACCCCCATTTTTTCTGTTTACTTCTTTTGTTTCAACCAAAAATTAAGAGGGGGCGCACGCCCGGTGCACCCCCCTCTGGATCCGCCACTGTTCGAGTATTTCATTTAGGTATAAATTGTCAATTTTGCACAGTTAACTAATCAGGGCTACAAGTGACACCATATTACCTATGTGTTTCACATTCCTATACACAGAGTAAAAAAGAAAACATGACAAATGAAAACATCTACGGAAGCTGTGGTGTGTTTTTTTTTTTCATTCATCTTGAAAAACATGTTCAATTCACTTTAATTTCTCATTTAAGATATAACATCCTAGATCAAACTGAAAAATAATTTAAAGCATCTTCAATGAATACAGGCAATTTTTTTAGGATACTATTCAAGGACTGGGCTCACAATACAATTTACCAAGCAAAATAAAGATTGTCCAGGCCTTATATAGAAAAGGAGTTTTGAAGTACTTGATATATTTCAGTCTCAATAATATTTGCTACGCAATATTTCAATGCAGTTTATACTACACGTGCATCCGTATTTCATTCTTAACTCTTTGAAAATGACGTCCTCACATTCACAGAGAATGCCTCTGTTAAATGTCAGACGGCGAAATCTTATCAGGAAAAATAACGAGACACAGATGTACATGAAGAGAAGTATCTCTTTGTACTTATAAGTAGGATGTTCAAACATACGCGACTATTTACATTATCCACACATGAATCATCACATAGATGACATACGGATATGGAGGGGGAGAGACAGTCAGAAAGAGACAGAGGAAAAAAAGAAGAGAAAAGAATGTAATCTACGAGCGGCAGCACTATTCAACATGATGTCATCAGCTTGCATGCATACACGCCTCCTCGTCCTCGGAATTCTATAGTCCGTCCTTGGCCAGTTGCCAAGATCAGCATTAGATATGAAACTACTCATCATTAGGGTAACATGTATAGTCCGTTGCTGTGCAATTAATTAAATGCATTTTGTCACTTGTAAACTTTTCTGTGGTAGTATACTTCCCATGGAGGACATGTAAAAATATCTTTTAATAATCATTCTGATATCATGAATATATTTCCTGTCACAGAGTCATTATCAATACACAATGAAGTGATTGAGGTGTTTTAACATATATTCCGACACAGGGTACGAGATGCTACAACAATATGAAAATATAGTGTGTAGAGTATATAATATGGTGGAGCACACATATGATTAAATCCTTCAGTACCGCTAGAGATTTGTCTGCACACAATCCCAATAGCATTTTGAGATGGTAGTCTTGTAAGGGTTAAAATCCTGACATTGTACTCGTTATACTACCAAATTTCAGCATTATTGCTGCTACTAATGATAACAATCAGATCAAAACAGAAATGTGAATATCAATGACAATAATGACAGTGAAAATCTTAGATAGATTATGGCTTAAGATGAAGATCATGTAGATAACGACCTCAATGTAATGTCTAACAAAAAGCAATTTCATATAGGATGTCATTCTCATTGTTGAAGTAAAGTTAGAAGTGTACAAATATTCCCTAAACCAAATTTGGCATGCCATACAGAGCTCATTAGTCAGAGATGCATGAAAAAGCCAAGATGCTATCTTACTAAAAATTGTTCACGCACGGATGCAGTTTATCTGACGAGGCAAAAAAAAAAATGTGGTTCAGCACCGCAAAAGGCAAGTGACTGAAATAGCTATGACTGCATACTAGTATATCAAAAAGAAAAAGAAAAGGAAGAGGGCGGGGGAGTATTTCACCTTTAAGTACAATTACAACGATATCATCTGATGTAGACGCTTAGCATCACCGATCAATATGCGGCATTTACTTGTCGAGACTGAGACAAGTGTAAAGCTGTCTGCCGTGTTGCGGTGCCGGGTCTGGGGAAGAGCCGTGTTTATTTGTACGCGTGAAATGCGATCATACCGTTCGGGGACACTCCAGGCGAGTCCGCCCGGCACATATATATGGCGCGATTCAATAAATCTCCCGACAGACAATATTGGCAGAGTAATAGGAACTGGCATCTAATACTTAAATGGGTGAGGGGATTAACTGGAGAAGGCAAGATCCCTCCCTGGATTAAGTGAGGGGTGACTGAATACCCCCCATATTGAAAAATTGATGCTTCCTCTTTCAGTCTTTGTACAGCAATAAATTCTGAATCACCCTCCTCTTGGGGACTGGTAACAGACTCAACTAACGGAGGAAAATTACTAAGGCCTCTTCTCCCCTATTTCCCCCAGTTGATATATCTTATACCGGAAAAACTGCGGGCAATTGAACTTAAGCTGTCAGAATATATGGATGGCAGAAAGAAATGAAAGGATAATTATTGGCAATTTGGACAATTTACTAATTATTTCTGGAATCATATTAACGATTAAGTTGTCAGAATATATGGATGGCAGATATAGATGAAAGGACAATTATTGGCAATTTTGACAATTTACCAATTCTTTCTTGCATCATATTAAACTGTTTACTTATGGTAGAGCCAGAGCATTATGAGATTTCAAAGAAGAACTTATAATCACAGGAAGTATAGATATTATATTTCAACTTGGTAAACTTTTTAAATCAAATGTTTATCTCAAGAGAGTGAGTCTTCCATTCTACTGATGCCATTGTGCATCTAGAAAGTAATCCACATAGAGAGCTATGGGTTACCTTCTTTTATACTCGAATGAGGCCTTTGTACTTTCAATGTTTAAAGTTAATTTTTCCTCCCTTCATGAGCTACAGTGGAAATTTATTTCCATCAAATTGTCCCTTCTCCTTTTTTGAATCCTGAAATCTGTCATCACAGTTTCTAAGCTTAAGCCGAAACTGATAGTAACATCCCCAAATAATTTAATGCTATTCACATACTGCAAAAGTGGAAATTTTCGGAGTGTTGAAATTTTTGCGCATTTCGCGCAATCAAAAACTAGCGCGAAAATAAAAGCATGCGAATATTTTTGCTTGCCATATGTCCCTGTAGTTGATGTCCCTGTAGTTGATACCGTGGAATTAAAAACACGCGAAACTCTTCTTATCCGGCCGAGCGCAAAAAATTAGTCTCGCAAAAATATCCACTTTTATAGTATCTTTGTTCGCATTTTCCTTCTTTAACCCCTCAAGTTGCCATGGACTTTGGCCAGTATAACGTTATGGGGTTTTCTGCACCAACTGGCACTCAAGCATACACAGGGTTAATCTGCTCCAAGTCTTAACGTCTTCAGCAGATACAAAATAAAATTGGTCTCTGAGATAACTTTTGGGGAGCACAAGTCTGCTTGTAATGTTACTTTCCATGTTTCCTAAAACTTATTGTCACAGCAAAGTCAAAGGCAACCCAAATCATTTACACATTTTTGTTCAAGATACCATGCAACGTAACTCTGTAACACTTGAATCCAAGTAAACATTAATTGCATCAAAATTGGGAGGAGTATATTGATGGGCTTGTAAAACCCAAAGGTATTTCTACAATCACTGCATTTTCCATTCTTTCTGCTGAAGTTTGTCACGATGATTCCATTTGCTTAACTGATTCAGATCACAAGTTCTTAATATAGAACACCAAAGTGTGATGTCACAGCCATTCATCGCCATGGAAACTGGTACTGAACAACCTCACCTGGCTGTCGTGTTTATGGGTGCTGTTTGTTATTCCGAAGGTTCAATATTCCGAAGGATCGTTATATACCGAAGGTTCATTAATCCAAAACACACAAATTCCCGAAAATCCGAAAATCCGAAAATAAAAAAGGGTTCGTTAATCCGAACATTTGTGGCATTATTCCGAAGGTTTGTTATTCCGAAGATTTGTTCATCCAAAAATGAAATTTGGAAAACTGAACCTTCGGAATAACGAATCTTCGGACTGAAGAGCCTTCGGAATAACGAACCTTCGGAATAACGAGCTGTAACCGTGTTTATATGTGCACCTGGTTCCAACCCAATCTATAACAGAAGACTGTGGCATAGTCACTTCAGTACTCTTATTTCTGTCACTTTGCTCATGGAATTAATATTTCTGGTTGCCAACGACAGTTTGGAAAGTGCTTCAAATACAACATGAGTCTCGGTCCACGTTACATGCTCCACCAGAATGACCTGATCACAATGGCAAGAATTCATTTGTCTTTTTTTTTTTTCCAGTTACACCAGGCTGGCATCATGCTGCGCTGAATGCATCTCAAGGGGTTTCCATGTGTGTGCTCTCCGAAATGTCACATCCGCTCTGAGCATCAGGACTGCATCGGTGCTGTTTGTAGACCACTTACCATCTCATATCATGACACCAACACACACACACATTCGTGTACACACAGACAGAGACACACACAAACACAAGACACAGACATTGTTGAAGTTCAGTCTGAGCAAAGCTCTAATGCCTTCAGAAAAAATTAACAAGTCTGTAATAAGAGATCCCTACAAGAAATGAATTACCAACCTTCATAGGACCGTTTTATTATCAGCATTTGGCTACAGTGAACAACTCTTTGCTCTCAATGTGTGAGAAAAAGTGCATTCACAAAGCAAAAGAGAGACAAAATGCAATGCTGGGAAATAGGTTTCCCCCCTGATCTTCCGCGCCCCTCTCACTACTTAGACGAGACAAATAACGGCAAAGTTTGTTTTTCAATTATCATGTCTTGCTGGCCGCCGATACGTGCTCTCTCTCCGAATTGGTGTCCTGCAGTGGACGGATGATCCCGCACGCAGTGGCTAGTCTGGGAATCAGACCCCATCTGCTAAAGCTCAGCATTACTGTCTCGTATTGCATCACGTTACATATTTCATACTTTCCAGCGCCGGGGCACCCACGCTCAATATTGATTTCTCTCTAGTTCTATCTCTATAAAAATCCACTGTGAGAGGTGCAGTCAATATGACTAAAGAGTTTCTGCAAAGTACATTGAATTGCCAGGAATAGTTGCGTGCAAAACAACGAAAACAAAAGCGAAAAACTAGCAGAGTACTCTAAACAGAAAAGAAAGTCTGGTGAAAACCTCTTTATACTCCATCTCCAAGCATTCACTAGAAACGTCAGAGCATTCATGGGAGTTCATGTCCTCTTTGATATATTGACCGCATTTGATGACCCCACCTTCTTGCCTTCATAAAGCAAACAAGATTACTCTTTTAGCCTTCCTAATTAAACTTGATGAATGCCTTTACTTTAACATGAGTAATTTACCTCTTAAGGCAATAAAACTGCCAACATACAAATGTAATTTTCAAAAGGTCATTGCTATAAAGTTAAGCTGGGTGAGATTTGTTATATCTTTTCAAGAGGCTACATTACATTTCAAAGCTATACACTAATTCAAAGCACCAATCAATACTTTCATATTAAAATACGCACATTGACATAGTGGTCACAGTAACCAGCAATGTCACTTTGACTACATGCCATGCACATCATGACCGATTAACCTTTGCAGTAATTGATTCTTTTATTGTGCTTTGTTTGCTGGTTGGCATGAAGACTGGGGTGCTTTCAGTTTAGGTTTGGTTTATTTTCATACATTTCTCAAAATACAAACAATACTTTGTGGTCAAATATGAAATACATGGCACGTAAAAAACACATCTCACAAAATATACAGTAAATATTGTACATTAAAACTACTTGTAACTGTGAGGGTGAAAAAAAAAAGGTTGGACCCGAAGCGCCTCTCATGCCTAATGAGAGCACAAGCTTTGTTCAACTGCGTGAATTAAGACTTCATAAAAAGTCTAGAATATCAACACAGAGACTTACCACAGGTTGCATGAATGAGTCTTTATTTAGAGTTTTCAAGTCAAAAAAGGATCCTCTAACATCTTGGATTTCATGCATCTTTCCCATACACAGACCATCAGAACTCTTCTATCTGCAGAATAATTTGATGGAGTGGAAGACATTCATCACACAATATCTGCCAATACGCAGATTTCCAATGTCTACTACTGCAAGAGCAGAAATTTTCATGGCATCGATTTTTTGCACTTGGCGGGGTAACGTGAATTCTAGTGTTTTTCATTTCAAGAACTGTCAAGACGATGAGTGAGCACTTCATACAGCTCACCGCTGCCAGGGCAGTCAAGACCTTTGGCAGCACATGCTATCATGGTATGCTAAGAGGTAACTGTTCTGCATTACGACTGCAAATTCATTCACACAACAGGACTAGTGAACATGACTAAAACAACATATATAAGTTTAATATACTCCCACAATATAATATATTTTATACATTTAGACATGAATGCCACGTGTAAATAACTTCAAATATCTCCATCACATTCCCCTGCAAGGAGATGAAAGACTGTGCCCGTTTTTCTCACGAATTTTTCCGTTTTCAAGATGCAGATCCACCGAGACGGCGGAAGTGACAGCAGCAGTCTGCTATGCAAGGGGGATAAAAACTGCATTTTGTGAGGGCGCCATTGTCAGTGTAATCTGTGTCCGACTCTCGTAAGGCTCACTCAGTTGCTCAAGAGCGGCTCATCCACCGGATTTCCTGACTAACTTACGGTGGGCTGATTTTTGCAAGAATTGTAGGCACTTCTGGAATGCCCGTATACTCCCGGAGAGTACAACACAGTGCATTGTCAACTTTTTGGACAAGGCAAATATCAAACATTTTTGACAAGGATGGATACTTGAAGATCTGGAAATCTGAACATGTGATACATGAGCAAGAAGTATACCTTCCCATGCTTGATTTAGTGTTGTCCTGTGCTATCTTAGAATGTGAATGCACTTGTATGGACAAGGAGCTCATGCATCACAGACAGACTGACAGCAGACACACATACAATACAAACAGAGACACAAACACACCCAAACATACACACGAATACAATGTACAAGCACACAAGTGAAGGAACATTATCATCAGTTACTTCCATCGCATCGACTAACTGCCATTGGAAAAATCAATACCGACTGTGGTATGTCCATTACTCTGAAGTGACGCTGTTATCGTGGTAACTGTATCTATGGGCGACCACAGGTAGACCCCAATCTCTTCCTGTATTAAACATCTTACATGAAGATATCATTTGAAAGGATCTGAGCAATCATTCAAAGCATTAAGTACCACCTACACAAGTGTGTTTCTTACAACATTAAGCACAAGCTTCAAAACCATTAATATGTTTAATAGCAAATATGATTTATGAAATACAGTGGAACATATAACAAACAAGGAAAAGTAGAAATTACGCGGTGCGTAAAATATGTCCCCGCCGGAAGTAGCATTTAGTAGCAAAATGTACAATATCGGTCAAAAATCAAGGTCAAAGGTCAAAGAAGTCAAAGGTCAAAATTCTGTGTAGAAGTTTTGAAGCACTCACCTAGTGCCATCACAAAAAGCAAACGGAATCGAAATCGGGTTAGAAATGGCGAAGGAGTAGCATTTTGTAGCCAATGTACAATATAGGTCAAAAATCAAGGTCAAAGGTCAAAGAAGTCAAAGGTCAAAATTCTGTGTAGAAGTTTTGAAGCCCTCACCTAGTGCCATCACATAAAGCAAACGGAATCGAAATCGGGTTAGAAATGGCGAAGGAGTAGCATTTTGTAGCCAATGTACAATATAGGTCAAAAATCAAGGTCAAAGGTCAAAGGAGTCAAAGGTCAAAATTCTGTGTAGAAGTTTTGAAGCCCTCACCTAGTGCCATCACATAAAGCAAACGGAATCGAAATCGGGTTAGAAATGGCGAAGGAGTAGCATTTTGTATCCAATGTACAATATAGGTCAAAAATCAAGGTCAAAGGTCAAAGAAGTCAAAGGTCAAAATTCTGTGTAGAAGTTTTGAAGCCCTCACCTAGTGCCATCACATAAAGCAAACGGAATCGAAATCGGGTTAGAAATGGCGAAGGAGTAGCATTTTGTAGCCAATGTACAATATAGGTCAAAAATCAAGGTCAAAGGTCAAAGAAGTCAAAGGTCAAAATTCTGTGTAGAAGTTTTGAAGCCCTCACCTAGTGCCATCACATAAAGCAAACGGAATCGAAATCGGGTTAGAAATGGCGAAGGAGTAGCATTTTGTAGCCAATGTACAATATAGGTCAAAAATCAAGGTCAAAGGTCAAAGAAGTCAAAGGTCAAAATTCTGTGTAGAAGTTTTGAAGCCCTCACCTAGTGCCATCACATAAAGCAAACGGAATCGAAATCGGGTTAGAAATGGCGAAATAGTAGCATTTTGTAGCCAATGTACAATATAGGTCAAAAATCAAGGTCAAAGGTCAAAGAAGTCAAAGGTCAAAATTCTGTGTAGAAGTTTTGAAGCCCTCACCTAGTGCCATCACATAAAGCAAACGGAATCGAAATCGGGTTAGAAATGGCGAAGGAGTAGCATTTTGTAGCCAATGTACAATATAGGTCAAAAAATCAAGGTCAAAGGTCAAAGAAGTCAAAGGTCAAAATTCTGTGTAGAAGTTTTGAAGCCCTCACCTAGTGCCATCACATAAAGCAAACGGAATCGAAATCGGGTTAGAAATGGCGAAGGAGTAGCATTTTGAAGCAAAATGTACAATATAGGTCAAAGGTCAAGGTCAAAGGTCACAACTGAAATTCTGTGTAGAAGTTTCAAAGCTCCCATGTAGTGCTATCATATAAAGCAAACAGAATTAAAATTGGCTCATAAATGACAGAGAAGTAGCAAATTGAACATTTTGATCACACACGGACGCACAGACAGACGGACGGACAGACACACGGACACACACACGTACGGAGCCCGTTTCATAGTCCCCTGCTCGAACTCGTTCGGCGGGGACAACAAAAATGAATAGGCTATCTACTTACATATTTGACTGAAATCATAGATAGGTATCCATATCATACAGGGAGTGCAGCATTATGTTGGTAAGGTTTTTTTATAAACCATGTGAACACTGACATAGCGTGTCATACACACTGAATCTTGAAATATGATACTGAAAGTTTCAATAAGTCTGTTCATCTCACGAACAATATCTCTTAGCTCTATGAAAGATGAAAAGAGACATGTGTTCACAAATAAGATTACATGCTTCCTTGAAGATTCCAAGAAAGAGTATAGTCTTACAAGGAAACTTCTTCACGCTACCTTTTTCTTTTTCTCTGCACCATCTGCACTATCGCGAGGACAATCGAGAAGAGATTTACAAAAGGAAAATTCAGAATTAAGAGGATAGATGCATGAAACATATCTGGCTTTGGTATTGATTCGGCAGTAGCAATTACATCATATCAATGGAATTTGCTGGTGCTAAAAGCATGTTTCATTCTCTGACGTGAGCAAAGGATGAGTTTCACTCCAGGGCAGTTGGTGTCTGCCGAGCTGCGGCTGCTGCTGCACCGCAGGCAACGAAAAAGTTGAATCTTCCCTCGGACTTTATAACCTCATCACCATCAGGAGAAGAAAAAAAAAACCAGAAAGCACCACCAGTTTGGGAACGTCAACAGATGTTGGTTGCTTTCGAAGCAAACTTGGTCTGAACTGTATGAATTGATTTTTCATGCTTGCACAAGGCTCGATGAGTGTGAAATAAGAGCTCTGAGAATGCCAATGACTTGTACTGGACAGGCTTATCATATCCACACCATGAACGAAGAAAAGGCTTACATTTGATGCTAGTACATTTGAAGCACTAATGAAGTGCATTTCCACATCAATATTTGTGGTCATGATGAGCAGCAGTCTCATTCAACACGCTACAAGAAAAAAGGAAGCACTACACGAAACCTTCACTCAATATAGGCCCTCACAATTCTCAAAGTGGTTTTATTTCAAAATGATCAGAAAGCCTGTCTGTCTTAATTTGCTTCCATCTCCGAAGATTTGTGCCACCTGTTTTAATGCCTACTGCAGTCGAAGCTTAAAAGAATCCAGTGAGCTTGCAAAAATGCATGGGGGTATTTTCTAAAGATGGATCATTCTTTTTAAACCAACTACACACTTGGTCGGGTGGTGAAAGCTCTTATATGTTACTGCCCCATACAGTAAAAAAAAAAGAAAAGAAAAGAAAAAAAAAGGTGATATCAACCTTTCCTACCAACATAAAGTTATATCGCAATTGATATGAGTGCAATCAGTGAAAGTTTCCTGCTAATATCCTTAAAACATGCCAACAAATAATCTGACAAATGAACCAACTGACCATTGCTTCTATGTCTTTGGCATCGAGCCACTGGTCAGCGCAAAGGAAGGTTCGATGACCACCCCTCTGGGCCTTAAAGTCCAAGTTCCTCGGCGGCAAGATAAGCAATCATTTATTCAGTATCTCATTTACTCCAGCGCTGCATTCTAAATTGCTGACGGGAACTCGGCCGCCTCTTCCGACAATGAAACTGCATGGAGACAATGATTTACGTGGCTGGCCCTAGGAGAAAATAATATGATCTGCTTGTGCCAAGTTGATACTGGTATGATGGATTATTATAAACTGTAATTAATACTGCAAGTCTCATCTATTTTTTTGCCACAGCCCCAATGATTAGCAAACACCCAAGGATCACAGGTCACAGGCACACGCAGGAAGTGCCCTGAGTGGAATACGTTTTGGAATTTTATTAAATGCACTTGAACTTTTCTCCAAACCCTCCACATTGCCATCAAAGATTCCATGAATTATGGTGCTTGAAATTGAGGGGAAAATTGTAATTTTCTTTTTTAGATATCAGAATAAGTATACACCAAGTACTACGAAATGGAAAATATTAATTAAATATCCTTTTACTTTCTTTGAAGTGTCTACAATTAACAGGTAAAAGAAGTTCAGAGTTTATCAGGTAGTGCTTCCTCAGGGGCATGAACCAAAAGCATATTTCTACTAGTATAACTTTTGGCTTAGCACTTTCCTTTACGCCAAATGTGTCAAGCAATCAAAGTTGGCATCCTGTGCATGCCCCCTGTAATTCGACTATTATGCAAATACAACAAAATATTAAAGAACAACAATCTAGTGATCCTACACAAATGACAATGTGAAGAACTACTTAGATTATGCTAATATTTCTGAACAGATTTAGGAAATTGTTGTGATGTTGCAATATTACTGTACATTTCAATGGATGCCGCTTGGTAGATATACGTTAATGTGCATATGCATACTATATCAAGCGGCATAGTTGTTTGGTAGTGCAATGAAGATCTTGCTAAGATGTAGACTTACTCTTCATATCTGTCTATCAGATTTTTCCTCTCTGCTTAATTATGAGTGTGTTATGTGAACTACACAATATACAAAACACATCAAAAAACAACCTGTAACAACAGAAATCTGGACCAATCAACTCAAAATACACACCAGAAGATAATGAGCCAACTATCTGACACAGTACAGAGCCATGCAGGGTTAGGCTTATCAACTAATGTGAATAGTTAAACTATTTTTCCTAATAAGTCTCTATATGCCCTTTCCAAATTGATTCTTTTTGTTTGTTCTGTCTATGTCTTTGTTTCCCCAATTGATTATGTGTGTGTGCTTCTGTTTGCTTCCATTACTTTAGTTTTAATTGTTCTTTCGTAGGTCTAATTAATTAGTGGCCCACATCTCTACTAGCTTGTCTCTTATGTGGGCCTTTATTTTTCCACAGCACAAAGATGTTGGGAAAAAATGTTTAATATAGATTGTGCATTAACTCATTTCCTTTTTCCGCTCTCATACGTATGTTTATATACATTTTGCTATAATATTGATTTGTTCTAATTGTTGTATTTGAAAAGGATGTGATATTGGAAATTAGATTTGATTTGAATAAAAAAGAATTATTTCTCATTTTGAAAAGAGAAGTCTTTGGATGCAGATCATGGCTAAAACAGTAAGAGTATTCTGATCACACTGCTTACCGTATTTCTCATCACTTGAAAACATGAAAACTGTGCCCATATTTTTGGAATAATGCATTATGGGTACACAAATTCATTTTCATTATGACTGCCGATATCAATCTTTTCTCTTGCAGCATGGTCCCATCTGTGCCGTACCACCTATACAGGGCCTAAGCATAGTACACACCCTGTACTTTCAACTTTACTCGGCTCCGACTACCGAAGGTTCAAGGAACTCTTGTCAATGCTCCTCAATCACGTCTTAAAACTTGATGAAAGCGGGTCCAGCCATGCACCTGCATGTCACAACACATCCTCATCCAGTCGGACTATGACGTCTTCGCTCCTTTGTAGAGGGAGGGGGGTAAAAAAAAACTCCAAGGAGACGCACGCCCTCGCTTGTGCAAACACGCCAGACAAGCCTCGTCGTGATTAACTGGCGCAGTAAAAACATTTCGCGTTTGGTGCGTATTCTGTTGCTGCCTGGGGGTAGGGACGGCATATAATGCAGGATTTTCCAAATTGATTATAGTTATTTCAGTCACAACTGCATTAATGAGAACTTGTACATGCTGAAAAAAATATTAGACAGAGTACCGTAAAGATTTCAAAATGGCCTCTGATGTTGTAATTTGTTCATGTGTATGGCATGGATTGTGATGCTCCACTGAAAAATGGACTGGCATGGACTACACTATTAGGACAGTGGCAAGTGCAGATATGACCGTGTGGGTTGGCTGAGAGCAGTGAGGTTTTCCCTATTACTCAAATTTGAGGCAGTTTGTGCCCTTTTGGCCTGTCACAAATCACTTTACTATCACACGTGTTTATCTGGATACTGCAAGCCTTATTGCAACTGAAGTATAAAGAAGCATACAGCTAGCTGAAAGAAATGTGATTCAACAGTATTTTGCACGCCCAGTAAAAGTTGGCTATACGTCGATGTAAAAAGTTACGAGCGAATTGAAATCTTTCAAAATTGTAGATAAAGTGAAAAATCCTTTCACATGTGTCGCTACTTACACCAAATTTTGCACACCACTGGCTTATATCCTCTGTTAGGTGTGCATTTCATCACGGCCCAATAAACACTGTCACGGTGACAGCTAAGTGTAGGGTTTGCAGTGCCTTGTAGGGCATGATTGATTGTGCTGCAGCCAACAAAGTGCTAAATCTACACGCGCTGCTATCACAAACTCGGCCATAAATACTTTGTGCTTTCATTTCCGAGTGTCCAGAGTAATCTCAAAAGGTCAGATCCCTGGTATGAATTATTTTGACTGCCTCCATAAAGGCACGATGCGAATATAGGAAACTATTGAGGTATAGGATGATTTCAAGGCGACAATATAATGCCCAGATCTTTGCAGAAACCACATTCATTTTTGTTTCACTTTCGTTTCTAACAAGTATATAATGTACACGCTGACAGCAGTAGGGGAGGGAATCACACATCCCCCACCCTATTCCAAAATGGCTGTCACAGCAGTTTCTATGAAAGGAGCAGATATCCTTTGTTCGCCATGAACAAGATCTGGACAAAAAATACATATAGAACTTGATCTTTCTTTGCGTGATCGCACACAAAGGAAAGCATCATGCAGGCTACCTTACATATAGCGCCTATAAGTCAAATGAAAACAAGGTCAAATCCTGCTCGGGTACATATGCCACAATTTCTTTTATCAGGGCTACTACTGAAACACTGATGAATTCAGTGCCTATTTACATGAATGTAGGGCAATGTCTCAATCAGTTGCATAAAAACACTGTGATTAATAGAATTTTCATGACACTTATGGTCTTTAAAAATGATCATCTCCTTAATCCGTTGAGGACGGACTGATTTTGCTACAACACGCATTTCCCATAGACCCATGCCTGAGTAGACTCGGGACTCGTCTTCACCAGTTTAAAAGAAAAACAAAACTTCCTATTTCCATATGTACCCATTAGCAATAGCTACGCACACATCTCATTTCTTCTGCTAAGATCTGATGATATGCTAATACGGTGTTCTTTATCCAGGGTAGCTTCTTCAGTATTAACACTATTCCACCAGAGGGCCTCACCAATCTGCAATCAGTCCTGACTAGATACGTTCATTCTTGCTCAAAAGTTGCCAAGAAATGATAAGAAAACACAAATCCATATCCAAAGATGAAGAGGGCTCTTTTGGTTTATGGCCACACGACAGGCGACGTGCCCTGATTTATGGTGTTTGATATTTCCAGAACACTTAGCCCGTTGTTTGTATACAATCACACAGGTGATTTATCGGAGTCCAAATGAAGACCCAGCGGTTCATGTCCCTAAATGAGGCTGAACCTTTTCCACCTTTCTTCTCTCTTTTTCTATCTCTTCTCAAGATTCTTTGACTGTCGTATATTTCAAATTCGAAGTCTGGGCTCCATCACTTACCATCCTTAATTAAAAAGCAAGAATACATAAAGTGTCAACGGAACCACCACATATCAGTTTTGACTACCTGGGCCCTGGCATGTCACGTAAAACTACAGTGCAGTTCCACATGGTTATTCTTGCTCACAAGATCACATCATTTTTTTTTTCTTACCCGGTTGAAAACAACAGCATGTATTATCTTCTCTTAATTTGCAAACTACATCAAACCTTTTGTACATTGTATGCTAATAATACATTTTCATAATGCTTGGTGACAATTTTGATTGCATTCTGCTCATTCTTTCATCCCATGCACTCCCTCCAATACACTCCCCTCCCCCCCCCCCCCAAAAAAAAAGAAGAAAATGTGCATTAGACAAAACCATCACAATACTTCAGGGAGTTATAGGTGTAACAATAGCATGGTCTAAATTAAAAAGGCCATTGGAATACAATAGGTAAATATAAGCATCAGGTAAAATGTCCTAAACAATTTTCAGAACATATGCCCTGATTGGGCTCAAGGTCATTTCACACATAATGTATGGAGGAAAATGCCTTTCTGGTGTGAGCCATCTTGGCAGTTTCAGTAAAAAACTCGGACTTCTGAATCCTCATCAGTGGCCTAGACCAATTGGAGGCCAGTTATTCCCTGTACATATGTTTTTGAGTTGCAAAGATCAATCAAGAAAAAATAATAAGTGCATGCGCCTAGAGTCTGGAAGAAAGGCTACACATCTCTTTTAACCTGACTGGCACACTAACTGGACTTGCCTTTGATAGACTCAAGGCAGATAGATATCAGGGGAGGTGGTCAGTGCTATCAAATTGACAGCCTTTTAACAAGTCAAAATAAGAGTCTTTTCAAATTGGAGCAGATGTTTGTTTGCCCAAGTGCAACGCCTGTCAAGAGACAGTCCCACTTAGCAAAAGACAAGGGATTACCATGGGAGTAACCAACACTAATGAAAGACGACAAGTTGTTCTTCTCCTGGCATCCAATTCACCCCGTCACTTTTCTATCTTCTTTTCTCTCTCTGCTCCTACTTTCCTCCCTCTCCAACACTATTTCTTTTTCCCTCTCTCTATCTCTTTTTTCTAACACATACACACACAATATAAATGCTAAGTTTGATAAATGCAGTCTTCTACCTTGGCAACTTTAACCTCCAAAGCTTTAAGAGGATCTTACAACATTCACACACACACACACACACACACACACTCACTATCTCCCTCTTTTTTTACTTTCTCAGTGATGATGGTTTTTGTTCCATCTGGTTGTCCTCTTTGTTTGTTTTTTCTTATTTCCTGGCACTTATCCACGTCACTGTATCAGAAGTTTATCCTCAAATTCACAGTATCGATCCAAGGACTACGTGTGGGCGAACAACTGGCAAACAACTTATCTTACTCTACAAAGCCAACAAGCAAATGTGTTGAAAACATGTGACACTTATATTATAGTTTTATCAAGTTTATCCACTTCCGTAGCCTCACAACTCGTGCCACTATGAAAGTGAGGATCTGAGTCTTAGGGTTAAGGGTAAGCTGCCACATTGGGTAAAGAAGAGTGAACTTGAACCACACTTGGCAGTGAATCAAACTATGGGTGTTTGAAATGCCTCAGGAACATGCATGGTCCCACTGAATGACTAGTCAGGAAGGGGCGAGACGGAGGGGTGTAGTAATTCCCCCATTCCCATGTGAATGAGAGAGTACAAGTAACTCTTTTCTCTTCTGTTTTTTTTTTTTCTGGTGGGGAGGGGGGAGGCGATATTTTTCCCCCCCATGCCTCATTAAGCATGAGGGAAACAACACAAACCAGGTCTCTCAGGACCGGAGAATGGAGGAACGGATTGTCAGCCCTACGTGACAGAAACCCGATCCACTTTTGAGATGAAATTAAGTCCGTCACTTTGGTGGCAGGTGCCATGTTTGCTCCAAAGCGTGCAGGGAAAAGGAAAAAAAAACAAAGAAAAGATGAGTGAGGGTGGTTGGGTGGATGGGGGAGAGAGGATGGGGAGTTGGTATTGGGGGAGGAGTCCAGTGGGAGAAAGGGTTTTAAAGTGAAGGAAAAAAAGTAGGAGGAAAGGAGTTGAGAAAAACCAGGGGATGCGGCTTATCAGTAAGATTTATGTAAAGTATTAGAGTGGTCCATGGAGCATCTGATGACAAGCGGGACACTTCCAAAGATGACCAAGATGGCGGCTGAATAGATAAAGCACACATGCATCACCATCACATCACTTTTGTTTTTGTTTTGGGGTGTTTTTTTCTCTTTCTTTTTTTTTTTTTTTTTGGGGGGGGGGGGGGGAGGGGGAGGCTATATCATGCAAACTTCCAGAGGACAAACTTATCATTTTGAATGATAAAATGCAGGTCTCAAAACATATCAGTGTACAAAATTTCAATTGACTTGGAGTCTTTTCTTTTATTTCATTCATTTGTAAAAGAAAACTGATGTCCTGTAAAGAATTCCCTGATTGTTTTCTCTTTGTTTTTAAAGAAAGGCTGTGTGTCATGAATTCATTTATGGACATCAAATGTGTGCACAGTAGACATTGATAGTGCCAAATAAGTCAAATAAGAGAAGACAGTTCAGAAGCCTAGAATCAATATTGTGTAACTGATCATCTGAAAATAAGATGACCATTATTCTACTTGCAATTCTCGGTAAAACTCATCATTTGCATGGTAAACCCATATGGCCTAGAGAAGGTGTTTACTTTGTCCACTTTGGAGCAGTCTGCATGCTCATCTTCCTCTTCAGAAATATATAAAACTTACGTTAGCAATAACAGCTCCCCCCCCCCCTTAAAAAAAAAACATGAAAGAAAATACAGTCAATTTGCTTCTAAATGATATTACATTAGCTCCAGTATACATGGGAATGAGATTAGGCTAAGGAGAAAAATGATCAATTCATCACCCTTCTTATGATGACACTTTGCCCATCCCTCAGTTTTAGCTCTACTGTTGATGAAAAGAACTATTTCTGCCAGAAGCGGTATCTATACCTAACAGTCAGCAAGAATGAAATCTCAGGGCTTTTTTTTTCTCTCTTACACACACACACAGACACATGCACACACACCTTAAAAAGGAAAAAAAAAGGTTTTATCCAATGATACAACAGCCAGTGTTGAGTGTCCTACAATTTTTTGGTTCCATTTTTTGGGAATTAGGTCAGAACAAACTCAGTGAGGGCAGAAGATTCCATCTGACATTTCATTTTCGTTAACAACTGAGGAAAAAAAAAAGAGGGGGGACCTTATCGACCCCATTTGTCAATGATCTGGCGCTTCCACTTTACAGGAGCGAAGTTTGAAGAATTTCCAATTCTGCCCCGAGCAGAGGGGGGACGTCACTACTCCGACTGCACGCACAAACACGCAAGACACCAAGCAGGCCAAGCCAGGCCGTGGTGGAAGAGACTGTTGTGTATTTCCACGCTCACCAATCAATCGCGGCTTGTTTCCTTCTCCCCTGTGCGGCCCGGAGGTCGTTTGTCTCCAAGTCATGTTGATGCACCAGTTCCTTCCTCCCACTTGTGCATTAACCCTTAGACTACCATGGGATAAACAACTGCATGCCATCAAACATGAATCATGAATGCAAACATGTTTCACATATATGTTGCATTCTGCAGGTGATATGTGTTTTCAGAAGTATTCTTTCTTTCAATTTATTTCTTTATTGGCAGCTATTCCTCGGGGAAGGATGATGGGGAGGAAGTTGAATGTCGTGGAAGAAAATGACATCTTATGTTGCTATGAAGATAGTTGATTACATTCAACCCTCGATGTGCCTGGACACTTAACTGTAAATTGCCAAGCTTTTTCATTAGTGTGTGGGTAACCCCCACCCCCCCTTCATTTGACCTTATGGTAATTTAGGCAGCCCACACAGGTATAACCCCTCAGTCCAAAAGGAAGGCTATGATAGCATACAAAGGATTATGGGATTAGGTAATCTCTACTCATTGACATTTAATTTCAAGACATCGAAATCAACTGATGAAAAACAGGTATAGACATTTCTGTCTTTTTTTTTCTACCTTCATTCTAATGAAAACCTTTACCAATGACCAAATGCATGAACTTTATTCCCTGCATTGCGGCATATTGCATTTCTTTGTTTCGCATTAAAATTTGCTTAAAATTCATGACTCATGGACTGTGGGTTTTTCATTTGTGTGTGTGTTTAAATCTGTTAATTTACGACCCATGCTCCCAAAGTTTTTTTTTTCTCTGCTATTTCCTTCTTCCCCTCCTCCTCCTCCTCCTCCTCCTCCTCCTCCTCATGATAATGATGAAAAGGGTGACAAGTAGGAGGATGCTTTGACAGTCTTCTTGGTGGCAGGAATTTAGGGGCAGGAGCAAAATCAATTGGGCCATGTTTATTTTGAGATAAGCGGCTAGCTACCTTGCCCTCCTGATTAACAACGGGGGTCAACTTCTGTTGCCACGGCGAGAGAGATTGTCTACATCTCATAAACCACCACCACCACCACCATCATCAGTGGTAGAGGGGAAAGACACCTGGGGGAGCTGTATACCTCCTCCATCAAATCTCTGTAAGTCAATTAATGTCAGTGGTAAAAATTAGAAGAAAAAGAGCAGAACAAAGATACAGAGGGTGATCCCAGAAGATGCTCAGATCACATAAAAAATAACCCAGATATATTGGGATAATCTTTTTTTTTTCAAATACCAGAGCTTTGCTCTATAGTCAAAGGATGTTTAATTTGGTAGATATTTATAGATATGAGCTCTTTTTTCTTTAAAATAACCAGAATAGCGGGAGCTGTAGTAGCAGTGTATTAGAAGTCCCAACACATATCTACAGAAGATGTTGAAGTACTAAAGAAAGTGAACATACACTGTAAAAAATGCGACATGCGACATGTTTATGAACTAAACACAGTGTTAAAAATCTAAACACTTTGTTTAACATCTAAACACCCGGTGTGTATAGCACGTGTAAAGTATTGAGAGTTAAAGTGTTTAGCTTGGAGTGTTTAGTTGGAGTGTTTATTCTGGTCACGTTATGTTAATCTCAATATGTCCATATATATATATATGGAGAAGTGTTGGAAATGGTGTGTAAATTGCAATTTCTAGTTTCCTTTTATCACGAGAAAGTGGAAACTGTTACGACATCAAGATGCACTATGAAATAATTCATGTTTTAGGCCTTTCATGGAAATGCCTAATCAATAAGGAAAAAGGATAACCTAAAAATATGTAATACAACTGTAATAAATTTATATTTTGGTTTCGCAGGTACAGTCCTATATTTTAACTGCTAGAAAAAAATGGGAGTTGCCTTTGTTAATGATTTCGTTCATGGTTTAGGGCATTACCCAAATGTTTGTTGGTTAGGCCTAAACACTTTTACTGTCAGGATAAACAGACGCGTTTACATTTAGAACGCCTCGTAAACACGTTCTAAACACCGCACATGTTTAACATAAACACTGTGATACTCGTACTCTACAAGTCAGCAGCGCATGTGACATGACGGCCGCGGCCACAACGCACGCAGTGGTGCCTTGTGCGTGCGCTTCTAGCGCACACTCGTGCTATGAATGATTATGACCATAATCAATGCACAATTAATTGGCGGGAAAGGAGATGTGCGCGCGCGTACGTACCTGTACGGATGGATCTGTGTGATTGGCTGGCTGGTGCTGCGATTGCATGCCCCAGCAGCGTGATATGTGCGTAGGCCTACAGTACGTGCGCATTCGTTCTAGGCTTGGTCGTCCACTACACTGCACTTACGACTCGATCGACTGCATAAACTGAGCTGCTGCTGACTCGACTGCACTTGTGCACTGCATATAACAAAGGAGCGGATCTAGCTAAGATGGTGTCGAAGGGATAAAGTTGTAGCCTGGCCGGCCTGCATGAAAGCGGTGAGTTTCTGCTAAGTCGGTGAATAACAAGATTTATTGCAAAATCGCCCTCGTTTAATGTAAAACTGTAGTAGGCGTGGAAATAAGCTACGCCCTTAAAGATTTTGCTCGTTTGTTTTAGTTTTCTATTTCTAAATCTAACGACTAAGTTACGTTAGAACGGGGGAACGTTACAATATCTAGGCCTACACTCTGCAAATTACCGGTACCGTAGTTATGGGTAAACTCGGCCTAGCGGGTAAACTCACTGTATCTTTAATTTTACGAAGTCATGAAGTATCTTTCATGTGAATGACGATGGGTTAGTGACTATATTTTGAGTGCAATTCAGTTTTATTCCCTGTAAATTCTTCACTCAACAGGTGGTGAAAATTGAATGTAAAGCCCATTAGGATGTCTTGGAAGGGGATGGCGATGGCACCAAAGTGGGTGACGATGATGTCCTGACGTGTACTGTATAAATCCTGAAAGACATTACATCTGCTGGCAGAGAACGAGGCATGGTGCAGTCAGCAGAGTAAATCGACTGGGGATAGTACATCACTGTATACCATGTACTACCCGTGTGGAAAGTGGAAATCAAGTAAGTACTCAAAATTGCAGAGCCAAATCAATGAATATTATGTACTTAAAGGGCATGTAAATGAGTTTCTATAAAATACAGATTTTAGATGCTTTAAGTTCTTCTGTTTTGCGTGTGTGTGTGTGTGGTTTTTGTTTTGTTTTTTTGTTTTGTTTTGTTTTGTTTTGTTTTTTTTGGGGGGGGATTACCTACTCCCGACTCCCGAATTCAATCCATTAGCTAAAATAAATATGGAAAATTGATTTATTGCAAATATTGTTGAAAGTGTAAATTACAGATCTTCACCCAAGAAACAAAGGATACAGTATGGTCGTAACTCTGCTTGATAATGATGATGAATAAGAAAGAAGAAACAACAACAACAAAAAAGACTTGAATTATTTCCAGAAAATTCAGCAAAGTAAGTAAAAACTGACGCAAGACACTATGTGCTAATTTGATGAAGGGATTCTGTCATTCCTTTTAATTTGAACTTGCTTATGGATTCAGTCAACTTCTTTGCTATCCATTCATTTTCAGAATCTATGGGAGCAGTTAAGTCCATTGTATTGCAAAGCCAACTGATTTGTTTTCCTTGTGTAATCATTTCTTTTTACCAGCACCAGTATGTCATGGAAGAATTGATCAGGGATCACGCCAAACCTGTCTGGATTAGAATGAAAGATGCATGCGCTTACTTCTATACAACCCGTCTAAAGAGTGCAAACATCTGAGGATTACAAGGACTTCGCAAGATATACTGATATACAGTATATCTATAGGCCTACATGCCATATGAAGGGAATGAACCATTGATAATGATTTTGAATGTTAATAATCTTTTTCCCGCTAGCCATGTGATGTCTCACATCGTCATGATGCACTACAGACCTATTAGGAGGCATCCCACCTGTTAGAGCAACCTTTCTTTTGTTTTGTTTTTTCTTCACTGACAGTGTGCATCTAAACCTGTATACTAGAATAAAGTAAATCATATGGGGGTTGATAGGATTTTGTATGCGCTAGGGCTTCAGTTCTCCGTGTGCGTGTATGCGTGTATTACATAATGACGAACCTCTAAAGAAATATGAAGGTAGGGGGCCTATATAATTCGAAGAGGAATTCAATGCTTATTTGATGAAAATTGGTTTTGAAATGGCAGGGATATCCAAAAAAAAGCGATTCTATTGTCCTCTGTGCTTACGATAATGGTCACCTGTATTCTTATTGCTCATAGATATGTGTAATTGTCTTATTTTAACAGCTGGTACGTAAAATTGTAATGTTATCTATTAAGTAAAGACACTTGCTCGAAATCGTTTTGCACTACTAAGAAAAACAGTTTTATTCACTTCATTTTATTCATCAACCAATATCCTTGTAATTCACTGTTAAGATATTACTCAAGAACTTTGTTCGATTGGCTTTCTGTTATATTCTTGTGCAAAAAGGAATATAGAAATCAAAACAAATCAAATCAAATCAAAATATCAGCCATTTCATTTTTTTTCCCCTCAGGTGCTTCAAATACAATCAGCAGATATTGGGCGCAAATAAGAGGCCAGTAGTTGCATTTGTTTGGAATTCTTTGCAATTTTCTTATAGACCTGATAGGAAATGCAGCATTCGGTAGTTAATATTTTCTTTCTGAGATATTCTTGAAATCGGTCACATGGAGAGAGGTATCAGAAATGTAGTACAACATGCATGGAGAATAGGGAGGAGTCTTGCAACTGACTGACAAATTGACAAGGGAAGAGTCTTGCTGATCACATCGCGTGTTCATGACAGCCTTGCATACCCTCCCGCCTCCAGTTGCAATGCATTATTTTTTCTTTGTTCATATCCTCTTGTCTTTACCAAAAATTCTGCTGTGTCGAGATTGAAAGTGGCCCTCCATACCATGATTATGTGGAGTATGATGAGACTGATTAGACTCTAATAGACTATTCATGTATACCCATTGAGTTTGACTTCTTTCTCCAAGGTTCTAGCAAGGTAGAAGTTTTTTCTCACTCACCTTTTGAAATCCACTAACATTCTAAGATTTCTCTTGAAATACCAAAAGTGAAAAATCAATACAGTACTGTTAGCCTACATGTACTTTCAGTGAACGTCGCAGTGAAAAAGAACGATATCATGTATGTATTTAAGTTCCATTATTGGTACTGATCAGGGAGTGCAGATGTTCACCACAGGCTAAATACAGTGAAAACTTTTTTTTTTCTTTTTTTTTTCTTTTTTTTTTTTTTTTTTTTTTTTGGGGGGGGGGGGGGGGGGGTCTCTTTATGATGAGTGCATCATCTACACTCCCTGACCAGTACCAATACGACCATAGTGTTGTGCATGGTATAATTTGCCGTGAGCCTAATTTGGTTCGGGTACACCCCAAAGCACTTTGCCAATAACTGATGCAATCTTCAAGGTCGGCATCGATTTGTTCACAGACTGCAGTTATGTTCCTGGAGGTTATACATACATGTCAAGCTTCCGAAGCGTTGAGTTGCAATTCATAATCAACAAGTTTATTCGTTTGTTTTACAATACATGTACTAAGAATTAGTTCTGAATACAGTAGAAAGACGGCAATTCTTGAAAGTAGGCTAAGAATTACATGTGACTGAAAAGTAATTGTTAAATGCAATTTTTTTTTCTCCAAAATGAGTTATGTGTCATTTCCTGCAAATACAAACTTTACTGTGTGTATAGGAGAGAATTCCATTCACGTCTTCGTGTACAGGCCAGTGACTCCCAGGTATCTTGCATTTAACTCAGTATGGTGTCGTATAGCAATAACATGGCAATATTTAAAGGGGAAATCCAGTCCAAATACAAGTTAGTCTGATAAGAAAGAATAAAATATTAAGAGTTCATTGGATCGTTCATTTGATCGAAATCGGATGTAAAATAAGGAAGTTATGACATTTTGAAGTTTCGCTAATTTTTGAGGAAACAGTTCTTGAATGGTTGATATGAATATGCAAATGGCAACGTGGGCATGTCATTCCCTCACAACTTACTTAATTTCAAGTTTTTCATTCAAACGCAATTATTCCCGAGGCTCAAGTCCTGATATATCTAACTGATCACTTTTCTGTTATTCAACCAGCAATACCATAATGTTTCACATTTCATTAACATAAACATTGAATTTCATCATTTTTTTTTTTTTTTGGGGGGGGGTACACGATCAATGGAAAATTGTTATGGCATGGTCAACTCACTCATTTGCATATTCATATCCACTTTTAACTGCTTTGCAGAAATTAGCAAATCTTCACAGTTTGATAACTTATTTTTCATCCGATTTCATTCAACTTTTTACTGTTAAACTGGTAAGGTTTTACTCTTTTTTATCAGACTTATTTATTGGACTCGAATTCCCCTTTAAAGGATTTTAACTTATTATTCATCAGATATTGCCCAAGCTTTGACTGATGTTTTGATAACTTGCATTCAGAGAATTGCCTTTAACTCTTGTAGCCAAAATGTTTCTGAAAGCTAACCCAGGTCTTCCCTGGTATTATGCGATGTAAGTGTGCTGATGATTTGGTACATACTGGGTAAATTCTATATAATGTTACGCGTTTATCTTATTCCATGCAAAAAAGTGGAAACAATCCACTTTACATTAATAAATACATGGGAATTAACATGCATGATGATATGTCTCATTTAAACACGTAGAAATTAGCATGTATGAATGTATGATGTGTAAACATGTCTCATATAAACACGTGGAAATTACCATGTATGATGTGTAAACATGTCTCATATTATAAACACTCAGCATGTATAAGGTGTAAACATGTATCATATAAACACTGAGAAATTACGATGTTTAATATGTAAACATGTCACATGTTTAGTGTATGCAATTTTGTGATCGATCTAAAAATCAGACATGTGTTCTGAGAATAAACACTAAAATGGCAAATAAACATGTCGCAGTGTTTTTAATCTGTCACAGCGAATAAACATGTCGCAGTGTTTACATCGTAAACAGTGCGTCATGTTTATTTTTTGGTTCAGTGTTTAGATCTTAAACATTGTGGGTGTTTATGTGACTGTGCGGTGTTTAGTATTTAAACACTGTGAGTGATTACGGTGTAAACGTTTGGTGTTTAGGCTATAAACACAGCAGGTGTTTAGTTTTTAAACATCAGAACCGTTTAAAACATAAACATGTGTGTGTGATAAACACCTAGGGTGTGCTGAAAATAAACACAGCATGTGTTTAGTTCATAAACATGTTTAATATATAAACACGTCGCAGTGTTTTTAAACTGTCACAGAAAAGTGTTTAGTTAGGTGTTTAGAAACTAAACAAATTTTTTACAGTGTATGAAAGTGTCTCCCCTAAAGCCCCAAATCTCCCTGTCTTTCTTTCTCCTTGCTAATACAATCAAAACAATGTGATATATTGAACTGTAGCTACACTGATGAGTTCATAACATTGCAATGCCACTATATGAACAATAGAGTAACATCCTCACACACCCATCAAGATCTCAATCTCGATTTGTCTGTACAGACTAGCCCTTCGTGCAGTGCCTGGCTTTTGAGAGAGAGAGAGAGAGAGACCCATCTTACGCAAGACATTTGCTGGCGTGATGAAAAAGTTGTGTTTATTGCAGGCACTCTGCATGATTAGCCCTGGTATGCATCACTAGAAATTTATGTGACTGGCACTGGCTACTCGGAAGATGTCCATGAAAGGGAAGAAAAAAAAAAAATCTGCCTACATGCACTTTGCACTAACAAAGTCTTTTTGTATGCAAATTTACCATGAAATAAATGATCGATAATGTCAGATAATTCGTGATCATTATTTCCTTAATTGATTCATATGTTTCTACGTAATTCTCTCTCTATCTACCAATTTTATTCATACACACACAGTAATGCAAGTACATAAGCACATACTTGCATATACACATATGTGTGCACAAAATTAATGCCTCTGTGCTTCTTACTGTTCGATGCCAATGTGGTATGAACAGTTTTTCAATATGTATCATTATGCAGAGCTGTTACAACATAGAACTAGATATCTTCCACCACATGATTCTCTTGCCATGCAAGACACACACTGAATTCTCTCTGCACTCTTTACAGCATATTGGATGCAGGGGCTCCCACTAACCCCTCCAAAATTGATGCGTTTTATCATGCGAGGACGTACAAGACGGCCCTCTCTTCGTACGTATATCATACTGAATTTCAAAATTGTGGGAAACATGTGTAGATACAGTAGGTCAGAGAAAGAGAGAGGAAAAACTGAGATAAATAATGCAACCTTTTCCCAGATGGCAAAAGTCATGCCAGGAACTAGATTTCTCTTCTCGTCGGTCGTCCGGAGATGACGTGGAAAGACCAGATCTCTGTTTCAATGGATTTGAATTCTTTGTATCCTGTCTGCCCTGGGGCAAGGGATACCCTTCTCTAGTACTCTGCCGCAATAGAAGTAGAAGCAAAAAAAAACAACAACAACAAAAAACCTAACAAAAAAAAACCAAACACAACAAAAAAACTTCCCTACTTTTTGACATTCATCAAGACCCAAGACAAAACAAAACAAAAACCAAAACAAAACAGACTACTACTAATAAAAAAATGAAAATAAAATGGTATTAGATAGACATTCAGCATTCCATACTCTCCCAGCTTTTGTTACAAGAATGGATATTTCATCAAATGCCCTTATTTACCCCTAATATACCAGTGGAAGAACATTTTGGTGGTATCCTCTTCATTCAGAGTGACCTCTGTGGAAATAAACAGTTAAGGGTGAATCTTCAGCATCTCTGTAGAGCCCCAAAGACTGACCTTTTTGAACACCATATCTTTCAAAGCAATTTGTGAGGGGTGTCTGCCACCATTCACAAAGTTAGGACAGCAAACTACATTACACTGGAATGAATTGTGTTGCCATAAACAGCTACTGTATGTTTGCTGTGCCATTAAATTGTTTAAACTAGGTCATCTAAACCTACCCTCTGGATTGTGCCCCAAATCCAGGACAGAAAAATCAGGACACACATGCCAAGATAGATTCTGAGATGAAATGCATCTTCAGCTACTACAGTCATTGATTCATGTTGTATCTTAGTACTGTTTATGACCTTGCAAATATATTTTGAAAAATGTCTCAGTTTGTAGACATGTCTGCTTTGAAAAATTATACAATGTCAATACAAAACTTACATGATAACAGTGAATCTGCATTTCAAAAATGTTTTCTGCAAACAAAATGTTGTTGACAGTTTGTGTCTCTGCAGATGTTTCAGTGGCCGGGTTCACACGTACAAAATAGTGGGATGACGATCGTGCTCCATATCTCGAGATTTTTTGCGAGCATCCACACGTACCAAATTAGCGGGATAGCAATCACGCTCAGAATCTCGAGTTTTTTTGCAAGCGTCCACACGTACAGAATTATCCCGCTAATTGCCGATAGAGATAACAGCCAACCCTGCAAACTGGGTCACACAGCGCCCTTCTCTATCACTACCTGCGTGCACTTCCCTTTGTCCATTGTTTTTTGCGCGTCAGTGGTGTGGTTCGCGCACGGTTGTTGTGGTGCGCCAAAGAAGTGAAAGAGGTGAAGTATGATGGGATATAAAAACTCGAGATTCTAATCCCGACCGTTCACACGTACCAGCGCGTGGCCAATTATCCCGCTAAATGATGAACTAGCGTAAGATTTCTTGGGATTAGCATCGCGATGCTTATCCCGCTAATTATCGGGTTTTTTCTGTCCACACGTGCAAAAAACTCAAGATACTGATCGCGATGCAAATCTCGAGATTTGTATCCCGCTAATTGGTGTACGTGTGAACCCCCCTAATAATGCAGTTATGGGATGTTTTCTTAATCAGAATCTTATCAATACAATTCATTTGTATGGAAACAACAATCTATACAGACCAAGACTGATACATGACAACAAAAGACAAATGTAATGTTTGTTTGCATGATCTTCAGAGTACAGGTACATCCTGATTCCACTGACATTCCTTCACTATAAAACCTACAGAGGAGCCGACACAAGATACTTTCTCTGTTTTAATATTGTTTCACGTACATTGCCAAAAAAAAAAATGAATAAACCAAATACTTAGCACACTTTTATCATCCACTGAAAAACACAATGAAAAAAATATTTGTGGAATATTTTGTTGTTCACAATCATGCATGTTGACATCTTCGCTTATTCCCCCTTATCAACATTCCTCCCCTACCTATTTTCTCTCTCTCTTACACACGCATACACTCTCATTCTTTCTCCACCAATCGATTCACTGTTTTAGTTGCCATGGGAACCAACAATGGAACGTGCCAAAACCAGGAGAAAAGTGGGGGGAATTGTGATCAAATTTGTCTAATGGACCAAAATGGGGAATGTATTAGATGCTGCAGCATGGGCACATAATTTTTCCCCTTCTTCGTCTTTTTTTTTCTTTCGGGGGTGGGGGTGGGAGGAATTTTAAAATCATGCAGCTTGAAAGTTAGGTTGTTGTCACTCCTCTTTCAAAACTGATCAACAGAATTCAGTCACTTCACTGACATCAAAGGTGTTGACAAAACATTGGCCTCCTATGAAACCTCATCAATGTTCTTTATTGATAATACATGCATATACTAATGTGCTCTTTTGGTGTAATTTTAGTCTGCCTCTTTTGAGCGCAGTAGGTGAAATATTTGACACAAGAAAAATACATCAATTTCTTGCAATACAACGTCGGTCTCACAAATATTGAACATTCATATTTCACGCCTCATGTGTGGATGGCTGGAAAGACATCAGACAGCAAATCAAATCAACTTGTTTGTGTGAATAAAATCATGCCCCGCCTCCTTTTTGAAACAATGTTCAGGTATTGATAGACATGTGCTAAAGAGTACCCAACTCTGCCTTATTGAAAACAGATTGATTTCCTGGTATGCCTCAGAAGACTGACAGTAGGCACAGTTTTCAACAGAGTGTCTGTAATATCAGGAGAAAATGAAGGACGGAGGGGACACAGATCTCCCTGTTGTGTAGTAGGAAGAGGACAGGTTACACTTTAATCACCGAGCTGCAACGTTCTGCTTGAGATTATACCACCTGTTTTGTTTTTGCGGACTCTGGTTTATCTCCCTGTTTGTGAAACTTCATCTGATGTAATTTTTTTTTTTTTTTTTTTTTGGGGGGGGGGGGGTCATTGTTACTGTACCTGCAATCTTTGTTGTCAAAGTTCATTGAGCAACTATCTGTAGAATATTTGTACATCAGCTCAAATATGAATTGTATCGGGAATACACACAAGCCACCTGCAGACATACACTCAATAGTCATGACAGGCTGCTATCTCCTGATACGCCTTTGCAATGTGGACACAGTGAATGTGGTGTATACCAATACACTTTTTTGTGGGGGTGGGGGAGTGGTATGCATATATGTCAGTCTGGTATGCAATATCGAGCCCATGGTTAACTTTTGGTTTAATAAAAACATGCATACACACAAACACACACAAACAAATATAAAGACTTCAGGATAGGCAATCATTAAATGCCTGGACAAGTGCCTTTGTGTGCTTATGTTTTGCATATTGGGGGGGGGGGGGGATCAGGCAAGGGAGAGAATCATTTGCCATACTCTGTCTCAAAATTAGCTTCTCCATTTCAATCCTGCTCCAACACATTTTCCAACACTCGCAAAGTCCTGAGCCCCCGTTTCAATCTATATGCTAATGTCAGTTTTGATCACCTTGGCCACAGAATAAGTACAGCAGCTCAAGATTAGCATGTTAATCAAGTCCATGCCATTTCCTTCTCTCTTTTTTGAGTATCATTAGTTCTTCCACTTTCACCTCCAAGACCTGTCAAGACAGAGATAGGTAGAGGATGAAATATTCATGCCTAACATTCCAGTCAGTCCCATTTACGAAAATCTAAATCCCTCGCATCTTTACCCGTCTGAATCTTTACAGAGTCCCCGACGTTTTAAGACGCTCACTAGGAGAGTCAGGATTTAAAATGAAAGCCATCAATTTCGGTGGTGGTTTTATAATCTTTTTTAATGAAAAATTCATCACTGAGATGAGCCAAGCTGCAGATAAGCTGCTTCCCTTGAACATGCACTGGCAAGCATCAACGAGACTGTACATCACCAGCTACTGTAAAAGCGGTCATTTGCCACTAAGTAATTTTTCGTGCTCAACTGGGTAAGATGAATTTTGTGTGCTTTTAATTCCATGGAATCAAAATGTAAATTACAATGACACAATTTTGACAGGAAGCAAATTTGCGCGCTGAACTATTTTCCCACCAGTTTCATACCACACAAAATACACAAAAATTTCCACTATTTCAGTACATCAAGACATTTGTGGGGGATAGATAGAAGACCTTGGGGATGTGACAAGGGCATTCCAATAAGCTGATGTACCTGGAGAGCACAAGTTCTGAAAATTTCCATGATTTCTCTACCCACACAAGCAATCCCTGTGCTTTACTTTATATTCTTTCCCTACATTCAAAGAGCAGAAAAGATAAATGCAGAGTCCAACATATTTGAGGAGGAGGTGGGGGAGGGATGGGGGACATTTGTCAAAACAGGAATGGTGATATGTAGCAGTGGCCTTGAATAGATTGTTATCTGTACATATACGTATATTGATATTTACTGGAAATAAGTGTCACTGAACTGAAATAGACTTGAAAACTGAAAATAAATCTGGCCACAAAGATCAAGACTTCCCAAACTTTGCAGGTTCACAAACTCATTTATCGGGAAAGGGAGCCTATGGCTACCGTATCTGGGAAATTCCCGATATAGGTAACGCCAGACGTAAACTCCTGACTCACTTGAAAAGGGGGAAAAGGAAGGGTATCTTCGACATCGATATTCACACTTCACAATTCATTCAATTTGTAACGCCGATTGTCGCACGTCCACCGACAGGATTAGCTACAATGGCGTCAGGGCTGCACTTGCCTCATAAAGTGTCATCCGCGAAAAAAAAAAAAGACAGAAGAGAGAAAATAAAAGGATCTCCTTGCGGCAGAATTTTCGTAGACCCTTAACCTCCTTGTTACGACTGGTCGTCTTCCTATCTTCTCCATAAGAAGCTCCAGAACTCATCCCCTCCTTGCACCTCCCTCTCCCCCTTTCCCCCTCTCCCCATCCCCCCCCCCCATCCCCCCCCCCCCCCTTCAATCCGTTTCTCCTGATCTCGTCTTTCCTCCCTTACCTTAGAAGAGACTGAGTATCTTTCCTGCCACTGTTTTCATTGTTCCTCTGCCAGATATTTTTCGCCGGGGGCACCGCAGATATGGGGTACACATTTTTTTTTTCTCTGTTCTCTCTCTCTTTCTCTTCTTTCTGGGTGACATGCATTTCCACCATATTAACCTGCCATGAGATGCAGAGTGCATGTTGCACCAAACTCCGGAGCTGCCTCGGAGAGAGGGATGTTGGGGGGGGGGGGTAGAGAGAGAGAGAGTGCAGGCTTGTGCATACGGATCATTCTCGAGTAGTTTCTGAATATGCACTTTTCACGCTGTAGGTGCAGACTATATAAGATAATTCCATGTGCATCAACCTGCATAATGGCCTCTTTAATGTTGCAAGCCTCCCAACTGCCACAAACTTTACACCTCTATGAAGATGGCTTAACAGCATTAGAATAGAGCACAGCCCCTCTCCTGTTATATTGTATGCAATATTTTTTTTTTCAGTTATACAGTGTATAATACAAAGTGGTGTGTCAAATCAATTTGATTTAAACATTTTTTTTCTTCAAAATAACTGGTATAGAAGCAGGCCTTGACTGGTTGTTGTTTTATTTATTTAAACACAGGTAAACACACGGTTTGGACACCGGAAAACATGATCATTTGGTGATAGGATATGAAAAATGCCATACTGAGCAAAATTAAACAGCTTTGAAATGAACCTTGGACAAACAAAAAAGAGAACAATAGACTTGAAACACCTTTTCAATGTGAGTCTTAACTGTGAAAATCAAGATTGTCAATCTAATTTCTGCATTTTATCTGTGAGCATAAAAACAGCCATCTTTATCAGATTATATTTCAATCCATGTTTTTTTTCTTTTATGTCAAATTGTTATATCGTATGTATGAGGATGTTCAGACCACCCATTCCCCATATTCTGCATTCTATGAACAACCCTGTTTAAGAGCCTTGGACCTCAACACCAAACACAGTCTACAGACTGCTTTGATGCAAGTCCCCCTCCCTTAACCCCCCCCCCTCCCCAGTTTTCAAATGTGGGCTAAACAATCAGAACTTGCTTTGAATGAAAGATATATTTATCGTCGTGTCTGATCGAATTGATACAAGCAGATAAGGGATGGTGCCAATTCGAGCTGCATCTGCCATGTGACGGATCAAAGAGTGCAGAGCCAGAGACGGTGTCGGTTACACGGCAGCACAAACATTTTGTTTGAGCATGGAGGAGAAGTGGTGTCTAGGATGCCTCATTAGGACGTTGGAGTGAGCATCTCCGGTTTCCGTGGTTACATCCAGGTGGAGTATCCATCCACTGGCCCCGCATCCCAAGGAAAGCTTGACTGGTGGTTGGGGATGGAGTTTGTTTTCCTTTTACCAGCTAAAGATGACACCCCCTCTACCCCCCCCCCCCCCCACTCTTCCCATTGGCACACAAGACTTGCAGCACTGTAAACACTGCCCTCGCCTGCCCATCATTCATGGCGACAACGCCTGCCACTTGAGATATAAGCTCAACCAATACCAATCAACTTTGCTAGGAATCCATAACACCGCTATCTAATTTGGCAGCATTTTTCTTTGACAAATTTGTTATTTGACAAATTAGATTAAAGAATAGATTTGATCTAAATATAAGGGGGAAAAATATCATGTACACTTAATTACACCTAATCTGAAATGGGTAAATTCAGTCTGATATAATAGAGTGCAGAAATTCTATACCATTCAGCAGGAAAGATAGATAAAATTTTGAATGAGCAAAAGAATTAGAACCCTTCACCATAACAAAATCAAAGATACTCATAAGAATAACAATGACACATCACCATTTCTTCAAACACTTCTGAATTTCACTTCTCATTTGCCACTTTTCAAAACTGTGCTGTCTACCGAAAAATTAGTGCTATCAGATTGTCGATGATGCATCTCACACAACTCACCAAACATTCAAAGCATGAAATTGGCAGTACGTTGCTCAACCTTGTTCTAGAAATATCCATTACTTTGATTACATTTCAATACTGCTCAGTAAGAGGGGTGTCATCTTGTTTATATCTGGGCTACGGCTGACATACGCGTGTGATGAAACAGAGTCACGGTTGTGAGTGCTCATTCTCACACAGCATGACACAAGTAATCTTTTTGCACGACCCTCTACGATAGCTGGATCTACCTTTTCAAACGAGAATTCACTTTTTTTTTCCATCTTATTCTCAGTGCCGGCAGCATCACGGCTGCTGCAATTAAAAGGAACTGCCTCTGGTGTAGAGCACCTGGATTAATTATTTACAGTTTGGGCGGGGGAGAAGTTTATTGCAAATCCCGCGATCAAAGCGAAACCGGAGACGGCGTGGAGCAGATTGAAAACGAGTCGCCAGTGTCACGTCACTCTTACTCATCATGAATACCTTGCTCCTTAGATGGGGGAGGGGGAGGGGGGTGGTGGGAGGGGCAAGCAGGCAGGAGGTAGGGCAGCTTTTTACTTAAATGGTTAGCAAGTCTTACAAAAATCCCAAAATAGGTCAGATTCACCGATTATTTCACTATTCTTAAATATTTTTCCTTCAATAATGGACAAGCTACTGCATTCATCTGCACATACTCATAGATAATTCAATTTAATACTTAACCCATTGAGGACGAGTCCGGAGTATACTTGGGCAGTTGCCTGTGGGAAATGAATGCATGTTGTAGCAATATCAGTCCATCCTCAATGGGTTAAGATGCACTTTGTATGTACTGCGTAAGATGTTGTATAAGCTTTCTGGTTGTAGAGAAAAAGTGCATGCTTTTAATGTATACATAAATTCTGAACTGTTGGTAAACTGGTCTACAGTTACTACACATGAATGTGATCTCGCACGCATCATATTATGCATGATTGATAAATGCCAGACCACACAACTGTAAGCTTCCATACTGACTCACGCATGATCATACACACACCAACAGCAACAGCAACCTCATATGGTTACATCATGTCAAGTGTTCACACGATTTAATTTACGGACCCGGGCACTTGTTATGTAATTATTAACTCGCATGTGGCAAGACAGAGATAGAACGTCAGAGGTGTCTTGTCTAGCACTTATAGTGAGGCTGCTGTGTTGAGAATTGCTTAGTTTTGAATTTGCCTGGGAAGCTTAACTCTCAATTATGATAAAATGCATTATAAAATGGGTTCAAGAATGTAGCCAATTGGAAGCGCTGAAATGAGTCACGTGTGCGTGCATTAATTTCTCACTAACATGCACGGCCTGACGTCACAAAGTTTACACTAGCAGTGCACACTCAATCAGTTGTTACAAGTGCGTCGCGCACTACTATACGCGCTGTCAATCCTGTAAACAACTTCTAGTTCGGGCTGCCGGCCGGCCGGCCTTTCTTGTGTGCATTACAGTCATGTGTGGCGTACGTATACTCTTATACGTACAGTACTTATATGTGCGGAATTTCCGAGTGCGACGTGCGTAAATGTTTGGGACGAATATCTTCGGACATCATGACTCTTGAGCGAGTGCTACATGTAGCTGACTGGTATTGACCCACAAAGGTACGTGAAAAATGCTGTTAGTTTTCGACCCATTTTATAAAACAAATGATGCACTGGATTATTTCGTTGCGTTAGTGGAGATGCAGCTCACTCTCGGGTATTTACAATGTAGTCCACTAAGGCACTCTATCCTGTGCATCATTTGTATAATGAAACATCTAACATAATTCAGGTGACAATATTATTCACGAATGACATGTCTGTGTAGCCAGCTTATAACGAGACTGTAACAAGCACTTTGTGTGACATTTTGGAAAAGAAAGCTAACTTATTTGAAGAAAACAGAAGGGGCATTGGCTTAACAGTCCCTATCAAAATACTGCTTATGAAATTTTTGAGGTCTGGTTTCACTGTGCATCCAATATCATAGGAAATGATTGAAACACAAACTACAAGTTTATAATAAAAATTAACAAACAAACAATAAACAAACGAAAACAAACTGACCTACATAATCTATATAAATCTGTTTGCCAGTCCTAGTTAAGGCATGCAAAACTCACAGACGCAACCAAGGGGAATCAAATGAAGATATATATTAAAGTCAATATGACTGTATTCTTGGATGAGTTTTTTTTTTTCTCAGAAGGAGCCATCTTGTTAGCTATATCACACTGGTGAGAGCAAGAGGAATGTTGGTTGCATGTGAATCTTCTGTGGATTTACAAATCAAGTAAAGCTGACTACCAAATACATGGAAACGTCATTGGTGAAAAGAGCACACCCAAATCAGCCCACTTGCTTTCCTACATCATGAAAAGTGAATACAAACTTGCAATGTAAAGAGATTCACACTTGCAAGTTGTCTGTGGCCTTCCTTATAACTTATCAGATGCAAAGTTTACAAACAACATGAATTACACCTTCATCTACAGATGTAAAGTTGCCACATCATCAAAAACAAATAAAAATCTGTAACGAGATTCATATTTGATGTTTGAAAGTGGTGATTTTTTTCTCTTCTCTTCTTCTTTGTTTGTGCTATGACAAAAAATAAAAAGATATGAAGCAACCTAGATCATACCACACATCATGCCATTCTCATATATGTCTAAACCACAGATATTTCATTTCAATTTTGCCGTCTGCCAACATCAGATATAAAGAAACATATACATATTCTCAGCCCCGTGAGACAAATAACCCAAAACATCAAAAAGTAATTTGTCACTACTATTTGCTCAGACCAGCTTTCCTTTACCGCTCTCTTTAGAATTGCTCAATATCCACTCCAATAGATGAAAGTCAACTATTGACGTTTCCTCCTTACAACATCCGATGCGAATCATTTCGTCGCTTTCCAATTTGTCACAGATTGCCCCCCCCCCCCTCCCTCCCCACCTCGTGATTGCAGAGCTATTCCGGGTGAAATTTGCGAGTCTCGATGGCAATCACGCCGGGGGTCCGATTTGTCCAGATCATTTGCTCGCTGAACGTGTCACGGGGTGCCAGATTTCAATATCTCCACAATGAGCCACTTTCATCGGTCTTGTGTTTCGTTTGTTCATTGGTCCCTTCTCCCCTGGGTTAGTTGTGCAATTTAGTCTGCCAAGCCATGATACCAGCGGCCCATCATGTGTCTGTCGCTAACTGTGGCATCCATGTGTCAGTTTGCATCTAGACAGGCATCTACCAAAACACATTGCTACTAATCAAGGGCATCTACAGATAGAACTAGCTCAGAGATAATACTGGAGCCCCGATTAGGCACAATACCAGCAAAATGATTGTTTGATTCCCCTTTTTCTCATATCAGTCGTTGTGTAAACAGATCTTGATTAGGATCTTTAGATATTTTTCATGCCTCTGTTGAAATTCTCTGTACTGATTACATACTAGAAGGAGAAGGAAGCCAGTTTCATCTCACATATCTTCAGTAACCAAATCATTCATTTTTCACTAAAATGACATCATCAAAACAAAGAAGAAAGGAAAAAAACATACACATAGAAAACACAAGACAATTTCTACTGTACACACCTCTGTTCAAATCTACTATAGATAGCACACATGGAAAAATCACTAGATAGGGGGAAAAAAATGAAGGCTGGCGCATACAGACAGCCATTGGCCTTCATACCAAAGCCGGTAGAGGCTGTGTATGTGAGTGACGCATGATTTTAACTTGAAGATGAGTCTCATTTTCTGTTTTTTCCCTCACACAAGGATGCATGAAAGCAATCAAGTCCTTCTCGCTTCCACAAGGGCAAAGAGTCTGCCTCCATCTGTTCGCTTGGCACCTGTTCGGGCAGCGCCACCTCCAAGCAGGCATTGGCACTTCGCATGGCGTTCGATCGTCACCTGCCTTTACGATATGACTTCCCATTCTCGCCTGTCCAGTCACTCTGGATTCAGAGGGAGAACTTCATGTGCTTCACAGATATATAAATCTACATTTGCTTTGGCTCAGAAACATAGTGGCTAGGGCATTCATCCCCATTCCTGCCTCTCTAATCACTCTGGATTTAGTGGGAGAACTGTATGCGCTTCACAGATATATTAATTTACCCTCATAACCACTGAATTTTACTTTGGCTCAGAAACAATGTGGCTAGGGCATTTGTTGTCATGTAATTGTTATGTTGGTGGTGAGGGCAATGGTGGAGGTGCTGGTGGTGATGTAATTTGATATTGCAATCAACATCTATGGAAACCCACTAGAAAACACTCACGTATGTTTACTGACTGGATGATGGGTAAGGTATGTTCACGGACTGGATGATGGGTTATTATATTTAACAAAGTAAGCAAGCAAAACACATCAAAGACCAAAAAAAAAACAGTAACAGCCATGTTGAAGTTGTATAAATGTCATTACATTTGCTGCATGTGCAGAGACTAATGTATACATATTATTACAACCATTTCACTATGAGGACTGATACTTTAGATTACTTGCTCTTTTAATCATTTGACACAACCATTCGTGGCTGTTTTCAACTGAAACACTAAACTCATAAAGCAAAAGATACTCACCAGCCCCTTTGTTACATAACTGACAAACAGCTGTCCTAGTCAATGACCTACGATTATTGCTGTATGGCAAAATATTAACCCATTGAACACTATACTTTGGCAGATCATGGGAAATGCATGTTATGGCAAAATCAGCTAGTCCTCAAAAGGGGTTTTCTACTGGCGTTTTATTTCACTCCTGTACCTACTCAACCTTATCATTCCATCAATCCACATTTGAATTGCTGATACTTTCTACTAGACCTCAAATGAAGGAGTTTGCCGTCGTCTCTCAGGAGTATTACACTCTGAACATTGCAATGGGGATTTCCCCCAGCTTATTCTCCCTGATCAGTCTCCTGGTTATGGGCATGCACACATCATCAGTGGTTTATATGAACTGTCAAATCTCCACGAGTTGGGCATGCATAAATCACATGTTTTTCATAGAAATACCAGCCATGCCAGACTCTTTGAATGCTTCCCCTGCATTCTTTTCTCTGTAATTCTGAATTCACATATATTCCATGACAAAAAACAAGAGCTCAAGACAGAAATCTAATTCACACACACACACACACACACACACACACACACTTGCAAATATGTATGTCCATATACAGTGAGAAAAGTGTCTCATACAAAAATGTGAATATATCGGGATATATGAATATATTATATGTGTTGGATCTGTGATGAATTCAGAAAAATTGTATGTGCCACACTAAATCAATACATACATGTTCTATACACACACACCACATATATATACTTGCATACACAAATATGCATGTTTGTAATCACATAGTGAGAAAGGGAAAGAAAAAGAGATAACTACTGCAGAGGGAGAGAGGGGAGGGGATATAACAAAATGATACAGTAAGAGAGGGGGAGATATAAAGATGTAGGGAGACAAACACTTCTGCAAAGTCAGGACTAGGCACCTAGGACTGTGAGTTGCCTGCCCCAGAGTATCACAACAGACTAACGTTGGACTTGTTTCCCCTCTCCGGGGGCAGGCTGGGTAGCCCAAAGATGATGATTTGGGAAGCACTTTCAATGATCCAAAAATTAAACACAGCCCCTAAAAGGTTGGGGGGTAAGGGGATCAAGTGGTGAAACAACAATATTTATTGTTTTGCAGGCAGGGATCTGAGTTCAGGGGCGGATCTAGGAATTCTGGAAAGGGGAGTGCAACATGAATAAGAATATAATAAAGGGGGCACATGCACCCCTTTTCCTTCTTTTTTCTTTTCATTCTAACAAAAATAAATGGGGCCCGGTGCCCCTACCCCCCCCCCCCCCCCATCTGCCACCGGAATTGGAGAGAGAGGGGGGAGAGAGAAGGTGGGGGGGGGGGGGGGAAGAGAGCACCAGATAGAGCAAAAAAAAAAAAACAGATCCAGCACTCCATACTTCCTCGCACTAATGTTTTGACACCTCTGGGGTTCTCTGTGACCATGTCGATAAACATTGGTTGCCATGGCGAGTGCATGACGAAGCAGGACAAACCTGCTAGGGCCCACAGGGGGTGTCATACCAGGTAAATGATTATCATTAAATGACATTTTCACTGAAAATATACCCACGGGGGCAAGCCTTGGACAGGCCGGTCGAATTACATAGTCGCTGTGTTCTGCTGCTGATGAATATTTTCAACTAAGCCAGTGAACTCCCACATATTTTTTGAGAATGAGAATGAAAATTGCAGCAAATAAATTTGACTGCATTTATATTTCAGCTCTAAGTCCTATCAGTAGTTCTGTATAGAAAAAAAGAGATACTGCAGAAGATAATTTCCCTAAATAAATAAACTTGCCAAGGTAAAAAAAAGTACAAAAAAGCAACATTTTTAGGACCTTGGAAAGGAAGCATAATTGGTGTCATAAATATAACACAGAAAATGGAAGAAAAGGATAGATTTATAAATGCATAGTAATTGTTCAGAGGAATCTGACATCAATCATACACTTTTTTATTGGTACAATCAAAATCAAATGGAAAACTTCTAAAAATGATATGAAAGAGAAATCACATACAGAAATGCACATACTTATATGTTATATTTGGTACATATACTGCAATGTGCCTTACCTTGTTCACACATGGCCCCCTCCCACCCTAGGGCACAGTTGCACATAGGTGTTTCCCCAAGGATGAAGCAGGTACCACCATTCTCACACGGCCAGTCCATGCACGTCAGACCTGCCTGCTCGATGGGTTCGGTCGGGCCGGTCGTGGGATCCAGCTCAGCGTCGGGGTCGGCCCCGTCGCCAGAGCCGCTGCCCTGGCCGTCGAGGTCCTCGTCGTCAGTGATGAGGGTGTCCGTCGTTGGTGGCTCGCCATCGATGTCAATCGTTTCACCTGGAGAAAGATCAAGTGTGAAGAAACATCCACTAATACCTGTAACAAGTCGAAGAGGTCAAAGAGAATTCGTGTAAACTCTGGCCCCATGTCATATAAAGTTGGCATGACAGCAACTTTTGCTGCAATGGCAAGTGTCACGGTAATGACAAAAATCCTGCTTCCTTGTTGGCTGTTGCTACAAGAAGTTGACGGTCTAGCAAGAATTGCTATCATACATCTTTTATGAAATGGGGCCCTGGAAGATCATGCTGCTGTTGCCAATGACAACAAAGATGCAACTGATGATGATGATGATGATGATGATGATGATGATGATCGCTGATGAAGAAGATGATAACTGGTATGGTGATTGGTGATTATAAAAGTGAAGCAGGATTAGGGAGAGTGGTAGTGTCTTGTATGTATGTTCACGAACAACTAATTTGTTATAAGGGGTCGAGGGCAATTACCCCCTGGGCAATTTTCCCAGGACCCTTCCCCTGGCCCTAATCCTAATCCTAATCCTAAACCTAAACCTAACCCTAACCCAAACTCCTAACCCTAACCCTAACCCTAACCATAATCGTTACTCTAACCTTACCACTTAGCAGTATTTAGCCGGGGGGGGGGGGGGGGGGGGGGGGGGTAATTGCCCCGATACGTGTTGTAAGCTTAATATAGGTCCTTCTATGTGGTTACAGTAATAATGTTCACATTATGCTAACTTTCTTTCAACAATACAAGGGGTGGCAAAGATAAATAATAGTTCATCAGGTCTCCATCAGGGTTCCATGACATTTGCTCCTGTGACAATTGCTCCAATGAAATATCTGCACACTTTGCCAAACACACATTACCACAAACATAACCCTAACCCTAATCCTAATCCTCACATTGAACTACACCCAAAGTCCCATCACAACCCTAACCCTAACCCTTTAAGTCCTTGGAGAAAATAAGACCGGAGCAATTGTCGTAGGAGCAAATGTCACGTCACCCTTTGTAAGTGACCCTGTTGGCAAATGGATACTGTCAAACGAGGAATGTTTGCGTGCATTTTAATTTTGCGACTTTTGCGAGAGCCAAGATTCGCGAGAATCAAAATGCACATGAAAGTTCTTGTCTACACTATATGCACTGAATGTTAGAGGCAACTCGCGAAAATTGCGTGCAACAAAAAAAGGCCGTCGGCTGCAATTTGCGAAAATATCATGTTTTACAGTAATGCAGAAACCATCACATGTGAACCAATGAGAAAAGGGATGCTCTCTGAAACTGTATGTCAATCAAACATCCTTTTTGCACCTAGCAGGATGTGACCCACATGCAAAATATCAAATATGATATGACTGAAAGCAGAGCTCCACTTCTGACCCCAGAACAAAAGTGTCATCCCGATTCGGCCATTCCACGATGGTTTATGATGTAGCTAATACATTATCTTGGGTTGTCTTTACGTCATCACGAACAGCTTTGAAAATCATGAAGTAAGTGGAAATCAATTCAAGATCTTTAAGTGCAATGTGAGGTGAATTCCCTTTGTAAATGTATATGCCAATACACTACTACATATTATGATACAATAAATAGAAATAAGAGATTCCAGTCCTGTGGTTACAAACAGAGTAAATAGAGATGCCTACACCAATATGACTCAGGGCTTTTTCTCTATGCTGCAGCCTGAATCTAATATCTTTAATATGTTTGCCCATTCATCCATTCACTAAACAGTCTCGCCAATCTGCAAAAGAATTTCATTCTCGACATTTAAAATGTCAAAAAACGTGGCTTTACTCAGTCAGGAAATGGTTTCTTCTTTTTTTTTTTATTGCAAAATTCAAGACAGGATGAATTCCTTTCACAACCCCTAATTTTTTTCCAACCAGCACAAATACTCATAGAAATCTAAGACTTCAAAAACTCTGTGAAAACTAGAATGTTTTTTTTTTCCACTTGGTCAGGGTTCATTTCATTTGAATTTGGGTCATTTCAGCCTCAGGTTATCATTAATACGCAAAATGCTCCATGCCCTGCTGGTAAATATGGCAAGGTTTCACGTCTGATTAGACCGTTAGCATGTCGGAGGTGTTTTGATTCCTACAAAGCAAGTGTCAAAAAGAACTGCACTGATGTTGTTGGTTTTTTTTTCTGCTCAATTCATACAGAGACATTCATATGATGGCTAAGAAAAGAGAAATCAAATGGAAATCAGCTCACTACACTACAACATATTTTCAAGAGATAAAATTTACCCAAAGTACGATTTTGACCAAAATTCCCTTGTCTTAACCCGTTGTGACGAGTCCCGAGTATACTCCGGTAAGTGTCTATTGAAAATACATGTTGTAGCAAAATCAGCCTGTCCTCGACAGGGTAATCTCACTTTGTATACTGCCAAAAGAATGACCATTCCAAAAGACCTAAAGAATTTTCATTAACATGTTTTTGATCTTCAAGTAGAAAAAATAATTCTTTCAAGAGAAATCTTCGAATGAATCAAACTCGTTTAAAAGTCCTGACATTGACAAGTTTCATTTGTGTCCCTTCATCAGATAATCCACTGTTCAAATAATTAAAAAAATGCAAACAACAACTCAGATCTGAACCCATCTTTTTTTTTTTACTGCCAAAGTTTATTCCTGTTCATTAGGGTCATCAAGAAATATGAGAAATGTATTTGAACTTGGTGACCCAAATCTCTGCACTTTTTGAAGTCCCTCGATATTACAAAAGTTCCACAAAAATTTGATTTGTAGCTTGGATTGCCAATACCCCTCAAAATCAAAAATCAGAAAAACTGACCGCTGGAGAGATATGGTGATAGAATCGTCAGTACCGGGAGAACAGATGCATGGCATCACTCCACGCCTTCTAAAAGACTCGCAGGCTTGTCTAGCGCCGCCTCCTCACCTAACCCATGCGACACGACCCCGGAGAAATCTATACACGAAATGCAAAGCTCCTTACACCATGTTTAGCCTAAATACTCCAGCGGTAGCTGGGCCTACCGCTCCATTAACTCGCATCTTGTCCAAACACTCCCCGCCAGGTCTTGCTATGGCACTTGTCTGACGAAGCTATCAAATTTCATTCTGCTCTTTTTTCTTTCTTTTTTCCGGTTCGGGTCTCATCCTGATCCTGTTCAATGGTTCTCTGCTTCTTAAAAGTTATTTCTATCTCTCCTCCCCCCCCCCCCTTCCTATTTTTTTCCTTCCAACCTGGCAATTCATAACATATTTTTCCTGAGGATTACTTTTCCCTTATCTTTCCCATCTTATATTAATTGGTGCTACATCTGATTTCCTAACATGTGATCTGCAAGGAACTCGAAACAAACAGCACAGAAGTTTTGAATGTCATCGAGTCCTGTGCTCCTTCGCATTTGAATCAAATGCTATACGCAATGTATCGGGTTATCAGTTTTTCAGCTTCCTTGAGGTTATGAATGATAATAATTCACATTTTATTTTTTCATTTCAATATTTCAAACATTTCTTTCTACAGCCAATGTGATAACAGATGGACAAAACTTCTCTCACATTTGGACTACAGAAAAAGTGAATATTTTCGTGCAAGTGATTTTTAGCAATCGCTAGATTAAATACATTTTGCCTATGTCTTTTGTTCAGTTTTCTCATTTAATAATTCTCAAGTTATCAAAATATTCCTATGACAATTAAGAAAAAGAAAATATTCAAGATATTGCTTCCTTTTGGCAGTCTGTTCTTCTCTTCTACATGTAATTTTATGCTTCTAGCCATTTGCAGCCTTGATTTGACCCAACAACAAAAAAAAATCAAGCTGAGTCAAAAAGAAATTTATATCTGTTCATCTTATACCCTGTATTGTCATTTTTCAATCAAATTTTTCTCTGACCATTTACTAGCACTTTGTCCAACATACAGTTAATCTTCCCCTTCAGCTCCATACTTTACCAACCTTTAACCTGTTGAAGACGAGTCCTGAGTATACCTGGGCAGGTGTCTATGGGAAATGCGTGTTGTAGCAAAATCAGCCCGTCCTCAGCGAGTAAAAATATTTCAATTTCTACCTAGGGCAGCAATTTCTTTTGCATCCTAATGTTTGCACCTATTATACTCTCTGCCGATTATCAGCCCCTATCCTACCCCAATCTGCAACCAAATCTCTGAACGCTCTAACTTTTGATGGAAATCGTAAATTACTTTTTTTTTTTTTGCTAAGCAGTCATTCAGCATCAATGCAACATGCTTCTATACCGTTTCACAGGTAGAAAATCTCGCGCTTTGTAGTTCTGTATGCTACCAGAGATTTCCACGTGCCCGAAGCCAGGGAGCTGGAAAAATAAAAGCTTTGAATGGATTTCCAACATGCACCTGGCTCGAAGAGAAATAGAGCAGAATAGGTTTAGAGCACAACAATGCCATCTGAGGCTGAGGGGAAAAATGGCAGAACACACAGGCATTTTACTAACAAAGGACTGTTTTTCTATCATTCTCTCTCGTTGCACAGAGCAAGAAATGTGGGAAGTGTCTACTTGTGAGCTTAAATGTGTTGTCACTATGGCTTAAATCAACTTTTTTTTTCCATTTTCCTACGGCAAGTCAGGATTAAAGTTCTATAATCACGTGCTTGACATATCATTCCAAAATTCAATTTTTTTTGACAGATTCAAATCTGTAATATTTCTGAATGATCCACATTCACAAATTATATCCTGTAGACTGGATCTAGTTTCTGGCAGATTGCAATCTAAATTGGTCATAAATTAAGGGTTAATCCTATAAAATTTGCAGCCACGCTCTACTTAAATTCTGCCCAAAGGAAAAAAAAAATAAACTTAAGCTTGACTCAATTAGCACTGTCTTGTGCTCTCTGAAAACATCCATTGACCTCAAATGTTAGATACATAAAACTGGTTACAATTCAGCACTGTTGCCTTGCAAATTACACTTCTTAAAGGACTGTCTTTAATACATGGCCTATTCACACAAGCCACTATGCAATATTTGGAAGGAGACTACTTTGCAACAACTGATCATGTACCCTTGCATTTCTGCTTTGGAGGACTATCAAGAATGAGGCATGATTTTGATGAACTCTTAGTCAGGCAATCAAATCCTTGAGGCATCTTGCTACAGAAACTACAGCCTTAACCATCACGAAACTGGCACCTCTGACTTTCACTACATATCTCGCATTGGAGAAAAGGACTAAGAAATTGTATTACTCCATGTAACCCTCCCCCCCCCCAAAAAAAAGGGGGGGAATAGCAGATTTAACTGAGAAATAGGAACTTTAATCATGTAAAATGTTTTGCCAATATAAGAATCAGAGTTACATTCAGAAAGTAAGATGCTTTGCAAATTGTGAGACCATATGATAAAGAATCTTACATGAACAACAAAGTTCTGAAAGGAAAAAGTTTTGCTTCCTTCCAATCATGAAACACTAACAAAGATCTGCAAAAGCTGTTATGAAACAAATACAGCACAAAACCATCAAAATGTGGTTTTGGGGACTCGACGGGTTTCATAAGTTTTAGTTTGTCTTTTCTTGAAAAAAAAATATGTGACAGACTTCTTTATTGCTAAGGAGAGCTTACAATCCAATATTTGAATGGTGCTACTCCTAGCAAATCACCCACACACACACAAGAAAAGAATCAATACTTCCCGGAAAAGTGCTCCCTCGTTGGTTGTGTACAAATACACATTAGTGTGAGCCTGGCGGGGAGAAATTGAAAGTTTGATTTTTTTTCTCTATCTCTAGTGTTGTTGTTTTTTGGGGTTTTTTTATTCCATCACACTGAAAGTTGTTTGCTGCAGCCCAACAATCAAAGAGTACGACAACACGAGTGTCGAACAGACCACTCCAGGTGCTGCAATCGTCATGACGCATTCTGCTTTTTCATTTTTCTACACCACGAGGAAATGACAATTATGGATTGAACCCCAGAGCGTCATGAAAGAGAGATTATACGAGGGAAGAAAAAGAGTAAAGAGTCAAGGAAATGAAGAGAAGAAACAAGGAGATGGTTAGATATGCCCCACTTATATACCTCTGAAGATTCAAACAACAGAAACAAAAAAAGATGTACAAGAGAAGTATATGAAATCACAATCATCATCTTGGGGGTTCCCTCTCTCTCTCTCTCTCCCTCTCTCTCTGTATATACATCTCTCTCCTTATATATCTCTCCCTCTCTTTCTCTCTTCTTTAGCTATTTTCTCTCAAAGTTTTATTCTCTCCCATTTGGCCTCCGAGAGTGTGGTTAATCCACCCGAGGTATCTTCAGTTGCCGAGCTTGTAACCAAGTTACGCAGCAATTACAGGGCCGTCTGCCACATGAGGCCTGCGGCTTTTTGCCCGGAACGATATCAACCTACAGCAGGCCATCGATCCTTCGCAAATTGAAGCGGTGGGTTGGGGGGACACGGCATCTATGGGCAGAGCTGCGCTGCACTGGGATTCTCTTCCCAACGAGTGTGTTCCGGGGGAAAGTTTTCAGGGAAATGATGCACCAACATGGGTAAAAAAACTCACAACCTCTTCTTGATTTCTTGGCCACAGCTGCCAAAGATTGGAAAGCCCACTTAATAAGAGAAATTGTCTGGCACTATCTTTTTGAGGTGATAAAAACTATCAAATATTTGTCAGACTTGTGACTGTATGACACTAACAAGGTGAAGATACGGACTGCCAGAAGCCTGTTTAAGAGTGTAATAACTGCACAGATTAAACACAAGGTTGCCCAGCTGGGTAGTGCTAACTTTGGTTGCTCTCCCTTATGATAATACTATTGATTCTGTTCAATTTTTTCCTTCACAGATAGAGATTTGATTTTTTTTTTCTTTTTTTTTTTGGGGGGGGGGGTTGTTTGACTCATAACTATATACTCTGTTACACAGGAGTACTCACACAGTTGCTACATCATTCAAATGCTGTTGATGGTAATTCAATTCCCTTTCAAAGATTCACATGCTCAACCTTGACTTTCAAACCTTATTACAAATTTGATTATTGTTTTTCCTTTCAAAATACTGAGTTCTCCTTAACAAAAAGACATAAAAATGTCTCGCACTGATTAGCTCAACTTTGAAAAAGTTTGTCACACATACAGGGAGCAACAAAGGGGGGGTTTCATCAGCAGACACATAGCATACGATTATCTTGTTATGTAAACAAGCAAGAAACACTCAACAGCAAATTCAGTGAGCATGACAAATGCTGCCCAATGATGTGCTTTTTCGCCATTCAAGAAAATGAAGCCTAAACTTAACTTCTCCCCTTCTTCCTCTCGGGGAAGATGCTACGACTGCACTCATGAGACTTATAAGAGGAGAATGCACTGTAGGGGGAAGGTTGAAGTGATGTTGGCTGATCGCCATGGTGACGGTTGGGGAGCAATGTCCTCCGGAACAAGTGATGCAGTAGGCCCGTCCCCAAGGGTGACACTGAATGTTTCATGTACAGACTCTACCGGGTGTCTGGTATCAGGGAGAGTATCTCGCCAATGCCCCATTGAAAACACTCCGTTACTCCCCCGCTGTATAGTAAATATCAGATGCTTCGTAAGAGCATGAAAGGGGAAGAGCCCTCCCCCCCACCCCCGCCATGCTGCAGATACACTCCCTGAATACGCAATCTGTATACACAGAGGTAGTTTCAAGTGCCGAGGGAAAGCGGCGGAGAAGAGATGATGAGAGAATTAGCGGGAGTGACAAGCAAAGTGGGAAGGAGCATGGGAGAGGGCGACAGATTGTGAGGTGTTAAGAATTTGATTAAAAAGCGAGATCTCTCTCAACTGTCCTCTCAATTCTCCCTGAAAGAAGTCTTCATTTAGTTCTTTTCTATTAATACCAACATGGATTAGGAGTGGTGTGATAGGAAATGCATTTCAGAAAGAGTGTACTTTTGTAAAGCAAGACATTTTCACAACATACAATTTTGGCTTAAGTGAAGCTGACGGCCTTTTTTGCGGCATAAAATTTTCGCAAATTGCCATTACCATTCAATGCATTAAGCGGAGACAAGAACCTTTTTGCTTGCATTTTAATTTCACAAATCTTGGCTCTCACAAATTTTGAGAAATTAAATGCACTCTAATATTGCTGGTTTTACAGTAACATTTCCCTCGTAGCCACCACAGATAGTACACTGTACATTCAACTGATCATGATAATGGCACACTATAAAACAAACAATATTCACAACATGAAATTTTTGCAAATTGCAACTGGCATTCAATGCATACAGTATAAGACAAGAACTTTTGCAAGCATGGTAATCTTGGCTCTCGCAAAATCCAGGAAAATAAAATGCACATGAAATTTTTTTAAAATTTTGATACACACGAGGGTACACATACAGGCAGGTGTAATGATAATCAATAATGCACCTGACTGGGAAAAACAGGTGAGTGTCCTAAACATGAATGCCTTTCTCAGTCAAGTTTTATCATCATGGGAGTTGCAATACGGTCAAGCAAAGATGCAGCTGTATATCGAAGGCTAACCACGGTGGTGCCAAGTCGTTTACCATGCGCACGTGCCATGGAGGTGTGAAAGGCTTGCTGTAGCTGTGCATGAGAAAATAGGAGATTTCGCTTTGGGCAAACTACATGGTCCAAAAGACTTTCATCTCAATGTAGACAGACTGTATTCCCCGGGGATGTTGCTAAATGGTGTTAAAAATTGATCGGTGTCGTGTTATGTTTGCCACAAGCACCCCCGAGTTGTTTAAGAATGTCAAGTAACTGCTTCTACTCCGGATAGGGTTCATTCAGTTTGATATGAAAGTGTAAGGATTCAGTGTTGGGCATTCCTATGCATAATTCACACTTGCAATACCCCAACAACACCCATGGCTGTGCTACATATGTATTGTGCTTGATGTTTGGATACCATAAAATAACCGATATTTGCTGTTCATCTAAATTCTGTATTAATGTATTCAATATCATTGTGTGGAGCAGAGAATGCAGCCTTTTTTATTCTATTTGTTTGCCATCATTGTTTTATCTTTTGGATCAGAATGAGCTACTACATTCATGCTGTGCTATAATGGAATTATACAATTTGACTGATGTTATGCCCTTGACTTGGAATAGGTTCACTCACACTGGATACATTCATTCAAGACATTCCCACTTCTCTCTCCTGTGATTGAACCATCTCAGCCATTTCACTAGCGGTGTGCAATCCATCAACCGTGGAAGAATGGCAGCCATCCCTCTGCTTCGACCTGAAAAATTGATGCCCTGTTGCCGTGGCAACATCAACACTCCTCTGGGAGCAGCACATAGTAAGAGAGAGAGAGAGAGAGTGAGTTTGTGACGGAGGAGGATCGGTAACAGAGGGAGTTGACATAAAATGTCTAATCTGAAATACACATTCCCGGGTGGCATTTTCACGACACAGACAAATCACACTTTACATTCATTTGCCTCACAACAAATGGAGTGGTGGAAAGTCGGTGTTTTCTTTGACAACTTGGAAGCGCTTGACCCCATTCCCCCCCCCCCCCCAACACACACTCACACACCAACCTCTGCCTGCGGGAATTATGAAGAGCTCTATCAGAAGAGCCAACATCAGGGTCCATATATTACTGGATTTGCCAGTTTCGAGTTGTGAACACTTGCAGCTGAGTTCAGGTGATTGTAAGGGAAATTAATTTCATTTCACCTCAAAGTCATAATACGGAGTCATACACGGATTGCAATATAATTCCTGACTGATATCCCACAAATTATTCTATGTGTAAGCTTAAAAAAAAAAAAGGTTTACTTGTTTCAAAAGGCATCATATTTGTGATAACCAATTCGGCATCTGCCAAGATAGAAGCCTGTAAAGAGAGTTCCTATTCTAACTACGATGAAGACTTGCCATTCACAACTTTGTAATTGGAAGAAATATATTATTCTCGTAACATTGTTATGCAACCAATGCTCATCTGCTTTTCATTTGGCCATTAGAAGCCAAATATCACAAGCTCCTAAATTTCCATTCTGTATAATCCAAGGTCATTTGAAAATTAATTACAAAATAACGCCTCTGGCACCCTTCGGGCCGAGGCATAAAAATGCCTTTAATATCTAAAGATGGCCACATGTGCCTTTGCAAGATTTTAAGGGCAACATGCACCATGCTGGAAAAAAAAAAAAGTGTACCATAAAGCAAGATATTTTTACAGCATGAAATTTTGGTGAAGGGGAGCCAAGGGCCTTTCTTCTCAGCATGACATTTTCGTGAATTGTCAATGGTATTCATTGTGTATTCATATAGTGTGGACAATAACTTCCGGGTGTATTTTATATCTTTGCGAATCTTGACTCTCACGAAATCTGCGAAATTGTACGAATATTCCTTTCCTCATTTCACGGTAAATATAGACAAGGTTCATATCTACAGTAGATTTTGAATACATCGTTGGGTAAGAACCAGAAAGGCGTTATCACAATTTGGGGGGGGGGGGGGGGGTATTGAGTTATTGGTATCATGTTGTAAAGCTTGATCTCTGCTACATTATTTTTCAATTTCAGTTTCAATTTCAATTTTATTTTTGTATTTCTCGATGGAAAATACATAGAATATGACAAAATATAATAATACAGAATGCCCAGCTTGGATATACACAAAAAGAAATACAACATACTACATAGCGGTCGATGTATCATTTTCAATCAAAGTAAAATATACTTTTCCAAGTGCTCAATTTCACACACAAAAATTAGCCGCAATACATAATGGTCTCAATACCATCAAATAATTTTTACAATCAGTGCAATGTTTAAATGCAAATCAACATGAGCGCTATTTTACCAGATATTTGGAACAATGTTAAAATAAATCTACTCACTTTTGATTAAATAAACTTTTTATTTCATGAAAATTGATTGTTTCATTTTAAGTAACGCTCAAATGTAACGCTCTAATTCCCAGCTGATGACATGAGCAGCCTCCTGAAAGAAGACGGTAGAGATAAATATTAGAGTAATTACAGCTACACTTCAGATAAAGCCATAATCCAAGAAGAGGTTATATACAGCATGTTACAGCGTGTACCTGAGTGATGTGAAAATTGCACTTTTATTTAAGGAAAATATTATGAAACTATACAAGTGGCGACTTGCACCACAGAACAAAATAACAGGTTGTCAAATTAGATTTTTAAAGTTCAGATCTGATTTGTAAAGAGGAAATCGGCTTTGAAATGATGCATCAAGTTTGGATGACCTTAATAATTAAATCGATTGAAAAACCTTACCTCTCGACACAATACTTTGAAGAAAACACATGACTTTAAGTTAAGGGTTCGTTGATCAATTTTATTATTGACTTTCTACGAAAGCAAATTTTGATCATTAGGTTCTTTCAATTTCCATGTAATTGTTGTTTCCTTTACAAATTTATGAAAACAAAAAACAAAAAACAAAACAGAACTTTCCAGACTGACTGTCTACTGTAATCTCCTACGTTCCTTTTTCCAAGTGCTCAATTTCACAAAAATTAGCCATAATACATTGATCTGTTTTGTGCGGATATGTGAAAATCAATTCTATCATGGCTGTCTATGAGAATGCCGGAATACCGAAGCCTTTAAGCTCTGTTCCCCTACCGTATTAATTAGTTAGCAATATATATTACGGTGGCCTTCATATTATTGACAGCTCTCTGTACAGACCGCCACCCCCCCCCCCCCCCCCACCACTCCTCACTCGAGCTCATTCTTTCCTGTGTATTCGCAAATTAACTGTTATACTCGCATTGGAAGGCTTCTCCGTCTATCGATTCCCAACACTTGAAGTGGGCCTAATTGCTGTTTTGTGCGCCTCATCACGACCCTGAAATTGAGTTTTTATTGTTTGCCTCTTGTGAAGCGGACCTTGCGATGAGGACGATAATCAAGCTCGCCTGTGTCGTCTGGAAGCGCCAAGGATTTAAAAAAAAAAAAACGAGTTCCAATATGACTGCATCACTTTTAATCACTCAAGGGGGCATAGGAAGATGATGAGGCCCATCTCTTGTTACGGTAAACTGATATACATCTCAGGGAGGGTATGGCAATCTGTAGAAGAAGCAATCAATGCCTGGAGAAACTTCAAATATATCTGAAGAGTTTGTTCGCAAAAACCGATAAGTCCATATTTGCCAAATGGAGATATTTGCGATTAAAGGTCAAGAAAAATAAAGAGAATGATAAGAAAATTTTTGCTTCTTTTGACCATAACTTCAAAAATGTACCTTTATATGTAGTGACCAATATATCATTTAAAAGGTATTATTTTGAACTTTATGACAGAGACCGTACTTCAATATCTTCAAAAATGGACTTATCGGTTTTTGCGAACAAACTCTTCATCTATTTATTTGTTTATCTTTTCTTCCAGTCTCCCAAGGCCCTCTACCTTCCCCCCCCAAAAAAAAAAAAATCTACATCCTCGGAGGAAGACAAGCCCATCAAAATTATTTCATTAATTACTTCTGTTTATTTTTTTTTTCTCATCCATCTCATCTATGTCATCTTCAAATACTCCATTCTACAAGCAAGGCATGCAGGAATAATTATTTTCTTTCCCACTTTCCCAAATCAAGTAGCACGGCAAGTGTCTGACACATCCAACTTATGGGCAAGCCCCCTTGCATCTTTCTCATCAGACAATAGATCTTGGTTGACTACAAGAAATAGCTTACAGTGTAGATTTCCATGAATACTCTTGGGTAAAACATGATCTCAAAACATTCTTCTTCTTCTTCTTCTTCTTCTTCTTCTACTTCTAATTCTTCTTCTTTTACGTGAAATTGGGGAGGGATCGAGGGGGAGTGCATTGCCTCTTTGAATAAACTTTCTTGCCAGACTTTGTGGTTGCATGGACTTGTGTTGCCAATTTGCAGATCATGCACTGCTTTGCTTTTGTTGCTAAGGGTGTTTTTTTTTCAATATATGGATAACATCACATATGACATTCTCATTTACATATCATTAGAAGACTACACAGAAAAATGGGACAATGCAAGAAATAGTGGGAAACGAATCTGAATACAAAATCCCACAATGGCACATGATTGATATATCTTATGATTTGAGGGAGAAAACCCTCAACATATTCTTGGGTAAACTTTTTTTTTAAAACTAAAGTTACCAGAAGAAGGGTAATGGGAGGCTAAAACTGAGATTGAAATGGGTAAGGACAGTGCTTTCTTGAAAAAGAAAAAAAAATGACACTATCTGCTATTTGGCTCCATGCCTTCTTGGAACCAACTGGGATAAAACAATGCATGTTACCATAACACAGCAAGTCTAGCTGTTGCTATTCAACAGACTCACACCCACACATACGCACACACATACAGACACCCAAAATGAGGCGACAAGAGAAGATTGTGTTTCAAGCAGCTGCGGCAATGTTTATGATCTGCCTAATGACATTTATGTCATCCAATTATCTACCTGCTGCCCTGAAAGTAACCAGCCCCCGGATCGCACCAGAGACGCCAATTAGAGACCCTCCTCTTAGTACCCTGCCAACAAAAGGAGATGAACAAGACAACAAGCAGAGCGAGGCGGTTGCCCGGGGCAACATGGAGGAGGGGGAACCCACAGCTCATAGGTGCGGCACAGTGTAGAACGGTATCAAGAGTTGAAGAGTTTAAGATGATGATGAATCAACGGATGATTGCATTGTTGCAATGAACAATGAAAGTGAATTATGTGAAACTTTTAATCATGTTCTCAAGGCCAATGGAAATGCACCACTCAGAAAGTGTAAGACAAGTGAATGCACGAGGCAAAAGTGCTTTACACCACTAAAACATCTAAAAATGGGAACAGTTGTTCCATGCAAGGGTATTACAAAACAATATATGGCTCCAGTGCTGACCAGAGTGTTCAAATCCAAATCATGCAAAGAACAGATTTATATCCTGCTTATCTTGTTAGAATCAGCTACTGTCTGTAAATGTCAATATTTTTGAGGGATTAATTTTTCGCGCTGAGCGGCTCAAAAACATATTTGCAGGCTGTTGAATTTGTGCTGCGCAATTGTCATTCCATGCACAATGTGCAGAGAAAATTTTGAAGATATTTTCATGGGTTTTAGAATTTTCACTAGCCAGAAGAAGCGTGAAATACGTAAAATAATGTACCGCAAAAAAATTCTGCATTTAACAATATGTCTACTGCATCAAGAGTCTGGACAAACACAATAATTTAACTGTCAATGACCTTCGCTCGTTGCCATGGCAGAAAGGCATTCATACTGAAAAAGAACACAATTCCCCAAAACGCGTCCTCCTAAACTGGTTACTACTACATCCAGTGGGTAGTTTTGCAGGGACTATATAGGAACAGCTGTAAACAGAATTGTCACTTGAAGCGCATGATGCAGCTCAGAAAACAGGAAAGAGAGATGAAAAAAAAAAACAAAACATCTACATAGAGAAGGCTGAAATGCCTACAGCCCACTTACAAGATTTAAGTCACACACACACACAGACTTTATCGGCAGAAGATTGGATTTACATCGCTAATAAGCGAGTCTTTCACAAGCAAAACGGGATCTGCGGGACCGTAAAAAATTTCTGCGTGCGAGAAATATATCAAATTAGCAATTCTATGCACAGTGGGGCCTCCTGCGTAGCTAGGAGGAGTTAAATTTGGTTTGCTGGACCCCACAGACGATAGCAGATCTGAATCAGATATGTGGTGCAATTAAGCTTCTTTGCCACCTTAGGGCAGGGTAGTGGCTAACACTCTGATAAAGCTCAGTAGGCTCGCTTAGCACGATATACATTGAGGCAAAGTGAGGGACAATGTTACTCACACTGTGCACGCTGTACACACGTAAGAGTCAAGTTCATCATGCATTCCATATGGCTCATTGCCAAAAGCTCATGTAAAATTCAATGAGAAGCATTTTTTTTTTACATGACAAGCACTATTGTTTGAAGTTTTTGTTTCTGCTTTTTTACATATGATTGACACTGACTAGTTCTTTTATGATTAGCAATGTTCAAATGAGTTCAATACAAAAGTATAAGAAATATTAAAAAGAATAAGAGTTTTCATCAAATCAGATGTCAAATATGAAAGTTATTGAGGTATAGTTTCCACAAAAACATTAACGTACAAGTTTTAATGAAGCAGTATTGAAGTAGCAAATCACATATATGTAAATTAGAAAATGTGACGATTAGATAACATTGACTCACAAGTCTTCCACTGAACTGCGTGCAAATCTTAATCAACTTTTCTTTTTCTGCAATCAAAATAGATACAACTGCATCCTTCATTTCAACTGTTTTGTGAGTTGATGGCATCAAAATCTCAGCTAATTCACAGGAGCTGTTGAGACCAATATCACAAATTGGTAAAAATGTGTGAAACTTCAAAATGTAAGAGCATTGTTTTTTTTTTAATGTCTGATGCCAGCGAAACTTCCATAACTATTCAGTTTATTCGATTTTTTTTAATTATTTCAATTTCACTCCATCATGATACATTTAAGACAACTTTAACATGGTGTGGAAATGCATTTGAACCCTGTGTGTGCTCGCCTACTACCACACAAAGCCCCATAGCACTGTGTACACTGTCCAGAGTTCCTGGAACATACAGGATTAAAAGGTCTTTCTGTGGTATGTCCATTACTTCAAGGGTAGCGTCATTTCCAAGAAATATTCAACAAATTTCAAACTGATACAGCGCCAGAGCTAAACATAGTACCTGCACAAAGCAACAAGGAAGGAGGAGGAATCCCTACTCTGCCTTTCAGCTGCAGCCAGCGGTAGTAACACCATAGATAGAATTTGTTCGTTGCGCTGTCAGACCTCGTGCAATCAATTGAGTATGCACGTTCCGGGGGCTCTAACCTTTGCTTTTCGGGGGGAAGGAGAATTTTTCCCGGTATCTCCAGCCTCACTCGGAAAAAGTTCAATCAATAGCTTTAAGTGGAGTTTAAGTCCCATTACGATCAAAGATTGGGCGGCAGGGCACTCACACTGCCAAACCAACGTCTGATGATCTTTCCTCCCATCTCTCCCCCCTACCCCTCCTCCCCCCCCCCCCCCCCAACTCCCCTACCGTCCCACCATCGGTGTAATATCACAATGTTTCCCCTCAACTGAACAGAATATTGGTATCATTGTGATGCCACCATAAATGTCATGTGTGTCTGAAGTACAAAACGTGATAATGGCCCAGGACAGACAAAATAAGGTGAGAGACCAAAAAAAGAGAGAGATAGAAAGAGATAGAAGAGAAAGAGAGAAGAGAGAGAGAGAGAGATAGATAGGAAAGCACAGAAAACAGAGAGAGATAGATAAGGAGAGAGAGGGAAAAATATAAAAAGAGTGAGTCAAAACCAATGACAGAGAAAGAAAGATGTAATTCCATCAGTCTAATAATGCTCAAATCACCTGTTCAGTGACTCCTGTTCCAAGATGGAGTAGGGAATGACTATACACCTCACACGTCAAGACTTACACTGTTTTACCATAGCAATAGCTTGGTTAGGTAGATATGGTAAAAAAACGTATGTTTTGATTTATGCAAATTACTCTTGAAAATAAGGGGTCTAGTGAAATCAATTTGCATTCAGTATATTGTTGAATTGTTGATACTGTATCGTCCAGTGAGAATGAGAAGGGCATTAAGTTGCCACTAAACCCACAGTGTTCAATACAACTTAATGCCCTTCTCAATCTCAACCGACGAGTTGGTCCTTTTAGGGTAATATATGAAGTATTAAACAAAAACAGAAAAGAGCTGTAACTTTGCAAAACTTTAAACTCGATCTCCTGGAAAAGAGGCTGCATGTACATACATTCTTTTGCCATCTCACGCTGACGTGACAAGTTTTGGCTGCACAGTCTTCTTTTACATGCAAAAGGCACAGAGTCCAGTGGCATGATAGCAGGCAGGAAGTACACAGTTTACAATATCATCAAGGGGATGCTTTCCTTCTCAGCTCACTCCTAACACATTTCAAAAAGGGCCCAGTATATAATGAGCTACCTTTGTAACAAGATTCCATAGGAAAATATTGCAATTACTACATTGAATACACAAATCCCCTGTTCATCCAAAATCGGGTCAAGGTATTAGGCGCATGAATAGGTCTTATAATTTATTTCTCTATCAGATCTCGCATTTGACATTTGTATTTCCACTGCTGTCATTTATACCCGGGAGTGTTCCTCACCATTTCTGTTTTTCATAACTTTATACCTGTGGGTGTAATCATCACTTTTATGCCCACCTGCAACTACTTGGTACGATGATGCAGGTGAGTTATATGAAAATTATGAAAACATACATGTATGTTTTAGAATATGCCAAAGTTAAGATCAGTTGACAATGCGCTATTCATTAATCTTGCAAACTGCTGGAGTCTCCCAGAGCAATGGTGACAGTATGAACGCTCTTCTTGTAAAAATTCCAAAATTTGGGTTGCCACCAGGGCCGGCTCCTTTTTGATTCATCGTTCTCACTGTAAACATTTTCGAAACTTGGGTCACGATTATCATTAGCGAAAAGCTGACCTGCGCATAAATGGTATGCTTGCCACGTACATCATACTATTTTATAAAATGGGTTCAAGAATGTAGCCAATAGGAAGCGCTGAAATGAGTCACATGTGCTTTGGTTACTCAGTCCCATTGCACTGCGTGTTAAATCCTATTGCCGATCGTCTGTGCGCGCGTACGCGCTGTCAATCCTGTAAACAACTTCTAGTTCAGGCTGCCGGCCGGCCAGCCTTTCTTCCCTCGTGCATGGTATGTGTGGCGTACGTATCATACGTACAGTGTACAGTAGACCAAGCGTTGTGGGACCGGGCGCGTACATGGAGTCACTTTGAAGGGCAAATCCAACGATTTAGCAGGTTAATTCTCACGCCGTTTTCAGAGTATGTTGTCTAGTAGGCCTATATGAGGAGTCTATATCAAGTCTTTAAGGTAAAGGGTGCATATTCTATGTAAAACAAGTAAGTTTTCATGCGGGAACTTTAGTGTCCGGAAACCCAACCCCCCATCATACTTATATGTGCGGGAGTTCCGAGTGCGACGTGCGTAAATGTTTGGGACGAACATCTTCGGACGTCTTGACCCACAAAGGTACGTGAAAAACGCTGAAAAATGCTGTTAGTTTTCAAATTTTCGACCCATTTTATAAAACAAATGATGCACAGGATTATTTTGTGGCGTTATTTGGAGGCGTATAGCTCACTCTCAGGTATTTACAATGTAGTGTAACATGCACTCGGCTTCGCCTCGTGCATGTTTCACAATTGTAAATACCCTCGAGTGCACTATATGCCTACACTAACGCACTCTATCCTGTGCATCATTTGTATAATATGCCACTGTGCGCCACAGCAGCACTGGTAAAATAGCAAGTAGCGACACACGCAGTGCATTATGGGATATAAAATGTCGACATTTTTTGCAGTTATCATTCATACTGTACAACTTTGCATCTTTTTGAAAAAAAAAATCATACAAATCATTGCAATTTAGATCACAACCTGTCTCTCACAAAATTGATGCATCATTTCCGCTCACACTATGAAAATTTTGAAATTTGGGTTGTGAACCTGAGGGCATCCAGAAACATCATGTTAGATTGTATTTTGAATGCAAATGAGAAGGGTACTAGTGTGCGATAAAATTCAATATTGGTTGTACAGCAGCCTCCCATGTCCACAAGATGGATGAGACCTCAGCTTAAAGTGAACCATTAATATGGACAATGATGTGATTAAGGCATCAGACGTCACAAACCTGCCATCTTGTGAGGGCACTGAGCGATCGACCTACAGGAGAGAAAACCCTAATGAGGTAGTCTGTGGCACATGTAATGTTAATGTGCACACAAACCTCACTTGATGATACAAGAGAGATACTAGTACAGAGGAGGAGGAAGAGGAGAAGGAGAAGGGAGGATGAATGAAAATCGAAAGGAAGGAATGAGAGAAGAGGAGGGGAGTGAGAGGGAGGGGAGCCATGCGTGATTTCACAACGAGATCGAAACAGGCAGAATGACAGATCAATAGCTGGAGCGGGGGAGCCATTGAGAACACAGCCCCCATTCCATTAAACACGATTGAATCAAATACGGTGGGGGATGAAAAGGCATTTCCACGAAAGACGTCTGACACATCGCAGAAGTATCCAGCCGTGAACTGCAAACATTGGTCCGCACAAATCTAATTGCTGGGATGGCAATACATCGTTTGTCATCACCATCACTCAAAAGAGTCTTCTACGCCATCTTCCGGACTCTCGATCATAAAAACAACACCGCTTAAGTGTGGTAGAACATAACAGAGATAATGCATTGAGCGTCGCAACAAAAAGAAGGAAAGACTCACGCAGCAGAATCTCGCATGGCTCGAAGACTTACTTGTCAGGATGAGCCATTGCTAGTAAAATGATCTGGGAATTGGCTGTCAATTTTTCATTACGCCCACAACTCAATAGCCTGTCCTTTCACTCCTCTTGTTGGGTCGACTGCCAAAATGAGAAAAAAACATTCAGAGAACCAAGACAGATTCCTGTGCAAACAGGAAAAGGAGAGGGGAAAAAATGGGGAAGCAGAAGTTAGAAAAAAAAAGCAAATTGTAAAATCAAAGTATTGCCTCAAGATATACGCTGAACTTGCCATGCTATTTTTTCTTCTTTTCTTCTTGCCATCTCTGGCACACATGTCATCTCTTAACTCCGGCCCCGCATCCCAAGAGTCGCCTTTTCCCCCTTCTCTGGATTTTATTTGAGCAGATTTTAACCCCACACTATATGAATGCAGGAGACCTCTATAAAATAGACATGAATATGCCCCCAAGAAAGATTTTACCAAGAAGCCATATACGAGAGCAGGGATTTAAAGTGAAGCCCCACAATCACAGTGGCACAAAAAGAAACACTAAGACATTGCAGGCATATATATAGTATGTACATACATAGAGCCATATCGATTCATTTTTGTCTATATTTGGTAATGTCCAAAAATCATGCTGCAGCAAAAAGAAATGGCTTCTTGCATTTTTCATGGCTCCAATTTCAGATGCTGTGTAATGTAGGGCAACGATCAATATCTACAAATGGCAGGGCATAGTTTCTTTAAGGGTGATCACATAAAATATTAAATGATCTACATAAACACTAGTCAGTGATTGGTCATAATGCAGTCACGTGACTAATGCAGCCAAGATCAGAGTCGTTATATTGTCTGCAGTGACGTCATGTCAGATTACAAAATTCCAGAATTTGATTGGCTGCCAAAGGGGGGCTGTAGACTTGCATAGTGTGTATTCATGTTGACCATGATAATAGAACAAATATTGCCTTGTTTATTGTTGTAATATTGCAGAATGCCTTCAAGAAGTAAGTGATAACAGTGGAGTCATTCTATCCAGATTACATTTCAATTGACAGCTTAAAATGTGAGGTAAAAGCTAACACAATGAACTCCATCTTATTGAAGCATCAAAGTTGGTGAGTCACCAGATAATCAGAAAATGCCATCGTTCAAGTCATTCATGTCACTGATCAGATAATTCTTTGATCATCATAGCAGTAATGACCAGCTCCCCTATTTCACATATCTTAGCTTACTAATATCATTCCAGCTGTTGGGATTTGATTAATCACCCCAGGTAGACCACAGAGATAAATCCCATTCTTTTTCAACCCGGGACTATGACTGTATTCAATCTTTGAGTAATTCGCTTAATGATATCATATAAAAATACATCATTCATCATTCCATTGATTACACCACTTGCTGGAGAATAACCTCTCCCCATCTCTTTCTCGATCTACCTCCATCTATCTATCTATCTATCTATCTATCTATCTATCTATCAATCTAATGAGTTGTGGCATGTGTCCAACGGCTAAAAACCATTCTTTGCTACACATAAAAGAAAACAAGATAGATTATCCTAGACTTTTACTCAAAATTATCATGTCTCTATGATGAAGCAAAGTGGAAGAAGAAAAAATGACCAACGAAGTTACTCATTTATAAATACCTCTGAGGGGGAAAAATACTGAAAGATAAACATTTAATCACAACTTCTGATAAATGACTTTGGGGGTCATCTGAAGAAATTGTTTTCATAACTCTGCATTATCAAATTAAAATTGTGCCATGGTCCCTAATCAAATGCCCTTACCCCTTTTGTTTGTTTGACTACTACAGTGCAGAGAGCTCAAGAGTTTAAATACACTCGTCCAGGGAATCAATTAAAAACAAACAATGTCTTTTCCTGAGGGCAAGCAAACACTGCCCGTCTTCCGACAAGTGGACATTTCATTAAAGGACTTCGTCCAGAGAGAGACCTGCAGGGACTTCTGTTCAAATTTTATCAGGCTTTACTCACCATGGAAGTTGTGTTACTTGAAGTTTGTATGAAGATTTGCTACCATTGGCAATATTTTTTTCTTTTATCAATCAACCAACAGTGCAAAGTGAAACTTAAACTTTGGAGAATGATAAGGCAAAAAAAAATATAAAATTACCCTTGATTATGACTATGCAACCTCTATTTGACTATCTTTTATCTTCTCACTATAGTCATGCAATATCATGAATATTCATGAATAGATTTTTAGTTCCTTTTAGTATGTATCGTTTGTCAACTTGCCCATTAACAAGTAGAAGAACCCACATTGAGAAATTTGCGTTTCTTGGTCATACGCACGCAGAATAGACAAGACGTCTTTAACGTCACAGCTCAACATTAAGACAGTGCACTTGCAGTGGTGTAGGAAAGGAAGTAGACCTATCCCAGAGGAAAGATGGCTCCAGCAATCTGTGACGTACTTCCCTATCCCGAAAAGTGCTAGCTGCCAGGGATACACATTGGAGGAGGAGGAGGAGGAGGAAGAGGAGAGGAGGAGGAAAGGGGGGAAGAAAGAAGAGGAGGAAGAAGAAGAGGAAGAGGAGAAGGAGGAGGAGGAGGAGAAGGAGGGGGAGGGGGAGAAGGAGGGGGAGGGGGAGAAGGAGGGAGAAAAGAAGTCGGGTGGGGACAGAGGAGATGATGGCATCACTGGTGCGGATGAGAAATTGGTAGGCTAACCCTAACCCTAACCCTAACCCTAACCCTAACCCTAACCCTAACCCTAACCCTAACCCTAACCCTAACCCTAACCCTAACCCTAACCCTAACCCTAACCCTAACCCTAACCCTAAACCAAAACATCTTCAATAAACACATGGAGGGTGCAAATGATTTTTACGGGACACTAACTCCATTTCACAGTTGACTCTACTAAAAGGGGCAAGATCAATCAAGGCAAAACAGGGAACATTTAACAAAAACTGGGCAGAGATACCAAAAAGTTATTGAATGTCAGAGTTTCTCACAATTTTAGTTAACAGTGATGAGTCGAGATGACAAAATTAGCATTAGATGTAACAATGATGTAACTGCCCTGCAACACCCAAACTGATCTTTTCATTTTAAGAAAATCCAAAACCATACTCTATTGCATAACCTGGGATAAACTCACCCATGAAATGTCATCATTGGTAAATCAGTACAATTCAAATATTTCATACGACGTGCATTAAGTCCTTTTTTTCTTTTTTTTTAAAGTTTCTTAAAAGGAAACTAAAGTTTTCAGAAATGAGGACATCATGTTATGTCATTTGCATATGACTGTGACAAACTCAACTTTTTTTCAAAATACGTTTGGAAACTCCTTCGCTTGTGGTCTGAATTGTGTGGAAACTTTCTTCACTACAAGACTATATCTTTTATCCCGAGAAACTGCACATCATATTACCTCATATGTTTCAATGATGTTAAGGGCAATCAAACACATGCTTGGGAGATGAAGTCCAGTTTCTCTTCAATCACATTAATAATTGGATCAAACATTTGAGTCTAGCTGTTTGGTGATCACAGTTGGCAGAATTTCTGTCCTGTGGACTTCTTTTTGTAACTCTCTTTTTTTAACAAGCTCTTTGTGGTTTTATTAGTCCTTATTGACTTCATTCATTAAACAGACATTTATAAAATTGTTTCTAGTATTTGAATGTACATTGGGAAACTATCTACAGATGAAGGTGAGTGAAGGAATTTAATCTGAACAGCTAATGCTTGGCAGCGACGATATGCCTATGACAGCAGACATGGGAGGAAACCATTGTGTAGTAAGAGTCGTTGGTGTTTGGATCACTTACTGAACTCATCAGGGATGCCCCGATTCGATCTGACACATACCATGTACCCCTAGGCCATCATGGGTGGAACGTATCACAGAATGGGATATTGAGTGATGGCGTCTACACCCACACTGCCAGAGGAGGCAAGGAGAATACGGCCATTGCATCGCCCAAACGGCATCCTCCCGCCGCGTCCGATGCGATCGGTGCAGACCCCCATTACGGTGAAACGGGAGCCGCCAGTTTGAAATGGAGTGCTGACTTGCGGCGGCGCGAAATGAGATGTGATGGGGGATATTCACAACTTAACCCACAATTTTCACTCCATTTCGGAACTCGTTGTGTGCGAATCTGACACTTGACGTGCGAGCAAGATCCAAAATGTTCAATCATTCTAAACTAGGTGCACGGCGATCAGTGATGATGAATTAAAGAAGGGAGGTTGTATCAAGCACGATTCTGTGAATTATTTTGGGTTTTAAAATTGGGAACTGTTCTAAAATGTATCCAGAGTATGATTCTCCATCTTATCCTGAAATTTACATTTTCATTTACCCCCCGAAACCATGAAATAGTTTTCTGAATTCCTCAATATGTTCTCACAGATTTTGTAGATCTACATATAATATGTTGATGAAACTGGCATAATGAGAAGATGAACATGAAATATACACAACAGACATACGGATGATGATGATATTAAAGGGTGTGTACAGTTTTGGTCGAGGTGAAGATTTAGCTTTTAACGTTTTGCGAGATATTCAGAAACCACTCTTTGAGATGTCCAAGAGCATGCAATTCTAAGGGGTATCAAAAGTTTATTCGATGAAAATCGGTTTTGAAATGGCTGAGATATCCAAGAACAAGGTGAAACAAAGAGATCCTAATAAAGTTGTGGCATGTTGCCTTTTATTATTAGCACTTTTTTGGATATCTCAGCCATTTGAAAACCAATTTTCATCAAATAAACGTTGAATCCTTCTTAAAATTACATGCTCTTTCATATTTCATAAGAGGCTTTTCATTATCTCACTTAGGAATGTTCAAAACCTGAATCCCTACCTCAACCAGTACTGTACAGTCCCTTTAACAAGGTATTCACACCACTTCAAGGGGACAATTTAGTGACTGCATTCATCATTTCTTAATATTGAACTCATACGGGGGTCACGTATATGGCTCCATCATTAAACACGTCGGAGGCAATGCCCTCCAAGACCCAGCGCTGATAGGTTAACATGCATCTCGTGTAACCATCGCTCGCACAGAATGGATTTTTATGAACGGGTTAAAGGAACACTGGGAGGAAGACAAGCATACGGAATTAGAGGCAGCATGAGAAGAGATAGTCCCTTGGTGATCCTCAGAGTAGAAATCGATCCACACCACATTCAAATTGGCTTTAAACGATACATTAAAATCAGACAAACAAAATGGTAGAATGAAAGCAAGAGATCATCAAGCGGAGGGGTGAAGGTTGAGGCGTGAGTTTTCTTCAATTTTGTCTCCCTCTCCCTCCATCCCTCTTCCTTTTTTTCCGACATGTTCGTAAAAAATTACAGATCAGCAGTTGTGATCTTACAAATTTCATTTGTAGAGGGAGACAAAATTGAAGAAAGCTCACACCTCAAAATGGCAGGAAGTTTCATTGAAATTCATACCTAGAACAAAGGAAATGGAATTTTGAAAGTTTGCCATGTTTTCACAAATCAGTGTTACTCATCACAACTGCATCCTGAAATTGGCAGAGGTGCTGCTGTCTCCACCGAAAAAAAAGAGTCAATGTTTGACATGAAATCAATACAGAGATTTATCATTTGCATCTTATACTGTTGTCACCTATTGTGATAATGTACCTGGCAACAATGGGTTTAAAGGAAAAAGAGACGGCCGTTGCCACGTTATCTACCCAAACATGATTTCAATCACTGAGAGTTGTGAGGTGAGGTCATCATTGTCTCTACCAATCTTTGTATATTCAGTGAAAAAAAAATTTAACTTTAATATTTCATAATTTTCTCATCCTAGGCCAGATCTTGGTAAAACCTCTGCCATCCGGTTTGTCTTGTTCTACTCTCGTTATTAAAGTCAACTTTAACGTGGCATGCAATTGCACTTTGACCAACTCGGAGCCAGATGGGCATCGACACCATCCCCCTGTCAGCGGGCCGGAGGAGTGCGAGCTGGGTATCCGATCCCGAGATGGGGGGAGGGATGAGGGGCGCGTGAATACGAGCTGGTATCAAATCTGAGGCTTAGGAGGGAGGCGGCGACTGGGCACCGTGGTATCAGAAGCTCCAATGTCAGAAGGAAAATGGCAAAGGACACTGACTGGGGGTGACATGCTGGGTGACGTTAGGGGAAATGGAAAGTGAAGTCGGCTGCACCAGAGTGGAGGAAGTCATTTGAAGCGCCATTATGGACTCTGTTGATAGACAGAGCATGATGCAGAGAAATGTGCCCCTAACCCAGCCCCTCACCTCCCACCCCACCCCTCTCCCTCCCCTCCTCCAGCAACATTGTATGAATATTCTAGGAATACTATAACTCACCCTTCATGCTTCAAGCTCTAATACAATTTTGATGCTGACATATATAATACCGGTACGCAAAAACTGTCTATTTTTTCTTTAATAAGTCAGGCATTAATGTTTATACGCATACAGTTTGATATGGGTAGGGCTGCCATTGACATAAACGTTATGGAAATGTAATGCAAAAAATGCACACAGTTATTTGGGATTCAATTTATGCTACATTAATTGTTGCGTATCTTTTACATGTATTTTCTTGTTCTGTTTTCACAAAATACATGAGTTCCAATATTTCATTCACAGAAGCTTGCTCTCTTGATCAGCTCTGATTGATAGCATCACGTTCTTACTCTTGGATATCTCAATATGATATGTTAAAATCATTATGAAATTGAAAGAGCATTAATTACACCACGATGGGCAGGGGCAGTGGATGGAGACGCTTGTACAAAACTATATCAAAGTTTTTAAAAAAAAATTAGATAAATTCACACAACTATCCATGCAATTTGTGAACTTGAGAAGAATATGATGTAGCACTTGATTTTGTTGTTATCATTGGTAACAACATAATGAATGTGGCAATACTTTGAATGATGCACAAGATTTCACACACACAAAAAAGCAATCCCAACATTTAGAAATCATATTAACCATGCTATACACTTTCAAAAGAAAAGAAACATTGATGAAGGATCATTCATCATTTTATAGCATGATGTCTGCCCGTAGCATCAGTTGAGAGATGTGAATGAAGCTACAACCATCTTTTTTTCGATCAGGATTATTGTATGACATTGTCTCCGAGGAGCAGAAAAGATCCGCATCACTGCAGTTGACGAGGGCCATCCTTCCGCGTGGCATTTATCCATTATTCAACACTTGCAACAATCAGATGGTGGAGGGGGGAGGGGGTGGAGAGAGGGAGCGCTTAGATTCGATTGGTGACCGTCAGCAGAAATCATTATGACAGCCAGTAAGCCACATAAAACTAAGGACAAGATAGAAGAGCAATCTAGTCGTGGATTAAGATAACGGAGATGAGGTATCTTGGAACCCTTCTGGATTACCAATGACCCAACCGAGATTGATCCTGTACTAATTAAAAAAAAAAAGAAATGAGATACCATTCCTACAAACATATGACATGAATGGCATAGGGGTGGTAAATTGTGGGGAGGTAGATTAATCATCTGTGCAAGTATCTACTTGTGTCAACTTAACAAATGCAAATTAACAAATACAAAGCTGACATTTTATGATAACTATAATATTTCAGTTATCATGTATCCCCATACAATTTTCTGCCATTGATTTATATTGACTGGAACTAAAGCACTCTAATAATTGTACCACTGGAATTCCCCACTACCTTGGGAAAATATTCTAACCAATTTTTCATCATCACTAGTACTAGTATCATTATCCATTTCATTATCATCACTATCATCATCATCACCACCACTGTCACAACTACCGTTATCACCATCAGTTGTTAATGTCATTGTCGGTCAACGCTTCATTTTTTCCTTTAAATTTTTATGATGGTCTTCCATCATTTCGATTTCCTATAAAAAGTTCTGTAATAAACTGATTCTGCAGCCCCTTTCCTTGCCTTAGTTTTTATCTTATTTCAACTTACTTCGATACCAAATAGAACCTTGTACAAAGTACTCAATACAAAAAAGGGGGTCAACCTGGAAAAAAAAGAGTATTGTCATAAGGCAGCAATCAAGTCCAATGTCCAGTCCGGTCAAGTTTGGACTATAGGGTCATCCACCGAAAGGCTTTGCTCTTTTCAAGCTAGGTCAGACTTGACCATTACCTAAATGCTTTGGGGAAGGGGAATAGAATGCCACTCCAACAAATTTTCTTCAAAGTGCAATAGCTAGAAGAAGGGGAAATGGGCAGTTTTGCCGATGATTATTAAGGTCAATCAGAATCAAAACATGTCCCTTATAAGAATCTTTATTTTTCCTCTTTCATGAGACATATCTACAAGATCAGATATCGAATATTTTGAGGGGGAAAAAGGAAGAAATGAATACACAAACCCCCAAGTTCTTCTCAGTGGAAATCTGATCTGATCTGATTTGAACTAGGAAAGCATGGGCAAAAATCTGTTGATATGAGTGAGATTAGGATCAGATATCCAGAGCCGCTTTGAAATGTCAAAAGGTGGCAACTAATCATAACTGACATTTGACAAACAAATTTCATTCATCATTCAAGGTAACAAATTCAACAACCATGGCAGTGGGCATTGACACTTAATTCTGCTGAAGGAAGCCACTAGTTCTGAGTTCAGCAAACCCCTGGGAGAGCAACAATCGAACTCCCTTCCACGAAATGATAGAACCTTTTGAAAAATCAGTATGCAGAAAGTTGTTGACTGCTTCTGCACACTATAATGAGTTATTTAAAATCAGGACATTCCAATTTCTCTTCATTCTAGGGCCAGAGACTGTGATGTTTACCAATTTTTTAGCTTGTGATCCTAATCATCGAAAATTGAGCATTAGATTCTGATATACATACGAGAACGCCTGCACTGCACATTCTCGTATATAGGCCTATATAGCAGAATCAGTCTCGCCACTGGCAGGTGCGGGGCAGATTAGTCGGCCGCCCGCCCAACTCGTTCGTGGGGTTGTCGGCGGTGGGTTACGGGGTCCTCCCTGATTTCCTCTGTTACTATCTTACCATGTGATCAGGCTGCAGTCCAGTTGTTAGTATTTTATTTATACTGCAGTATTTATATTTTCTGTATCTTAATATGCTGTTTTTTATTTATTTATTTTGTTGTTGTTGCTTGTATTATGATTGTTACCTTTGATTTTGTGAATAAAACATACACAAAAAAATTGAGCATTAAGAATAGCTTAAATATTCTGTAAGACTGTAGAGTCCTTGTATCATGAGAATGGGGGATATGGGATGGGGCTTAGGAAAAATGTTCAAAGCATTATACATCTTTATTCCAGCTAATTAAATGGGAAGTCTAGCTTCATATGTCTGTGCAGAAAAAACAAACAATCAAACAATGACAGACTCAAACTAGAGAGGGGCCGTCAAAGGCGGCAGACCCACGCCTTGTACAAAGTCGGGGTAAACATAATGTGCATTCGGTCATCTACCAGAATTCGGTCACTTAATTGCCAGTGTGCTTTATCACCAGCCAGTGAGTTCTACCAAAGATCGTACACTGAAGTGTACGATCTTTGGGTCTACAGTCACATCACACGCAAATCACATCATTTCACATACGGTAACACTCATTCACAGCAGGACGTAGTCCTTTAGTCTCCTCCAAAAATCCATCGAAAATCCCAAATACCACCGTCAAAAGTGCAGAATCAGAACTTTTCCAAGCGCGCGCGAATTAAGTCCAGTTTTAAGAGTATTGTACGCGACGGGTCGCCGAAAAAGCGCTAAAAATCGAGAAATACGCCGTTTTCTTGCGGGATATTTTGCTCATAGCAAGCCGAGAGTGTGATGATATCAAAGGTCATATGAGTGTACGATCTTTGATGGTATCCACAAAAGCGCAAAAGAAAAACAGAATTTTATGTACTCCCGAGGCAATTACCCCTATGATTAGTGTCTACGGAAATTATTCAATGCAAGGGTTGAATGCAAATGTCTACTGCACCAGTATTCGGTCACCAACGTCCCCGATGCAATTTTGCACCAACAGTGTACAGCGCGATGCATTTTCAGCGGCCTTGCACACGCATTGACATTGAGCGCGCATATCGTGCAGTGTAACTGACCGAGCAAATGCTCCTCCAACGAAAAAAACAATCAATGTTAATTTGAAAAACCATCAAAATACGGGCCAGTTTGTGACGACGGAGAACGAACTTTCATAAATCTAGAAGGACATAGTCCCTCAAATAGGCCTAAACGTAAATTTCGGAATTCTTACGAACATTTGAGCAGCGAAGTCGGATCGTTTGGGAGTTTATGTGTTCGTATGGTAGCGGAAAATCGCAAAGTGAGAAACGGGAAATTTTCGGAGTGGTCACTATATCATGGGGTCAAAACTTCAAGGTCACACAGAATTTGCAAGGGTCAACCGATTATCACCAAAATCTAATCGATTCTTTCCTGCCATTATCCAAACATCCCCTGAACATTTCGTGCAAATCCGTTTACCCGTTCTCTTGTTATCTTGTACACAAACAAACAAACAAACAAACAAACAAACAAACATACGGAACCCTTTACATAACCCCCTGCCGATTTTCATCGGCGTGGGTAACTAGAAAAGCACTCTGAGAGCGCAGACCTCCGCCAAGCATGCAAATCATTTTCACCGCTGATCTTGTACTTCCGCAGAGATATCAGTGATTTCCACCCATACGTACTGTTATAGCATTGTGTGCTGAAAGTTGCCAGATTTCCCAATATAGAAGCCTTTGTTACGTCATAAACACTCAGCTGCACGGCGCACCTCACCCCAGCAGAAACTAGAGCACGCACTTAAGTGCGCGCAGGCAAACCTCAAATACGCGCAGCCTGAACTCCCAAGTTCATTGACCCTACCTGCCAAAATGTCAAAAATCCTTCATAAATTCCCCAAAAATTCTCGGATCACTACCAAAAGTTAATCGTTTGGTACTTATGTCATTCTCAACCTTTCCTGCAAGTTTCATCCCAATCCGTTAACTACTTTTTGAGTTATTTTGCACACGGACAAACTAACTAACTAACTAACGAACTAACAAACTTACCAACGGTAATGAAAACATAACCTCCTCCCTTGGCGGAGGTAATAAACTTTGAAGAATAATTAGACAATCCATTCAAAAGTTATCAATGTTTCCTTCTTGTCTAGATGGGAACTCACAAAAACTGGTACAACAGTATAAAAAAAAATGTAATTTCATACAAATCAAACTTTCTGGGGCATCAACAGAGCACCTTTTCCCAGTTCATCCTGAAGGTACAGTACTTTTCCTTTAAAATTTGTGTTAACATACCAAGGCAGAGGAAGCCGTTCCTCGCCAGTATATGACCATCGAAGCACTCGCACTTGATCCGATGGAATGGCTTCTCCACACAGATCTGGGAGCAGGGGTGCGTCATGTCACAGCGACCTGCAGACAAATTAACAAAGAAAAATACTAGAAATGTCACTATGGAAAAGAATAAAAGGTGAACTTTTAGCATTATCATTTGAACTAGACCTTTGACCTTTGCTGTTCGACCCCATGACCCCAAATTTTTTCAAGAGAATCTGGATCTGGTAATACATGTATACACAAGGTTTCATGAAAATACCTTCAAGCATTGCAGAGATATGGGGGAAATAGTGAAGTTTAAAGAATTTGACCTTGACCTTTGACCTTGAACTTGTGCACCCAAAATTCAGGCACAGCACTGTTTACTCATACATACAAACATACATATGCCAAGTTTCATTTGGATACATCAAAAGGTTCCAAAGTTACACTGTCCACAAAATCAATTACAGACAGAAAGACAGACAGATGAATGGAAGGACAGATGGATAGAAGGATGGACGAATGGATGGACAACCTGAAAACATAATGCCTCTGGCGGCACTTCGTGGCAGAGGCATAAAAAGTGAATGAGGATAGAGGAGCTAGCGATGCCTTGTGAATGGAGCGCCGCTGCAGATGCCGAAGGTGGGGGGTTTAACACCTCCAGTCTCAATAAAAGTGACACCTAGGGCTGTATATGGGGTGTGAGAAGAGCTGTTGGGCGGCTTTGGCGGCGGCACACCAGCGGGCGGTGACAGAAGCTGTGAGATGAGTTACTGTATTGAACATGTCATGTGTGACAAACCTTGTCCGTCGTGCTCCTCTTTCCTATTTCTCCCTTCTCATCTCTCTCTTTCTATCTCTCTTTCTATCCCTTGATGCATCTCTTCCTATTCATATATCTCCCTCTCTGTCTGTCTGTTCTTCTGTCTGTCTGTCTGTCTCTCTCTCTCTCTCTCTCTCTCTGCTTAATGATTCATCTCTCATTCTTTTTCCATCTACACACTACTAACCAATCTTTCCACAATATCTCTGCCCCCCCCCCTCTCTCTCCTCCCCCTCCCCCACCCCCCCCCCCTCCCATTTTCTCTTTTGCCTGTGCACTTTACTCGATACTATATTCATATAAAATGTTCCATTTTCTCTGCAGGGAACATGATATGCTCCTGGTTAAAATATTAATGCGTAAGAGCCCTCATCACACCTTCCTATGAATGGCAGATTTTGTCATCGGGGCGAGTGGTTGCAAGAAAAAAAATGACTTCAATGACTTGCCCTACAGAGAAGTCATGGTTCATTTGTCATTTGTTTCTTTTATATCAAAGTGCTGTCTTGGTTTCACTTTGTTTTGCTATAGAAATGGTTGCACTGTGGCAATTGTAGTACTTCTCTCAAATTGTTCAGTAGTATGAACTGACAAAAAATGTATACTTTGTATGATGTATAACTTTTTGTTTGTCTGATGGAAATAAACTATAATTAAATTGAATTGAACTGAACTGCACTGAAAAAAATGAACTGAATTGAATTGAACTTGACTGAATTAAACTGAACTGAACTGAACTGAACTAAATTGAATTGACTTAAACTGTATTGAATTGAATTGAATTGAACTGAATTAAACTGAATTGAATTAAATTGAATTGAATTGAATTGGATTACACTAAATTGAATTGAAAAGAATTCGAATTAGAATTAGAATTGAACAGTGAGTACATCTCAGGACTTTCATCAGTGCATTTATCCTTGGATGAGAGGTTTCACCCATAATACACCTCTTGAAGTAGATTTAAATATAGTCATCTGGCATTGATGAAGGTTGAGGTGATGGCAGAAGTATTCAAAAGAGTGGGGATAGCACTTTTAACCCATTCCATACAGGAACCTGGTGGCTTGTGTATCAGCTCTATGTGGATTTCAGAATTCAGTATGGAATGGGTTAAGAGGCTACCATAGACAATTTTAAGATGAGCTCATTACTATTATACTTTACTTCTGAAGAATCAGCTACTAAAATGCTTATTGGAATAACATAAGGGGTAGGGTGTTAAATGCATATAGAGTTACCAGTAACCACCACTGCACTGGTTCAGTAATATGGAGTTCATGAAAAGGTAGGCCTACACATGGGTTTAATATCGATTGTGCTTCTTTCCCTTCTTCTTCTTCAATGAAAATACAAATGCAGTTAGTATAGAGCAATTCTTCAGTAGTTCATGATCTCATGCCCTTTCAAGTCTGTTCCCATGTGCAAAGGGTTAATATCATGTGAGAGGAAGTGAGGTTGGAGAGGGTAAATGGGGCAAATCACTCTGAAGAAATTTTAACACAGGAAGAACATTAAAATGCAAAATTTGCATTATAACACACTTTTCATAATCTAATCTTGTTAATCAGTAATTGTTTGTGAGTGTTTCCAGGTTATATATTCACAGGACTCAAAAGTACAGCATGTTTAGTGCAGGCATGGAAGGGGTAGAAAAATAAAGTCATTTATCAAATTAATCCATAGGCACAAGTTCATGAACATCTGACAAGGTATCTTAAAGAAGAGAGCTTAGTTAGCATGCTTTTCAAGTGACTCATGGTCTTAAAATCCAGTCTCAAATCCCTGTACTCAATTCCTGACTCCTGACCCTTTCATCTCAGGGGTTCTTTGGGGCAAGACATGACCCCTTTCCTTCCAAACCCTGTTTCTCCAATGCCCCCATCATGTCCCACCACCCCACCCCCTTCAAAAATTTATTTCAGCTGTACTGGTGCAAAGTTATGGTAGTTCTGGTTTCATTGTATACTAAAGTTTGCAGAAACAAACTGCAACAGCAGGGAAGTAGAAGGTTTTCTTCACTGCATTGTGCTATGAATCTTCTAAATTCTTTTTCTTTTTCTTTTTTTCTGTGATCAATAACACCCACACCAACTTGCTTGATACACTTTTTTGAAAGCTTCTCTATAACTTGAGGTAATACTTTGGGAAAAATGAACATATTTTCAACTCTGTCAACAAAACTTTCCTTGTCTGCTGAATTCATAATACAGAATTTCATTCAATTTCAAGTAAGACATCACACCCCCCCCCCCCACTGCTGAATAATAATAAAAAAAAATCCTAAATTTGCTTTCAAGGAATTTCTCTCATCCTCACAGAAATATACAAAGGGGATCATTTAAAAGATACAAACTAACTGACAGCTGACAGCAAGCAAAATATGCAAGCATTGTTGATTCTTCTTTTATGATATTATGCAACTGATAGAGCGGTCAGTAATGAATACACATTATTTTTCCCTCGCAGCTTTGCATGACGCTGCCTAATGTATTCGCTGTTGTGAGATTGGTCTCACTTATTTGCATATAGTAAGAACAATAAGGGTATTAGTACTGCATAAAGAAGAGAGTAGGCCCTATAACAGTTGCTACCTTTCTTGTATTAGAGTGACCATGTGAATAGAAGTGAAAGATTGTGATATTAGAGCTCTTGACAATCCTCATGTCTAGTACGTCAACTTTCAAAATCAGGCATTTTATGATACTGGTGAGGAAATCCCAATTTCACTGAGTTTCGCTATTATCATATTCCAATTTCTCTGCTAATATACTCCTTTATATTCTCCATTTGTACTATCTACTAGATACATTTAACTTCCCTTGACATTCAACTGAACTTGCAAATCTAATTCCACATATTTCTAAATTAATCGTAATAAAAACTTCCTAAATCTCATAATATTTGCCCTTCTCTGTACCACCTGCAAAAAACATTCCATCATGCTTGATGGCAATATGCTTTTATAGAAATATGTTTTTAATAGGGAAGACATCTGTGATAAAGATATTACCACTTGTTTACTGCAGTACCCTGGTCTGTCTCGTGCTTCTTTCTTTTTTGGAGGTCTCAAAACATCCCTGAATTCTTCCATCTAATACTAATCTATTCTCCATCTTTTCCTCTTCTGATTGAGTCATTAAATACTTTAATTACTCCCTGTTCATTATATTAACCATGATATTCCCTTTAAGCCCATCCTCATTACAAAGGTATCATGACATCATTGGTATTTGCCATGGTTCATCTTTCCATTCACATTCGAAAGTAAGACTGCAATGGTACTGTATGGTGAAATCTTTGAAGGCTTCCCTGGCTGTACAACGATGGGTGGTAGAAGGCTTTAATAATGGTGCATCACATTATTCTTTCTTGGGTACAGTATATAGCCCTAAAAAGGGCCCAGGGCCTACCCAATCTCAACATTTTGGCAAGCATGTTTTTGCCGCTTTTCAAGAGAATTTTCTTTTTACAGGTGCCCTGAGAGAGTGATCTGCATATCTGGTAAAAGTCATAACACAACTACAGAGAGTTCTCTGCAATAGAGAGTCATGCTGCAATTTGTGACTGCAAACTTCAAACGAAAATAGAAATCGGGCTCCGATGTTGCCATCTTTTTTGGACAACTGTTCAGGTTGAGTTTGTCATAGCTGCATGGCAACTTTCAAAGTGATGTCGCCACTTTTCTATTATTGCAATCTGTCACTGTATATCAGCATGAATGGTTCTTTTGACAGAATCTCGGGATATTCTCACCCAACATTCCAATTCACGTCGTTTGCTTCAGTTCCTTCCATTTCACTGATCTTAATGCCCACCTCCCTTATTCATCCTGTTTTGAATTGTTTCCAAATTAGCTTCCATGTTTGTTCGATCCATTTGTCATTTGATGGGTGCAGTTCGATTTGTTAACTGGTTGCTGATTGACAGTTGGTGGAGACAGTACTGTTAGTTGGCTGGTGGTTGTTTAGCAAGAGTGCTGCTTGGTTTGTTGGTCATTCTTTGGTCGGTCAAATTCGTTCAGTTGGTTCGTTTTCATTTCATGAATTGTCCTATGCTTGGGTGACGTCCTTGAATTCACAATGTGTTTGGCATTAACTCCTCCAGCACCATACTACAAACTTTACAACATCAGCAACACTCATGCCAGACCAACTGTTTACAAGGTGGATTTGAGCTAATCACATTTCAAAATGTCGATTATGGGAAGAAAAAAAAAGTGGTCAGTATAAACGCACCGATACACTTTCATTTGACTACACTATCCATTTTTCTGCTCAATGAAATTTCATTTTAAATACAAGATAATTTAAAATTTGCCTGACCATCCATCCATTCACTGCATGATAACCTGCCTCTGTGCCCTAGTCTAAAGGGCTTTTTACACTTGTGTTTCTTAACCCCGGACTTTCTCTGACCCAGGACTATCTTTAGTCCCGTACCAATTTTTCCAGCTTTTTACACTCGCCAATTAGTCCCGTACTATCTCTTGTCCGGGGCTAAGGAGAAAACTGACCTTTTGACACTCGTATTTCTTAGCCCCGGACTTTCCAAACCACATGAATATTCATAATTACGCTGTGTACTGTACACGTACACGCACGCACCGGCAGCACTTGATTACCTCGTTTCTGATTGGTCAGTGAGGGTCGGACTTCGTCTCCGTCGCTTAGCCCAGGATTATTTTTTCGTTCTGTTTACACTCACTTGCTTGGCACCGCAATTGCGGTGCTAACCCCTGCTATTTTGCAGGGCCAGATAGTACCGTACTATCGGTGGGGCTAGCCCACTTTGGCCAAAACGAGTGTAAACAGAAAGTGGGCTAAGGATAGTCCCGTACCAACGGTGGGGCTAAGGCCCCCCCTTAGCCCCACCGTTGGTCCGGGGCTAAGCAAAATTTTACAAGTGTAAAAAGCCCTTAAGTATTTCTTTGGTCTTCCCTTTGGTCCTAGCATTCCTCCGCTCTTCCTTCCGTTCTCACCACCACCACTACCACTACCACCAAACCTCTTTGAACTTCCCCCCACTGCTCGGAATGTCATGTTTTTCCACTTGCTAGGGGTTTTATGGCAGCTTTTCCATGGCCCCAGTGAGGTCATAAAGCAGAAGGGAGTGGATTTCCAGACAGAGTATTTTATAAACAGGAGTCCACTTGACCCCGTTTTATTCATCTTTTATTCCAGCAGGTCTATTTTTCCAGTCTCCCGTCATGACGTGGCTAGCAATAAATCGATTTCGGAGCAATATGACTTCATATATATTAGGGGCATGTTCACACAACCTCCTATTGTCCAAAGACATATATACGCACATATCTCATGAATGGCAAAGCAATTTGAATTGTTTTCTCCCCTACTTCATATTGTCGAAAGAATTTTTCAAATTCAGTGTTCTATTCATAGAGAGGCAGCCTATTAGTCATCATGGTCTTGTCCTGTGTCTTGCCTAACATAGCAGAACTGCTGAAAAAAAACCCAATATGAAACAGAAGGCTTGGCAAATAGAGTCATAAGATGGTTGAGTGTGAACTCTTTTGAGTTCAGACTACAAATCTGAAGTATACTCTACATTGCTGTTTCCCCATTTGGCCAGAAATAACTGAAGACTACATGATGAAGGAAAGGTAATGCTAGCATTTAGAACACCTCTGCAAAATACCCCAGGCAATACCTATCATGAACATTGGAGGAAAAATCTACAGAACACTTTTCAAGAGAAAAAAAAAAGTCCGTCTTTTCTCTCTCTCTCGCTTTTTGCTGTTCTTAATCTCGATCAAACAAGCCCCTGGTGTCAGGTTGCATGTGTAATCCAAAATTAATATCCCTGTAGACTGCCTCCTCATCCATCCTTTTTTGGGGGAAAAAATTTACAAAGGGCGACAAGAACGAAAATCCATAATGCATCTGGGTTATTTCTGCAGCCCAAAATGGGAAGCGGCGGGGAGGTAAATATGAAAAGACACCAAAGGCAAATACAGCTAGTGGTTCTATTATCCTCCAAAAATCCATACCTTTTCCTTCATCCATCCCCCTCCCCCCTCCCCACTCCTCCTCCTTAAGACTTCTTGAACACTTTCACCCCAACTTGAATATAGTGCTTTTATGTTACTGAATAGGGGGGAGGAAAGTTGGTATTGATTTATTCGTGGGTACCCCTAGACACCGGTTCTGTTTGGAACCCTGTGCTTTAAGGTCAGAGTGACAAGTTACTCAGGCACTCTTTTGTGAAGAGAAATCAACTCCCACACATTTGTACAGCTGCAGTAAAACTTGGGGGTCTTTACCTCGGCTTTTCAACCATAGCAGGAGCTGTGCCTGCCCGGTATTCTAAAGTTAGGGTGCACGTCACGGGTGCAAGCATCATCGAAGGCATCACTAAATGTCACATCAGACGGAGAGAAGAGAAGGTTGCTGATAATCCTTTGGGTGCTTTGAATACCAATTGGCATGGAAAACTCTATCACGTTATAGATACTGCCAAAAGTACCTGGCAAAGAAAGGGTTAAAAAAACATGGTATTAACAAGAAAGGTATAACATCAGAAAGGTATATTCTCTGCAAGACTCCCTGCAGGATGAATCTTTCCTGCCTGGCTGCAGTGTTCATTCTATCACACTATCACAATGATACCTTAATTGTACTCTCTAAAAAAAATCGAGATAAAATATTCACTCTTAAAGGAGTGAATACACAAAAGAGTGAATTTAGAGTGAAATTGGAGTGAATTTTGAGTGAAAATGTTCATTTTCACTCATTTTGGAGTGACCTCAGGGATCACTCGAAGATTTTGGAGTGATCCTTGAGGTCACTCCAAAACGAGTGAAAATGAACAATTTCACTTAAAATTCACACTTTTTTGTATTCACTCATTTAAGAGTGAATATTTTCACTCCATTTTTTTTAGAGAGTAATGTCTTACAGCAACTGGAGTTTCTGACTCCGACATTGCTTTACTGCAAACAGTCTCTCCAAAGTTATCATCTTCCCTAATTAACACTGTCGTATCTCCATGTATTTCTAGCCACGATGTGATGTGATGTGATGTGATAAGTGGGCTAGTATGGAGTGCAGACTACTGACATGTATCCTCTAGGCCTGCATGAATTAACAGATAGATGTAGGCCTATCAAGAACATGATATTCTATCCAGAAATCATACAGAGTAATCTCTTTTGTAGTGTATAAAGACTGGCTAATGGCAATCTCCGGATACATGAGCCAAACATAGCCATGTCCTTAATTGCAAGAGATGACTCATATTTTTGCACCATCCTCTCTGAGGAAACTTTTGATTTCTAGGAGTAAGCCTACATGTATGTCCTTGCCTGAGAGAGATGATGTTTTACTATCTCCATAGAATTAGAAACTCTTGATAGTCATTCATTCATTCATTCATTCATTCATTCATTCATTCATTCATTCATTCATTCATTCATTCATTCATTCATTCATTCATTCATTCATTCATTCAGTCAGTCAGTCAGTCAGTCAGTCAGTCAGTCAGTCATTCATTCATTCATTCATTCATTCATTCATTCATTCATTCATTCATCCATCCATTCATCCATGCATCCATTTGACCTTTTTCATGCAAACGTTCATTCAGTCAGTCATTTACTTTCAGTCTTTCATTTCTCTCCTTTTTTTTGGGGGGGGGGCAAAACTTTAAACAATACAAATTATGACAACTGAACACAGAAAGGATGGGTTAGTGTCAAACCTATGCTTGTACATAGCCCTTATTCTGAAAAACAATGAACCAAATCTAGCAGGATTTGCTGTTTATATTTGCTCCCTTTTCCCTCTTTCCCTCTATCACAAGTTTCAGTCTCTTTTTATGCCATTAAGTCATCCAACAGTGATTGCTAAAATGATTCCCACTATCCTCACATGTAGCATGCACTTCAAAGTAACATGTGAAATCAGTCACAAATCTTTACAAGACCTCCGAGCTAGTTTGGGAATGACTCAACAATGGCAAGGACGATGCTGTAACTGAAAAAGTTTCTGCTGTCTTTCACATTCTCAAGGGGTCAGTCAGTCAGTATGAACTTTCCAAGTTGAATTACACGTTGCCCAGGGGAATAGTTTTGTATCTCAATTCTCAGCTACCTTGGGCCTAATCTATACACCCACTGGGATATTTACCGCACAGAACAAAACTCAAAACAAAACAAAACAAGCAGTGCATCACATGTGTATATCTAAAAAGATGCTTACAATGAGAATGAGAGGTTATTCTCAAGGAATTGAAAAATGTGATTGCCACATTTTACCTACATATATATATATATATGATCACATTTTTCTAAGTTTGTAGGGTAATACATAGCTATTTTGAATACATTCTGAAGAAAAAATCCCTTGACTGTTACTGAAGCACAAATATTCATCATTTTTGTGGTTCTTTCTATATGCAGTCACATATACACATATGTATAGGCCTACATACCTACATGCATGCATTTCTGACATCTTTAGAGCATTCAAATTTATATTCACATTCAAATCATCCTTTTACTTCTTTGCAGACACATTCTGCACTCTTTTGCACATTTTTGTACTTCTAGGGGATGACAAGAGCAGAGGGTGAAAACAGTCCTGGTATAAACCATCAACTCATCATTACATACCAGAGCATGATTAATGTCACATGATAATCCAGCGTCAAGGATCGGCTTTAAAGTGCAAAGCTACGCGGAGAGTTGTATTTCATTTTCTCTGAAGGCTTGCAATAAATGCAGGGAAGAAATTATGTCTTTATGAGATCGGCAAAATTGATTTACATCATTTACCCCATTAAAGGAGATCCTGCTGTTGAGCGAGATCTTTCCTGGGCTATCAAATCCAATATTACAGGGTCACAGCTTGTCTATCTTTTGCCATGTTATCCGCTTAAACCAACAAATAAGCAATTGAGTGGGACAACACAATGCAATCTCATGGGACTTAAGTCTCCTTGTGGGTGTACTAATTGATTCACTCTGCTCTTACCACAAATCCCGGATTACAAGACAAGTTTTCTTTGTCACAAAAGCCCTGAAATGACCACCAGTGTGCTAAAACTCTGTAGGCCTACTCTGGGCAGATAAAAGGATGAGAACAATGAAGAGGATTTCTTCTTCTTCTTCCTTTTTTTTTTTTTGAGGGGGGGGGGGGGGGGAGGGCTTCAGAGCTTTCTTGTAATTCCCCTAAATACAGTTTGTTCCGAGAATTAAATCTAATGAAGGCAATTTGCATTAGGGAATCAGGTTATCCAATTTCAGATTAAAGGGATAGTACAGTATTGGCAGAGATGAGAATTGGGCTTTGAACTTTTTGCGAGATACCAAGAAAACACTTATGATGTAGTACAGAGCATACCATTTTAAGAGGAATTCAAAGTTTATTTGATGAAAATCGGGTTTGGAATGACTGAAACATCCAAAAACAAAGTAAAACAAAGCGATTGTAATAAAGTGTTGGTTCCACACTTTATTAGAATCGCTCTTTTTTGATATCTAAGCCATTTCAAAACCAATTTTCATCAAATAAACGTTGAATTCCTCATAGAATTACATGCTCTTTTATATTTCATAAGAGGTTTCTCATTATCTCACAAAAAAATGTTAGAAATCTGAAATTAGATCTCAACCAAAACTGTGTGATCCCTTTAAGCTGCACCACAACGTACATTCCTCCTGGCTCCATTCCGCTGTCTCTGAGAGGAGGCATTTACATTGCAAGAAAATGGAATGGGGAAAAAAAGAGAGAAACTTGCCTGTGTTTTGGTAGGAAATGTACATGCAAAAAAAAAAAAAGAATTAAAATGTTCAGGTTTTTGGCAAGTATATTGCTCTTGTCAACCTTGTTGCTGTCTCTGAAACTAGGATGGATATCATGTGACACTCCCCCCCCCCCCCAAAAAAAAAGGAATATAAAAGGAAAGCTCGGGAACAAACATCAAACACTGGCAAATGAAGAAAAACAATAAAACTGCAAAGTTTAATAAAAAAATTCGGTTTGGTCTAGGTGTAATTCCAACTTTTTACTCACATACCAGCAGTTGCCAAGCAACTTCAGACGAAAAACTGGAAACTACTGTAAAACACAGTATTTTTGCGGCATGAAATTTTCACGAATGGGAGCCGACGGCCTTATTTGCAGCATGAAATTTTTGCGAGTTGCCTCTATCATTCAATGGATATAGTGTAGACAAGATCTTTAGTGTGCATTTTAATTTCGTGAAACTCAGCTCTCGCAGAATCTACAGTTTTACAGTAGTGCGTTTTTGGTGGCAGTGTAAATGCCCCTTTTGCCTGTTTGACTCTATCAGTCATATATCGGCAAATATTTACGTGAAATGCCGATAGCATATCAAGATGGTGATCTACAAAGGATGATTGCTATCCTACTCTTCTGGAAAAGAAATCCAGTCTGAAAAGGTCAACCATCAGTGCTTAACCATGCATATTTCTATATCTTTATCCATATTGCGTAGAAATACCTTTTAGAATCCCAACTGTCTGATCCCATGTAAGGTGGAAGCTACTGAAGAGTTTTAGGTGAGTATACTTCCACCATCTTCTGGTACTTAGCAGTTTCTAAAGATGCATGTGGCATTAATACAGTGTTAAAATTTGGATAAGACCACTACTCTGTATGCTTTTGACATAGCAATTCATTCTTTCGCAACTTTGACATTAACCAGGATAGGTCCCTAATGTACATTGACACTGCAAATTTACGAGTCGGAGTGAACTGAAAATTAGCTGATCCTAACTCGGATAGGGCAATTTGAAAATAGATAATGATGTTCTAATAAAAAAACCTCCACACTCACTGAATGATTTACTTGTGGACCCCATCTGCCCCCCTTTTCTATCTAAAAGATTCCAAGGTTAGTGGTCCTACCCCCCTCCTAAACACCTTTGTGTCCCGTTGTTCCATTTGTGCTGCAAGGGAAAAGCACAATTTGGAAAGGATTAGTGAAATTCAATTCACTGTGTCTCTGGGGAAGGGATGACAGCTGACACAAAGGTGGGATTTCCGTCTACTGTATTAACCTCACATTCACGCAGCTCGGCTTCTGGAAGAAAAACATGCATCACTGTGTGTATTATACTGGTCAGAAAAACATCTTTGTGCCACAATAACATGGCACAATGTCAAACCACTTCTTTGAGCTCCCACAGGACATTAGGCATACTAATCTCTTTAGGGTATAGTGAAAAGTCATCCATGTATTGCACACACAAAAAATTACAAAGAATATGCACATTTTATAGGAATTTTGGCATTTCTTCCAAACACTGAACACTTCTGATGGGTCATTGACTTTTTTCCATTGTAGTCGACCTTGTGCATTCCTTCCTGTCAGACCTCATTGCATTCAATTCCCACTGATTTGACTTACTCAGATTTTATCTAAAGAATTTTATTCAATAAAGGAATCTGAGGCAATAATTAATTTTCCATAAATTCACCATGTGGTTTGCAGCTATAAATGCACAGCTTGATGGACTTGATTATTTAAAAAAAAAATCATAAATTGTTGGGTTTACAATAGTACAATATCAGCATGCACCTGGTAAGAGAAGTAGGGCCTAATACATCTAGTTGCCATGGCAATTGATGATGTCACAATGTCACATGACTAGAGCTGGTCAGATCCGATTGCTACACGGCCATAATGCCCTGTCCTCTTTCTGTTGCAAAGTGGGTCACAAAGTATATCCCAAACATCACTGAAGGTCCTAAATAAAATAGGGCTGATAAAAATCTGTTCAACGACATGTTCAGTCTGGACATTGCAAAAAAGATTTGAAATAAAAAAATCTGAGAATTGCTATTGGTCCTTGGCAAATACAAATACTCATTACCAATCAATTTCAGAGGCATCATTTTACATTTGAGCTCTGTGCTGACTCTAAAAGATGTCGCACAGGCATGCATCGATAATGACAATCTCGCATCGAGGCACGTGAGTGGCTGGATGACTGCCTGTCGGGCAGGTGGAAAGGTGAGGATTTTTACCGACCGGGCGGGGGATTTCTCCCGTGTTTCCGTCGCCGGGAAGTCCCTTTTGTTTGCGGAAGGGACTTCCACCTGCGCTAGCCAAGTAGCAGCTCCAGTAATGGGCTCTCCACCTTGCAAAGTCGAGAAACAGAGTGTGAAAACAGGAAGGTTGCCTGAGTTAGGCACCAAAGTTCCTCTTCGATTCATAGAAGTTCTAGGATGCTTGACTGTATTTCTGGTTCCGACCATCATGGTGGAAAAACAGAATTAAAGAAATTTTCCTTCATCAGATGCAGATTTGGAATCTGGCATGACAGGAATTTCAAGGTTTTTTTCTTACATGAGAACATTTACACAAATATGGGGTTCTATATAGCTGATTCAAGATATTTTAATTCATCTCTTTGGAAAACATTTCCTTATGAGAGAGGACACATCGTAACATAAATGGTCTTCATGTTTGCACTGCATGAAATGTTGTGACTTCGGGTGAAACATTTTTTTTTTTTTGCATTTGCAAGTCTAAAGAGATAAAAACAAAAAGCATGGGAAACTCAGCTGTCATCTCCTTTTTACTGAAATTGAAATTGAAAGTAAGCTGCAGCAAATCTAAGCTTGCTGGAATGAAGAGGAGTATAATAATCCTGTCATGCACGACAAGCCATCACTTACTTTATAAACAAAAAATAAACAGAAATCACATATTATTTGTATTCTTTGAGTCTGGGAGTCAAAAGAGTTCAGGCATTATTGAAAGTACTCTGACCTCCTTTCTTTGGTTATGAAGAAAGTTACATACCAGGCTGTGCAAAACACATACACCTGGGTCAAATATGCAAAGCTGGGTGAAGCATGGGGCAATCGTGCCCCTCTTCCTGTAAAGTTTATAAAAGCATCGTCATTAAGAGCACAAACAGAAGCAGAATTTCAACTTTTTTGACAGACGGTGCAAAACAGCAAATCTTCACACCTATGATAACATGTCAAAGAGGAAAATATCTACTCATATGCTAACGAGCCATATTGCAAAAACAGATTTCAACTCTCCTCTACCCCATCCCCCCCCCCCCCTTACCACTCCTACCCTCTCCCCACCATGACCTCAATTCTCATGAAGGTCACTGTTGCCCTGGCAACCTGTCATCCAAAGGGCTCTAGTCATTCATTCATGCCATACAGGGTCCTATTGTTGCTCCAAAAATGTTTTCTTGATATCAAGCAGATATGGTTAGTTCCACGAAGCAATCATAACCATAAAAATAGAGTTGACCAAACCCCCACCCCCTTTCTCAAAAACCAGACAGTTGGCCCCTTTTGTTAGGATTTTGAAGGCTGGGAGCTGGTATACCAATTCATCACTTTTGTTTGATGGCTGGAGTCAGGACCACTATTATGAAAACAAATACGGTTCAATGCTACCCGTTTCCCCCTCCCCAATCACTCATAAACAGAGTGAAAAGAGAGGGGGAAGGAGTTACAGAGCTACAAGCAACTATTTTAAAATATTTCCATCAGTATGCCATCAAGCTTTTAGACCATGACATCAAAATCTCATATTGTTCACACACTGGTATGTGTTTGATATTGATATCACTAGTTTTATGAAAATATCAGACTTCAAAGATATTCTACTACTTTACACTTTTGTCTTTTAATTACCTCCGCTAAGGGAGGAGGTTATGTTTTCGTTACCATTGGTTTGTTTGTTTGTTTGTTAGTTTGTCCGTGTGCAAAATAACTCAAAAAGCAGTTAACGGATTTGGATGAAACTTGCAGCAAAGGTTTAGAATGATACACGTAACAGATGATTAAATTTTGGTGGTGATACGAGAATTTTGGGGGAATTTATGAAGGATTTTTGATATTTTGGGAGGTAGGGTCAATAAACTTTGGAGTTCAGGCTGCGCGTATTTGAGGTTTGCACGCGCACACTAAAGTGCATGCTCTAGTTTCTGCCAAGGTGAGGCGCCGCGCAACTGGAAGTTTATGACGTAACAAAGACTTCTATATTGGGAAATCGGAAGATTTTTCGGCATGCATACCTATGGGTGGAAATCACTGGTCTCTACGGAAGAGCCCAAAGAGCTTTTCCCCAGTGGAGAAGAGGAGAAAAAATCTCTTTGGGAAGAGCAAGATCATCGGAGGAAAGTAGCTGCTTGGCGGAGGTCTGCGCTCTCAGAGTGCTTTTCTAGTTTTTATTAATGTACGTACATGGTATAAGATCAAACAACATATTCATTAAAGACCACATAAATGCACAGTTGCCCAAGGTTGCAATCAACCTTTTGCTTTTTTTATTTGATTGTATCTGCTCGCTTACATCAAAGTCATCTCCAACATGAAGCAGAGCTTCCCTTTAAACCTCAGACTCCATTGCCATGAAACACAGTTGTGGCCAGCAAGCAGCTGCTGGACATGGCACAACATGAAAATGTCATCCCAAGCTCATCTCTCACTGTGGATCCAATCAGTCTGGACCCTGATACTCCCTACAATAAACAGAAGGCTCCCCAAGGTTCAGGGGCCCTTGGCTCTTCTTTGCCAGGTGCGGACTAATGCCTCTGACACCTCCCCTCACTTTGAATGTTTAACACTAACACATTAGTTTTTCTCATTCTAAGCCACTCCCTTTCTTTAAAGATATTATTTACCATTTGCAGCTGAAACAAAAACCCAGATTTAGTGCTTCAAAATAGTTCTAAAATATGAGTTAGCGATAGGAACAACCAGTGTAAAAAAGTTAATCAGTATAACCAATGTTAAGTAGTGTTAAATATACAAAATGTAAACAATAGTTATGATAAAATTGTTCCTAGACGAAACTGTCTACAGTTATAGTTTAATGAGAAATTATCTCCTTATATTTTAGGCATTATTGCACATTTTTTATACAGTAGGATGTTTTGTGATACAACTGACCTACACATATCATAAAATGTGATAACTTGAACATTTTTTTTTTAAATCACTGCTCCAAATGGTAAACAATACATTTAAAGTTCAGATAATGAGTTTAAGATTTAAATTTGTCTCACACAGCTACTTGAGGGAGCAAGAATGGCAAATAGTAGCCCCATTTGAAGACCTAGGCGAGAGAGATAATAATGTTCATTGCTAGAGAGCAAGAAGTACTTGCTGACTTGTGGACTAAAACCTCAGACCCAAAGATTTAAAGCACACAGTTTGCCCACTGGGCCTCACAGCCTGCCCTAAAGCCTCGATTTAATTGCATTTATTTTCTGATAGGTTCAAATCTGAGAAATTACTATAGAGCATCTTTGGTTATATTTCATGACATGAAGCATTCATTATTTAGTTCCATAAACATACTGTACATCATCTCACTAAATTCATATCTACCACAGAGTAATAAGGTCATTTCACTCGGATTAACTAATATCCACAACATTAATGTTTGAACACATTATCTCAAGCCATAAAAAAGTTGTGCATTATCTCACTCAATTCACATCAACCACATAGGAACAAGTTTGGTTTACTTTATCTATTGATATTCACAACATTTAAGTTGAAACACATCATTCTGATGACATTCTGTTTGTTGTGTTATTATAGTTTCTAATGCAAGTAAAGATAAACTTGTATTCAAAGAACTGTCAGTAAAATTCAACGTGAAATGATAAATCTGAAACAATAAGCATGAATAAGCAAGACAGATGGTCATATGCTGGCTAGTATAGAGATTGTGAAACTTGATGAATGCAAGTCACTAAGGCACAATCCTCATTTATCAGTTCAAATGTAGTAGATTTAGTGACAGATCAAAACTGATTTCTCTTATTCTCATCTACTTCTGATTATTGACCTGACTGCTATTCATTCATAGGGTATATGAACCAACCAAAAGAGAATAAATGCAACAGCAAAAATAGAATATAAAGAAAGAACCACACATACAAAAAAAAAGACATAACAAAATATTGCTGGCAGCATGTTCAAACACATTGTAGGCAATTTCGAAAGGACATGCATATATATATCTTCTTTCACTTAAGTTGGCATGATGTTAACCTGTTGAGGACGGACTGATTTTGCTACAACACGCATTTCCCACAGACCCCTGCCCGAGTATACTCGGGACTCGTCCTCAACGGGTTAAAGTTCACGTTTAAGTCATGATGTTAAATGTTAGTATATTGCATGTGTATATACCTGCAATTTTTTTTAATTCATACTAATTTTATAGCCATACAATATCATCGACTGAATGTGTTGACCTTTAGTTTATCTTTCATGACAGGAATGCGCCTTTAATCAATCACACAAAGTAAAGATAGCCAATTCAAGATGGTGCTTTCATTCATCGCAGCTGATTGAATGGAAAACCCCAGACGATAGGGCACTCACATTTCTGACATCAAATGCTACCTTCATTGCCCTGATGAAAATTGGATTTGCAAAAGAGGGTTATAGACTTTCATGGGCCAGAGTTATTACAAGCAAAATATCCTGAAAAAAAATATATAATATAAAGAAATATATATACATATGAGGATGTGCCTTCATCATGAGAGAAGATTCAATTTGTATTGATGGCCAAAACCGGTATTCACGTCATAAAGGGAGTCAATTTAGGGGGAGTAGTGCGGGCGTAAGCTCCTTAGAACATCTGTTTATTGTAGCAATTGAACGCAATCTCATCGCACCGCAATTATTGGGGGGAGGGGGGACCCGCGGTAACCAAATTAGCAAACGCCCGGCAACAGACGGGAATGGGGTAGAGGATGGGAGACAGGGACAATATTTGCTCTTTCTTTTTTCTTTCTTTCTTCTTTTTTTTTTTGCAAGTTCATTGGACTGATGTCCGACATGTCTGTGCTTAAACGTAGTCAAAGTGAGCGAGAAAAGATGGGGTTTTGTGAGGTTGGTGTTTGCGTAGCTCGTTTTGAAGGCTGTTGAAGAGAAAACAAAGTCCATATTTCTTCGGTCAATGGGTACCTTGACAGGTTTTTGAGTGTTGCCCTTTTAATGCAGCCAGTTTAGACATGGCATGCTGTCAGCTAAATTAACTCTACCACATCATTGGCCAAAGGAGAACTGGAAGTGAAATCTATATTGGTGCTACGAATAAAAAGAAAGAAAATCATCAAATTTCAAACTATACATAGTAATTCATAATGAAGTATTTCCAATACACTTGCTTGGCAATCAAATCCTATGTACTCTTACAGTTTGTATTATACACAAAGAAAATGCAAAAACACAGTCCTTTTTTCCTTCAAGACTTGCAGAAATCTTCTTTCCTTCTGTTTCCATCACAAATTCAAAAGTGAATTGTAAATTCTCCCTATCACATACAGATGTAAATATTTTGTCCATTAGAGATCAGGTCCACACACAACGTGCAAATGAATATGGCAATCTTACACACCCACGCACAATACGCGGAGGTCAAGCGGAGTCACACTTTCAGTGTCGACTAGTGCGCTTCCGGAAATGCAGAGTTACTGTGCAGCAGGCACGGGCAGAGCATGTATACATGGTAATCACATCTAATTTTTCCCTTTTTATCATGACTAAAAACATTGTCACTTCACAACAGAAATGCGTTTTTAGAGCTTATAACTTCATATTTCTTTTTGCAACATATAAAAATTGCTGAGAAAATTTACAAAACTATGGCAGTTTGGAGATTAGAGATAGTGCACCATGTTTGTTGCAACCGAAATTGCCTTACATCAATGTAAATAAGCCTAAATTAATCAGTGTGTAGAAGTAACCATGATGAAAAAAAAATAAAAAATCATGGGTATGTATACATACTCTGGCTTTTGTGTACGATCGGAGCTCTCGCTTTCCAACAGCACATTTATGGAAATTGTACAGCGCCACCACTGTTTGTGATTTTACATTAATATGCGACAGGAAGAATTAGAGGATGCCAAGGAGAAGGCAATTGAATGGCTCCAGTGTCTATATGGATTTAACAAGGTCTGTCGGTCCCTATTGAGGAGAGTATGAGGTCACCTGATTACTTGCGTTAGGCAACACTCGACTGCTAACGACATGATCGCTGCATCATGAGGCCGAGACCATTACGGCACAGCATCAATATTTCACAAGCTCACATCACTTCACGCAAGCTGGAGGTTCAGATGACTGTTGGGGGAAGGAGAAAGGCACGCGGCCACAGACAACACTCAAACATCCCATTACATATCGTATATCAAGGAGGAGAAGGGCGGGGGACGGCAGTAAAAAAATCTGACATGCACACCAGGGGCATTCATCAAGCAAGCCCTGGACAAGACAGAAATGTGTCGACGTTGATTAAAGGTGTACACTCTCACTCCGACCCTTCCAAGTAACTCTCAAGATATCTCTGAACATTCATGTAATATGTCACTAGCAAACCAATGAGACAATATGCTTCCTTGTGTACTTATTTAACTTCTTTATAACTTACGTACACTTTTATATTAAAGGTCCCCCCAAAAAAAATTAATAATAATAAATAAATAAATAAATAATTATATAAATAAATAAATAAATAAATAAATAAATAAATAAATAAATAAATAAATAAATAATTATATAAATAAATAAATAAATAAATAAATAAATAAATAAATAAATAAATAAAGTAACTATATCAATCTCTAATTAAATCAAACTGAATTCCAAGAACAGTTGAATAGAATATTTTATAATCAGGACATCGGGTCATTGGTGATGTTTTGTTCCCAGGGATTGCACTGTTCATGCAAATAACAGTAAATATGCACAGCACAAAGAAATCTGGTAAGGACATTTTGTCTACTTCAAAATCCTAATATGCTTAGAAATAACAGTGAAATGAAATGCTGCCAGGAATATACATACTGTATACACACAGTGTGTAGGCCCTATATGAATATATAAGTCACTTCTAATTAAAAAAGATGAATTCCAAGATATTATATCATAAAGTGATACAAATGTTGGTGATTCAATGAACTCCTTAGTGGACACAGAGACAAAATATATCTATGAGCTTCTCATATATTTACAACAAAGAAAAGAGAGAGAGATATTTCCAACAGCAAATAGATCAACAGAGTTTGTGCTTCATCCGACATGGCAGATGCAGAACCTAGAGATACCCACACTATCTCTGACTTAATCTATAAACACATTTCCACCTTTGTTGATCGCTGATACCAACAAATTATGGTCACACTGTAGTAGTCCGGGGAGCTAACTATCTATTTCATATCATACAAATTGGGCAAAATATGCATTATCAATAATGTCATCTACGAAAGATGGACTGGTTGATTTTACAGCTGCTCTTGAAAAGCATGCCCTGTCATATTTCTTGCTTTCATGAAGCAAACAAGGATGTATCTGCTGTGGATTTTGCTTCAGTCATTATATGTATGCAAGGAGGAGGTCACTCAATATAATATATCCCATTCAAACTGTAAGACTTGCAGAGTTTAACAATCCCCTTTATGTTTGCTCCTTCTTTGAATATGCCCCCATTTCAGACCACATTTTTTTTTTCATCTATTTTTCTTTCTTTAACCGCTGCCAAAATTTTCATTCCCTGACTGTATTCATTCACAGCCAGAGGGGGCAGGGAGGCCGTAAAATGATTACCGGAACATAAATTTCGAGCCCGGTGCTCTCATTAACTTCTCGGTCCGCCTTTGTTCGTCCCGAAGATAAGGATCGAATAATTTCCAAGCCTCAAAAGCATCCTCGCCATTAACTTTGCAAACCCCACGGGCTATTTGTGTCTATCCATCCCTCGATGGCTCCGAGAATTACCTGCCATTGACAATTCTGGCCTTGATATTTCCTTCTACTGCCGAAGCTGGATAGTTTCACTCTGTTCTGGCAAAGCATGGCATAGACTATTGCATGCATGGGACAAAGCTGAAAAAAAAGGTAAAAATTTGGACCGTGGTAGGGAAGAACGCCACAGAATTTTCGCATCCCGTTATTCCAAAAGACTCCGCCTCTATATTGACTCGTGCAGTTTGACAGGCGGGACAATCTCCGCAATCTGTCTATCTACATCTATCAGAATTTATGAGCTGCGAATGAACTTGTCTGCTTGACAATTAATCCCCTATACCACAGCAATTAAGGTCTGAGCATAATTGAATGTAATCTCATGTTGAATCAATTACCTTGTAAACATGTCACACCTGGCTGGTGATTTCAACAGCACGATCAGATTTTTTTTCCACGTGGTAATACATCGAAAAAGCTCTTGCAGAAGTTAACCCGTTGAGGACGAGTTCCGAGTATACTCGGGCAGGTGTCTATGGGAAATGCATGTTGTAGCAAAATCAGTCCATCCTCAATGGGTTAAAATACAGAGAGATATACACAGGCAGAAAAAGAAACAGAGAGACAGAGAGGGGAAGCGATTGGGGAGGATAAATTTAAGAGCTAAGAAATTCACAACACATGTGATAAGTGATGCACTTTTCTTTTTGGAAAAAAAAATCATGCAAAATGGGCTTGATGACAAAAATCCCAGCTGTTCATTTATCATGTTTCTCCACAGTACTCAAAGATGATGGAAGGGAGAGACGAGAAGGAAGTTAAAAATCCCAGACCTTTCTCAAGTGTCACCGCCCTTCCTGTCCAGCCCTGAAAATGTTTGAGTGGGTCATGTGCATCAATGTATGTATGTATGTCTGTCTGTCTGTATGTATGTATGTATGTATTGATATACAAATGAAGCACAGGACAGAGTGGATCAGTGAGAATTGGATGTACGAGTTTTACTTTGGAACTGTTAAAACCACAATTAAACACAGTGAGTGGGTTTTAGACCGTTTCCAAAGTTTAACACGAGCATCGAATTCTCACTGATCCAATGAAATAGGTCTGTGCATTATTCGTTTTACAAAAATAATGAGTCCATAAATTCCTCAAAGTCAACATTTTCCCCCATCATGCATCTGGTACACATATAAAACTATTCAAGGCTTGAACCATGCATTCAGATTTTACCGGATGCATGGCTCAGTGTGGATCAGTAAAAGTCAATGCATGATAATTGACCAGTCAGATTGCAGAGATTCTACAGCCTACTTTATAAAAGGATGTGGTCTTCTTTCTATACCAACTAAAAAGTGGTCCTGTGAAAAGAACATCATAGATAGAGAAAGCAATCTCCATAATAAAAACATATTGATATGAAGGGGTGGGTATTACTTTTGAAAGGATATGACCTCATCAAACTCTTACATGATAACCAACTCATACAACTAGCAGACACACTGCGCTATTCAATTCCTGTTTGTAAAACACAAATCACCTGTTAGCATAAAATCGTCGTTCATTTGATGTGGTAAAGATGCTGTTACTATTCAGAGACACTTTCCAAGATGCTTTCATTTCTGAAATGTGGGTTGGAGCTGCTATTTCACACATCGTAATCGATGAACAAATCAAGCACGGAGAACTTATGGTTGACATAGGAATGGAGTGCAAAACAGCGTGCATACCTTTGAATGATTTTTCTTGATGCTACCTGTCCAACAATCGGTTCCATGACATTTGCTCCTGTGACAATTGCTCCCATGAAATATCTGTACACGAAGCCAAACATAAATTTTGCTCCCAAACATAACCTAATCCTAATCCTAATCCTCACATCAAACTAAACCTAAAACCCTATCATCATATCCCTAACCATAAGTCCGTTGACAAAATAAGACTGGAGCAACTGTCGCAGTCCTGAGCAAATAGAATGTCACCCCAACAATCACCTGTGGTGATCGAGAAGCCTAAACTTCATTGGGGAGGGCCTTCAATACTTGATCACATTTGAAAAATCTATGGATAAATTCATTAAAGTGATTGAAATCAAACAAATTGCACTGTGGCAATCCACAGTAATTTCTACAGAAGAAAAGTAACGTAGTTGTACAAAATGATGAGTGATTTTGAAACACCAATGTCTCTGAAGCCCTGAGGAACTGTGAATAATATGTGCAGGAAGCCGAGCCAGACACCCTTTAAAAATCATGTCGGGGACAGACCGAAACTTTTCTTTCTGCTCCGGGAGGTTTATTTGCCATTTGCACGTCATTACCCGAAACCAGCTCGCAAGAGCATTTGTTTATTGGTTCAGACGCATGATATGGCACTATTTTCGTTACCTCGGGAGGCCCCTCGAGGGTCGGGCGTGCATGTCCACACTTTTGTTTCTGAATCCTAGGGATAATGCTCGCGTGTCACTCAGCCCGGCATTCCGATGTCACAATCGGGCTATCGTGAGTGGCTGGATTGAGGACATGTTACAGGCAGCGACGACAGGAGGGAGGCAGGGTTTTACATGCGCATAAAGCATCCGAGACTTTCACTTTCTTAGTAGAAAAACACAAAGTCAAAAAAGAAAGAAGAGAAAAACAGGGGCAAAAGAAAGAACATATTGCCTCCAGCATCCTTTGAGGGCAGAGGCATAAGCAAGAAATAGATAAATAAAATTCAATAGATAAATAAAGAATACACCATATTGTTGAGTCTATACCTCCTGCGTATTAACACAGGACCAACTAGTTACAATAATCAGACCCCCAATTTCATTTTGTTTCAAATCACAAAGTATGCTCTATGCAACCGTGATGACCGCTACAAAGATGGCTGCAATGCTCACCAGGCAACCTTACAGTCAAAAGCAAGTGTGACCAACCCATCATTAGTGGCAATACATAATGCTGAAAAATCAGAAACCCTGAAGTGCAGAAAATAAACAAAATAAGGTTAATTTCAGTGTAAACTATAAAAAATTGAGGTTTACATCTTAAAACAATCAAAAGTGACTAACATCTCAACTACCACCTGTGTGATTTTTTTTTTAAGTCTAAGAAAGTTGGGAAAACAAAACGTTCTGGTCTTTCATAAGAATGTCATCACATTATTTTGAGTTTACCTATTGCAATTGTCTGCCTCACCTCATGCACACTTCATTGCATCAAAACTTTGAGGTCCATCACTATGAAATAGGAAGCCATGATTTCTGTGGCAAGTTTTGTGGGGGGTTTTTTGTAATCATAAAATGTGACAAATAATATACCATTGGAAAACTGAGAGTCTGGAGAGAGGAGAAAAATGAAACCAAGGAAATAGGTGAGGCATCAGATCGGTCACACCCTTCTTCCTCTTCTGACATACGTTCAATCTACCACTTCATACATCCACAGTCCTCATTGTTGTTTCACATAAAAGTTATGTTTCACATAAAAGTAATTCAGAGGCTAGTTACAACAAAAGCACCACCAAGTATGGTGAAAAAGAAAGTTTCAGTGTGGTTGCCTGTCTGGTTACTAATGTAAAAGCTGGTGTGTTTTTTTTGCATAAAGATATTTTTCGCATATGAGGAGGACACAGACATTTTCACAAGTGTCATATTCACGATTTGACACCGAGGCTCATTGAAAGTTCACTAATGCCTGTCCGGTCACGACATTTTCGTGTGTTGTTAAGTTTGCAGCCAAATATTGTTGTGTGAAATTCACAAAAATTGAACCCTCGTGAAAATAAGAGCTTTTACAGCATATCCTTTGAATGGGGTGCTCTCTTGGAGCAGGGAACATAGGCATGGCAGCACTGTTGTGATTTTTCTCTTTTGGTCATCTCTTTAGCTATCAATATCTCCATAAATGGACTTTTGCTAAATTTTATTTCAACCATAGTATTTTCATCTCTTTCTCTAACAGTCACTTCACATGGTCACTTTCTCTACACATTTTGCATTTTCACATCGTATCCACATCAAATGGTTCTATATGATATCTAGCTTTTTATACATATATTTTGGAATGCCTGTTAAAAGTCTCCCAGCCTGTCTTTCTTGTTTCACAAACAAACAGTATCTAGATGAATTTATCTATCAGTTCATTCTGTATACAGTTCCTCTTCCTTTGGAGTAAAACGTAATCGATCCTTCTCATATGGAAAGTCTATTTCCTGTGCACTGGCATTAGTGGGAATATCTGTAGCTGTTCTCTTTTTTTCTTCTTCTTTTTCTTTCTTATATATTACTATTAGTGACATGACCTGACCTATATTATGATAACCTTTACATGAATCAACATTCTAAGTTTGATGTTGACTCTGGAAAAGGTTGAAACCGAGAGAAAAGGGGCATGAATAGGAGCTCATGAATAACATTTGACAATGCGTTCTACTCTCAGCAATGTGCATTGTACTTCAGTCTTTCTATTGGCATGACAGCAACTCACAGTTAGGCTCATTCTCAGCACCAACATCAGATTGCGCGGAAATTTCTATCATAGCAATTGCATCTATCTCTGCCTCACCTACCCCACCCCCTTTCATGCCGTGGCCATTAACACTGACTATAGAAAAGGTGCATGATGAATCATGGGGAAATTATACTGCTACCATCAAAAACCAATTCGAAATTTTGTGAGGGAAAATGCCGACATTTTTAGGTAATTTCTTTTCTCCTCTGAAGATCAAGGCAATGTTTGGCGGGTGTCTCTCCTGAATAAATGCGTTGTGCCCGATCTGATGATAACCATCAGCTATATCAATATTTGAATGTTGGTTCTGTGTCAATAAATCACGAGTCCGGCTCGATTGTGCGATTGAATTAAAACGTGACGTTCGAGGCGGTAGATCCAAAGGTGCTGCAATCGGGCATGAGAACATACAGCTACTTCCTTCCCCCCACCCTCCCTTCCTTCTCTTTCTGCCGATACAATCGAAACTAGGGTACAATCGCCTGCCCACTCCACTCCGTTGAGTAAACGTCTTCGCGATGTGCTCTTTCAGACATCAAAGGAGTCAGCAGCCAACATTTGAACGGAGACCATGAAAATGCACAATGCCAATGTCTCCTACCCCTGATTCACCTTGCTGCTGCTGCTGCCCTGCCATCATCCACTCCGCCTTTGAGAGAGAGCTAGCCACTGCATGATTCTACAATTTCCTCATTTACAATTTATAGGGAAATCCTGGAGAGCCGAAATGTCGTTCTCAGGTGCGAGGCTCAGAATAGATTTAAATATGGCTGGAAAGGGATTTCAGGCTTGCATTTTCGCATGGAGTAATTACAAGCATCCTGCATGCACAGGTACATTCAGAATACAAATGAAGATTAAGATGTAATAATCATTCATGGTCATCATTGGCCATCACTAGTGACCATGGCTGGGATACGACAAAACCATTAAGACAAGTCTACAGGTGTCAAATCTGGCAGCTTGAAAGTAGATATGAGAGATTCTTGGGTGTCAAAGTATGTTTGCTGTAAGATAGACAACCTTTATCTTCACTACTCAGCTTTAGTTGACCTTGGACTTGCTTTGTTTGTCATTCAAAAATGATGTGATGCAAGTTTGAGAATAATGATCTATACTTCTCACAATATCAATATGACTGCAAAGAACGATTAAAAATGATTCTCCCACTCAGGTTCATAACATGATTCATCAAAAAAACAAAAAAAAAACCTGCAATATGAAGTATATAATATCTCCATCCTCTTGTCTTTACAGACATACTGATTACAAAGATACACTGATGAGACGGTCTCTATTGGTAAAGAGATGTACAGTCTCGCTTGCATTTGACACATCTGCCTTGTTTCTGGCCGGACGAGTCGCAATGTGCAGCCACCGTTGCAAGCCCCATTCAGAGCAAGCGTGGCGTGAAATTGCTCCAAACGAGGAAGAACAACGGCCAGCACGCCTCGTTGGTCCGGATGTCACTCGCTGCGGAAACGACTCGAGAGCCGTCCCCACTAAATCAAGTGAAATCTTCCTTCTCTCTCTTCCAACCTATACCCCACCCCCCAACTGCCACCTAGAAGCATGTATGTGTCACAATAAGGCCTATATCACTATTGCCATCTCTTCATTCACTGCCACGAGCAGTCCATGTTGGCTCCTCAATTGCCACTCAATCTCATTGACACCCATATCAGAACTGTTGAATGATAGACAAGTATTCCTTCAAATGGGTCCCTACCCACCCCTACCTCCACCTCACATTCAGTGTCATGAACTCAAAAGGAGTGTTTCTTTGCTGCATACATCTGATGAAATTCTTGCTATGATGTTAAAGATAGTGGAGATGATAAAACTATGGGAAAAACTTGATTTGAGCTAGACCACATTCTTCTCTCAGTGCTGATATATTAAAGGCAACCTGTGCTAAAGAGATGAGCCCTTTGTGGCTACCACTCTTCACCACTCCTTCAGATCAATTCTAACGTTGTGCAGGCATTGTGGTTGCTTGCAAATGACTCCTTGGGTAAGGCAACACATCAAACTTAATGAATGGTCACAATACAACACAGTCTTTAAGCTAGGTATGAGCTTGTTTCTCGTTAATGTTTCCAGCAAAGCAACATAAGTAATTCTGACATTCTGTGAATACTCGTTCAAATTTCTGCATGATGTAAGTCACAGACGCACTTTCCACCACTGCAAGATCAAACCTCGCGTGGGAACGGGATGTGAGATTTCCTCTCAAAATCCAAAAAGAATGAAAAAAAAAAAACCTTCAATTTTCTACAGTCCCATACATTTTTAAATCTCTAAGAGTTCTTGATTGAGGAACCCAGGCTCTAACCATATAGCCAGAAGGTGAGAGCGAGAAAATTAACAACAGTCAGGTTATACGCTGAACGGAACACATTCATGTCACCAGTTTTTTTTTTCTTTCAACGAACTGAGAGCAAGCAATTACAGCCTTTCCATGCGCGAAAGGGGGCAAGAAGGGATCACGTTACAGCAGGTAATCTCCGTACCGCTCGGGGGAAATTTTGACCTCCTGTCCCGCCGTATTTGCACAATCAAAAGCATGCTGCGCCCGGGCTTTGTTGACACCGGAGCAAGATAATATGTGTTCACTATTCATTCCACGGCAGAGTTTGGAGGATGCTTGGCTGTGGTTGTTGTTGTTTCTATTTCATTTTTTTTTTTGCTTTTTGTCATTTTATATATTTCAGGCTTTTATTTTCAGAGTTAATGCAATGTTTTGGCTTTTTTTTTTCTTTCTCTCTTTTCATTTCACCGACTCTCCTTTCAGTAAACACTACAATAAAAAGTCATTTTGAATATGCGTATATTCATGTAATCTACTGAAACAAAAAATTCTCAGGATTCCTCTTTATAAAAAGAGCAAACACATTGAAAAAGAGTTCACATTAAAAAAAAAGTTGCAATAAAAATGGTATTCACATTACAGTCAAAATTTTACTTGCTTGATCAGGCAAGTAACTTCAAGTATTTTCATATTTCTACTTGCCTGACATACAAGTTTACTTGCACCAGGCAAGCAACCAAGTATAACTGTCAAGCCCATGCATTATAGGCAAAAATCTTGCATTAACATTTTGTACACCCATCCTGTGTTAAGCCAAAAATATTTCAGTTGGTTTTTGGTTTTTTTTTGAAAGGAGAAACTCACTGCACGTCAGAGAAAGTTTGAAATGATTAATGCACAGAGTCTGAAAGCAAGAATACTCCAACTTTTGTTTCATTTTCAATCATTCCTTTTATGTCCTGCACTTGAAATAGAACATACTCGTACAGTACTCGTAAAACAACTACATGACAGAAATTCCATCACTCCATTTCTGACGTATTTTTCGCCACGCTCAAAATTTGTTCATTTCATTGATTTCTGATTACATGTCATGCGACAAATATCCCTCCAGAGGAAAAAGGGCAAGGGAAGAAAATGTGACTCTGCTGAGTGCACTTGATGAAACCGCAGACATATCCAGGGCAAGCAAAAACAAGCGGACAGCGCTAGGAGGAAACGCAACTACGGAGTGGGGGATTATCGTGACGAAATCGCACAATCTCTCTCATGTGTCTTGGTGAAAGTTCTGGCTATTTTGTTGTTGTTGTTTTTTTCGCGCTCGGGAGAAGAATGGGATATGTGAGCGGAGGAGACAGTCGCTGGGCAAGGTTCTCCCACAACGAGGGCCGACATTGACGGATTGGAATGTTTACTGACCGGCCGGTTCACTGCTACTACAGAACTCTTTTGGGGTCTCAGGAACATAAAAGGTTTCTCTCCTGAAGATAGACTAGCGGAAAGCAGGTATATTTATTATATAAATGACTGTGAAAGGGTGACAGAAAAGGGTTAACATAAATACACACTGGATCAAAAGGATGCACAAGTTAATTTTTCACACTCAATTGAGCCTTCTCAATGCGTACAGGGCCAATATGGCACCAGAAATGTACCAATCTAAGAAGATTTGTTCACATTTATCACTTTCATTTTGCTAGGGTGGTGATGCCTTAACTCGAGTTGTCCTCAGTTTGTTCATAACAATAACTTAAATGAACATTAACAAAACAAAACTTCTCCACAATTTTTGCTCACTTTTTGTAGATTTTTCCATTCCTGTTTTTGTTTTTGTAATGAAACTATGGCAAGCAGGCAAGTGTTATTGTCAGATAATGGTTGCACTGAATTCCCTTTAAACTGGGCCTCTTTTACTTCCAGCTCTCTTTAATCAAGGTGAACCTGTGTTTTGACCATGGCAGACTAGATTTGTAGATTCTACTTGCATGTCAAATGAATGTGCTCACCAATCCTGAGATCATTAACCCATTGAGGACGGACTGATTTTGCTACAACATGCATTTCCCACATAGACCCCTGCCTGAGTATACTCAGGACTGGGACTCGTCCCCAACAGGTTAAAATGTTCCCCTCCATCTAAAGGTATACTCTATATCATCAACTCCTGATGAAGACTACTAAAACAGATATGACTTTCAGCCAAATCTACACACTTTCTGGGCCATCATCTTCCCTTAATAATCTTAAATGCATCCATCACTTTTTTCCAAGTCCTCATATCCATTTTCTTCACTACATTGCTTTGCTCTTACGAATCCTGATGTTATCACCGTGTGGAAATATGTTCTCTCTGCCCTACATCTCAAAAAGTGTAATACCCCCAAATGACTCTGCAACCTGTGCATCTCTTCATATCTTCAAATAGCTCTCTGATATCCCGATACAATAATATGTGCCCCTCCATCCCAATGGACGTGCCCCCTCCTCAGTAATCAGGTGGACATGCCTGTGCAACCTCTCAAACTCTGAGGGGTAAATCGTCTTTGTATTGTGAATTATGGGCCTTTTATGGGCCGATAACTGTCAGGATACAGGCAATGTGCAGTACATCACGGGGAAATTCAAATTTGTGTGCGTATGTTGCTCCATCAATCTGGGGACACAAAACAACAACAAACAAAAAAAAAAACACAGAGAACAGCTAACAATTTTCCCTTGGCGGTGTCTTTACACATGGTTTGGGCTCTTTTATCTCTCAATTACAACATGGCAATAACTCTGTGAGCGGTTAGTTGTGCAATACTTGAAAGAGACAATGACAAAAACCAGAAGTGATAGGTCATTGGTAGAAATACCACAGCAGAAAAGGAAGCAGAGAAGAAGTATAAACAGATACATTGCAAGTGTAAAGAGTATGAAGAAAGTATTAGGAGCAGCAGGAGTAGAAGCAGTATTGGGTGGAATACCAAAAGATGTGAGCGCTGCATTTATTTGAAGTAGTAGCACAAGCATCTCTGATTATAGTTCAAATATTATTAGCTGTTCAGAGTCAGATGATGATTTTAAAAAAAAGATAATTGTTTTTTTTTAATTAGTCCAACAGTTGCTCACCCTCATCATCCTCTAGCACTTCATCGTCATGATGTCAACCAAAAATCTATAAAATAAATAAAAAATCCTGCAACAAAAAAATATATATATCATCGGGGGGGGGGGGGGGGGTAATTCAGGGAGGTTTGTTAAGATGTGAATGCTCCCTCTCCCTCCACAGCAAAGCATCACAGAACAATATGCCACTCTGCAAACTTTCAGGCTACATTTTCATCCACATCTGCAATTGATGTCCTCATGAGGATCTAAATACCTGCTGTCATCGAGAGTCCTTGGGTTGCAACTGGAAGGCAGCGTCCCACATCTGCCTCACAACGAGACTGGGGAATCTTCTCCACCAGAAGTGAAAGCTTCATCTTCCAAAACAGCAAATTTGGCAGCATCAAACATGGCTGCACCATCATGTGCCAGTCTGACTAATGAAACAACCTTGTTGTTCAGTTTTGTTTTCTCTCCTTCATGACAAACTGCACATCATCAAAACTGATCAGATAACTGAATCTGTTTTCTTTTGTCTTTTTTTTAACCAAACCAATGGAAGATATAAACCTATACCTTGAACTTTACTTGGCTACATTATTCTATAACTAGCAGAGTTAAAAAATTATTATGAGAGAATCAAATTCTATTCTTTAAAATGAGCACAATCCCCTTTACATCCTATTCCAAGTGAATTTTGAAGGGTTAGTAGAGCGATAAATCGCATTGGGTTCCCCTTTAGATTTTAACTTCATCTGTGATGAATTGGGGTGAATTATCATCACGGTCAAATGCAAATGCTCTAAGCTTTTGTGGAAAAAAATGAGATCAAACATATCATTACTATTGTCCAATAGACGAGTGTGCAATACATCATGCATAAACATAAAGCTAGTTTAAACCTCTTCTACATGCTTTGTTTGCCAAACTTTTCACTCATGGACTAGCTTTGTTTGTCAAATTGGGACATTGGGACATTAGAACTCAATAACAATGTGACCCACTGCTCAACCACTGTGTCACATATCAGAGTTCACAGGCACAAGCCATTCACAGTATTGAAAAAAAAATTGAATCGAACAAAAACAAAATGAATCTAACAAAAACAAAACAAAAAACAAATGGAATAACCCAAAGGGCAGATATCTATCCTGTAACAGGCATTCCGCGTTGTCTCTGTAATACATTTTTTCTTCCTTTTTTTTACATCTATTCTCAGACCGGGTCCATCTTTAGGGGGTAAAGGAATGAGTTCATGCTGGGTCCGATTCTATTTAACGCCTCCCGTAGGACTTCAAGTATGCCATGCCCAGACTTTTGAGTGTTTGACAATACGCATTGCCTTCCCCCGCCACAAAAGGCTCTCATCTATCCATTTGCACTTGAAGCCTGCAGCAAAACCTCCTGCACTTCCAACACTTCAATTTCAAAATGACTTCTCTTCCCCTTTCCCCCAAGAGTATCATTCTCCTGCGTAAGAAAGTCTGTCACATTATGACAAAGTGAAGCAAGGTGCAACTACAGAACACACACTTACACACATACTCACACACATCAAGAAAGTTCTTTAGAAACTATCTGAGGGAAAGGGTATCAAATCCGAAAAAAACAAACTTTTGAATTTCACTATCATTTGAACATTATTATCCTCTTATTATTTCATTTAACCATTTAAAATTTGATAACACAAGTAGATCTACAAACTAAACTGAAGGATGTACTAAAATCTTAATGAAACAAACCATTCAACTGACAACTTACCTTTTTCTCACTTAAAATTACAGCCATTAAAAAAAAATCCCATCATATTTTCAAGCATAGCAATCGTAAAATCCGAGCAGAAACATTTCATGCAAACTTTTTTTTTTTGTCATTGCACGATCCAGTGAGGTCTCTAAGGAATAGAATGATTAGCTAATCATTGCCTGATTATTAATTGAAGGGTTAGATTGCATTGATTAATTCATGAGATGCATCATTGTGCAACAAAAGGGGCCACTTCTGTTTTTAATCCATGTATGCATGGGTGTGTAATCTCGGAAGTTGAAGTTAAATGGGGCAGGTCCATGACCCCAAATCAGGATATCAGCAGGTAGAGTGGTCTAGGTGATATGGGTGGGGCAGTCTCAGCATCTTCACTGGACATCCCAACGGGGTCCAGTTATACACCCCAAAAGTCTGAAACCAAAGATCCCCGTTGGGAGCAGCTGGCCACACCCACTGAATCCCAAAGAGAAAGGGTATCCACGTCCAGCACAATTGGGGGAGTAGTTATGTCCTTCTACTAAGTTCTAGCGCTACACTACTAGTAACCCCAAAGCAAATTCTATTTCATCCATATTTTAAGGTGTACAGAGCCTGAGTATTCCCAGTGTTGCATGGAAAGAGTATCATTTCAGATCGCATCATGAAATGCTTTGTTTTGAACTTGTGCGAGTATAATACAAAAAGACTTTTTAACAAATTCACTTCTTCTTTACCAGGGAATAGATCACCAAAAAAAAGTCAGAATAAAAAACAAAATGTTCCTCAAAGTTGTTGAATTCCTTGTGCATTCCTGTAAACATGACCCATGAAGGGTTAAAAAAAAACTGTTTGCTTGGGTGAATCGCAATTCACAAAGTACATTCATAACATATCAACATCCATCTCTTGCCGTATCTACAAACCCTTATCTCACTGTCGCCTGCCCCGCCGTCAGTATGTAAACGATTACAAACCTATCTGTATACTATTTGTATCAACTTATCTTGCCCATGTTGCCTGTCAGGCCTGTTTTAAAGACCTAAAGATGTCTGTGATCTAAGTAGCTGACATAAGCAGGATGAGAAGTTCAAGCAGCACAAAGCAGAGAACGACTTTCAGGTGTATTTCAAGTACCACTCCACACAGACTCTCACTCCCCACATATCATGTGCCTGTCAATGATGCTTGAATAGGGTAATTCAATGAATTCCTCTTCAGTTGTTGCCAGCACCATCACTGCTATTGCTACACTTGTGAGCTCATGATGTTCTTGATGCAGTGTTGTTGTGCTTGTGTGGTAGTGTAGTTGTTATTTTGCAACTGTCAGTTGTTATTCCTACTGCTAACGATACTCTTTTTAGCCCGAATTCACGAAGGTGGTACAAATGAAACCATGGACAAAAACCATAGAGCGCCAAGTGTCGCACAGAATATTTTGTTACGAAATTGGTCATTTCATTGACAAAATGACTGTTTCGTTAACGAAATTATCATTTCGTGGACGAAATGTTTATTTAGTTACAAAATGATGTCATTTCGTCACAAAATAATCATTTCATCGACGAAATGATTGATTTAGTAACGAAATATTCCATGTGACACTTGGCGCTCCATGGTTTTTGTCCATGGTTTAAACCATGGTTTCATTTGTACCACCTTCCTGAATTCGGGCCTTTATGTTTATTGCTATGTTGTTACTACCAGTTGCAACTATTGGTGGTGGTATAATGTCACAATCATCCTTGTAGCTGTTTATGATGTTGTAGCTAATATTGTGCATGGGTACAATATTTTGTTGGTAACTGTTACTGGAATTGCAGGTCTTCATTCAAATGTTGTGGTACTACAACTTGTACAAGCTGTCATTACAGTGTACTGTTGTTGATAATTGCTGATGATGAATCCTCTGCAGTGCCTTAATTGTCACTTATGCTATTGCAGCTGAGTTGCTGGTTTTGATGTATCATTGCTATGATACCAATGTTATAACATTTCTGCAACTATTGTTAGTACGCTGCTGTGGCAACTACTGCATGTTTTGTTGCAAACATATCTGCACTGTTGTTGTTCAATTGTTGCTACCACCACCACCACCACGCCTACTACTACCACTATTTTTGTGGGTATAGGCCTAGTTGGTACAAGTTTGTAAGCGGTGCTCCCCTTAGCAGGAGTGTCATATCTGCAATAAAAGGGTCTGGATAACAAGTCTAGGTGTTACAGGTGTCCCATAGGGTCAACTCAGGTCACTTGGCATGACACAGAGAGAGAGAGAAAAAAAAAAGTGATTGACTTGCATGATACCCACCCCCTTAGGAGGGAAACAACAATTTTTGATACTGGATTTCTGGGACCCCCGCAGCACAAACAAATTCTGATACCATATGTAGGGTACGCAAGATGGGTAGAAATAGGGAAAAAGAAGCAATAGACATCATACTTCCTGCATTCCTCCTGTGATATGATGTCATTATTCATGGCTTGATTCCGCCAGGAATCATTTATTGCTGCCACTGACATCACTGTCACATCACAGAAGTTTTGAGGTGTGCCAACCATAGTAAATGGGTCAGAAAAACGTCCACCTCTGCGGAATAAATGTCTACCACCCTCTGTCTGATCTCTCCCCACAGTATTCCAGTGGATAGAAACTGTGGGGATGTGAGTATTCACCCATAGAAACTGCTCTTCATGATTGGCAATATGTAAAAACCTGATGATACTACATTGAGGTCTGTTTAATCAAGTAGGCCTATTAAAACTTTAATGCACAAAATGCTGTGTGAAAATGAACTTGGCTACCCCATCTGTTCTCACCCCCTTTCCAAATACTCACACAGAAAAGAAGTATAATACTTTCAAATGTGTTTCAATGGTATGGAATGAAGACGTTGCATGCACGGGTATGTGAGCAATGAAATCATGCCTTGGGCAATCACAGAGTTTGGCCCGGATGATGCTCGGGTCCTAGTGGAATCCTGTCATGACAAATGAAAATGATAAATGTTGTGACCAATAATGATTAAAATCATGCTTGCTTTGCTTGAAGTCTAGTAGCATTTCTGCAACTACACAAGCTTTCAGTAGAAATGACCAAAACCTACCATACCCCTTCCAACTTCCTCCATCCATCCCCCCTCAAACAAAACAAAACAAAACAAAATAAAACAAAAAACTACCTTCAGTATTAAAAGTAACTGCTCATATACTTGGCACTGCACTTAAAGAAAGGGAAGAAAAAAAAAACTTCTGGTCTTTGGGTGCAAAGATCACATGAATTCCGTTGATATCAGTCCAATGTTCAGTGTGCTTATCACATTCCCATCAAGCAACTCTATTTCCTTTGTCCATTTCCTGCAAATGCGTGCCTCACACCTCTGCCAGGGTTGCTGCCGATTAGCGTCTCCGGGCCATTCATGCTGTTGTGGGCGCGAGCTGAGCCTCAATGCTGCTTTCACACCATGCAGTAGAGACTCTTGGGTAACTGAAGCATACTTGGAAAACTAGTTTCATGGTAGGGACTACACATTTATGTCATTAGCATGCCGTCTTACCAACATTCACACATGGAAAATCGGGGCAGTTAAATATCAGGAAGCCACTTGTGCATTATATGTGCATCTCAACAGGCAATGTACTCAAATCATTGAAAGCTTTATATCCTCGAGTAAGGACCTGAAGAGATATTCAGATTTTCAAGAAGCCTCCATTCAAATCTGTGACACTTATCAGCTCTGTAGTAGACTATCACTACTGGGAGCTCAAAGTAAAACAGCTCACTGCACCACATGGGGAAAAAAATGATTGATATTGATCAAATGTAAAATTGATGATATATTTAAAGATATCAACTCTATAAGCTTAACAAATTATCATTTTTAATTAGAATTTTTCAAACTAAACTAGAATAAGCCAAAAGACAGGAGAACAATACCGTCAGTAAAAAATAAAAAATAAATTAAAAAAAAATAAACCTTGTCAGCCCGCCCAGCTCTCACAGCAAAGTGTGAAGTACAAATATTCTCCAGTGCCCTTGAGACTGATAACTGTACATGAAGAGCATCTAATTCTGATTATCATTGGTGATGGATCCATATCCAGGGCTCGACAAGAACTTTTTTTGTTCGGTGGCCGGTTCAAACAACTAAAATCTTCACATGTGAAGATTTGGCAGCAGGAAAGAGATATGTAGTGGCCCAACATAAAAGCAAACTTAAAATTCCATTTTGAATCTTATTTGCCCAATCAGGCCACCAAAATATAACCTTTTTGGAAATTTGGTGGCCCAACATATTTTTTAGGAGCTCCAGGCCACTGGGCCACCACTAATAAATGTCAAGCCCTGCTATATCCATGCAAGTATGCAAGGCATTTATATCATCATTCTTTGAAGCATCGTTTCTTATTTCTATTCTCTTTCTTGCTGAAAAAATGTCATTGACTGTAATACATCTTCACAATGGAGAGAACAGCTCTGACAACAGCCCTACTTCTATCTCCTACTTCAAGTGGCTTTCTATGGCGGTAAATATAGCATCGCCATCGGTAACATCATCAATTATTCGTCAAGAGTCTGCAATGGCTGGCGGTTTATCAAGTATAATGTAACCCTCAACCGCTCACCTAGACTGGGACTGCACTTTCTCAAGAGGATTTTATCTGCTTTCATCCCTCAGCTTTGAAACCGCAGAAAGGACAGCGAGAGCGCATCTCAGATTTGTCTTCACATTTCTTCACCTCCCTGGTTCAGATCGCTCCGTCTAGCAATGATATTTTTACATCCCGCCCCGTTTTGAATGATCACATTTGGCCAAGATTGGCATTTTGACTCCAAAATTCCATACAAGAGGTTGTTCTCACAAGGCACTTCGTGCACTTTCTTATCCTGGGTCAGATGGCATTGTGAAATTTTCCCCAAAAATTTCCCCAGAGTACGTATTTATACCAGAGGGGGAATATGATTTCGCATTCCTCAAGTTTGCGATGGCAGTCATTGGAGATCGCGTCGAGATTCCGTGATGGGGATGGGGAAAATTTGTCAAAGATACACAGTTTGTTTGTCGTTCGCTGGCATCCGGGGAATCGCACTGACACCGGTATGGACATCAAATGCAGCAGATAATTTGATGACATACACGAAATAACGGACTGTCACCATTGTCATGCAGACTGTTCATATTTCGCCACACGCCGGGTCGGTTTACATCTGTATTGTTCAAAGTTTCCAGAGTTTTTATCATCCTGGAGAACTTTTGTTCTTTCAAAGTATTTCTCCATTTTTCATTCTTTCCAAAACTGAGCAAAACTAGACTGGATATGTAATAAAACAAACATACTGCAAAGTATTGTGATAGGTACATAAATATGAAATACAAGTACAATATTTTGAGGAAAGCAAATTCATCAAAATAAGTATAATCCAACCATGCTGGAAGAATATTCTGTGTACAATATTTCAGACAATGTGATTGGTAGAATTACTTGAGGCTATACATTTATTTGCGGGGAATAGAATCTTTATGTTCCCAAACATTTAAAATATCAATACGGGACTGTCGACTGATGTCATATAGATGAATCTATCCACAACATATATTTGGTATGCCTATCATCATTTTTGTGTATATTATACAAAACAAATAACTTCTGCTGTGATCTGAGGGGAAAATGAAGACTCTCTGGTAAAAGCACAATTCTATGCCATGTTCACATGGACTACTAATGTAGAAAGAATACAAACAAGCATGAATATAAGTTTCAGCAAAATAAACTTTGAATCAAAATGTTCTAAAAATCTTATATTTTAATCTAATTCTAATAGTGATTTTGGTCACATATGCAAATTAACTGCAAGGTGATGATGCCATTAACTCATAACTCAAAATGGAAATGTTGTCAACATTAAAGGACAAGTTCACCTTCATAAACATAAGGATTGAGAGAATGTAGCAATATTAGTAGAACACATCATTGAAAGTTTGAGGAAAATCAGACAATCCGTTCAAAAGTTATGAATTTTTGAAGTTTTTGTGCAGTACCCGCTGGATGAGAAGACTACTGCAGTGTATGAATAACTTAGATGTCACATGCGTACAACAATATAAGGAAAATATAAAGAGAATTTCACAAAATTCCATCTTTTGAAAAAAGTACACATTCCCCTGACTCGTTACCGATAAATGTTATGGGTAATATCATTCCCCCTGCCTTTAGAAAGAGGCAAGTCAATTGCTCTTTTATTATGCGAAAAAAGTGAAAATATGTTGAATTTTCTTTTATATTTTCTTTATACTGTTGTACGCATATGACTCACAAGCTGTAGTAGTCTCCTCATCCAGCCGTTCCAACACAAAAATTTAAAAAATTCATAACTTTTGCATCGATTGTCCAATTTTCCTCAAACTTTCACTGATGTGTTCTACTAATTGCATTTTCTCAATCCTTATGTTTATGAAGGTGAACTTGTCCTTTAAGTGTTTTATAAAGCCCTTGACTTACAAGGGATTGGGATTTTCTTCATCATTTTCTCATATTTTTGGACTTCCTTTTAGGGCAAGTAGAATTCATGTCTGGGCAAGTATTTTGCAACAATATGAAAATCTGCTTTGCCTGATTGGGCAAGTGGCGGAAAAAAAAAAAGTTATGCAGCACCCTGCCAAGGCCAACTTGAATATGGTGGAAAAAAACTGCAATTTGGGCATTCTGCAGGGAGGACCATGAAAACATTCATCCAATGTAAATAATTACATGTGGCATACACTAGATATCTGTCACGAGCCATATTCCCGCAGTCAGCTGTTTCATCATGCAACTTAGACAACTGCACAGCAATCCATCATGTTCACACTCCACCCTTGCTCTTTGCCCTCTATTTCTAACTATCTCTCCCTCTCTCTTCTGATTTTGAGGACTGGATTTTTCTCCAAAAATTGAGTTTTTGGTTATTATTCATAGGTTTCGATGAGAATAGATTTGATATAGATTTGATTTGAATTAGATATGACCATTAAAATGCCAGTAGACTGATCTCATGTCAGGTGTGCAGACTACAGGCAGGTTGACTCGGGCATGAAAATTCACGCTTCTACCAAAAATGGCTAACGGAAAATACGAGTCTGAAACGGGGTGGCTGAAACATGTATGATAGCACTGGATGACATGATTGGTAATGCGCACACATCCTAATCACATTAACCACTCAGAGAAGCAGCCAAAAAATGAAGCAAAAAGTATTAGATCCTCTCTTCTTCTTTTTTTTCATCAATGTCAGGCAACCGCCCGTGACCTCCTCCGCACAAAGCCACCGCCATCAAAGTCGATGAAGCCACTTAGCGCTGTCAGGGGCGACATCTTGAGATCGGGTTAGGACTGACAAAAGGACCCTCACCTCTCCCCCACAGGTTAATGGCAGAACCAACTGCTAGGGCCTAGAGAGGGGGTACCAGTCACCCCCCTTCATTCCCTCCCTTCCTCCCGGGGTTCCTATACACACCCCCACAGGTTGGCAGGTCTGCAATAAGTCATCCTCCCCTTCCAACCTACAAAGTCTTCTTTTTCACTGTCAAGGGGGTTATAGACGATTTAGGGGATGTACAGCAACTGGTATTCAACAGGGCATACCTGTGGAAGACTACATTATCCGTATTTAAAAAAAAGTTTGGAAAGATTATCAAACACACAAAAAAAGTTACCCAGGCTAATATCTCATTATGGAATGACCTCTTGAAAGTGGATTCTGTTAGACTTTTGTTTTCAAAAATGAATCAGCAACTTCATATGCTGGGTTGATTCCTCATCTAGCTCTTCCCAAAACCAAAAAGGGGTGAAATAACTTTTGAATTGATATACCAGAAATCAGGAACTGAATTGTTTAAGGGAGGTTAGGGGGTGATTTTGTTAATATCAATAAGAATGGAGGACATCTGAAACAAGAGACCCGCGGGTCTAGCGCTCACCTGAATATCGCAAGTTCACCTTTCACGCAGTCACTAATCTAAATTATTCACAGCTCTACCACAATTTGACCAGGCATTCGCAAGTAGAAGATGAAAATGTACAAAAAGGGCCCAATTTTTTTAAAGATTCCTTAATTTGGGGGGATTGGGGCCCCCTGGGGCCCTCTGGGTGGGGCATGGTGCCCATTTTGATAAATTGAGATCCTGACCCCCTAGGGATGCTACCTGCCAAGTTTGACGAAAATCCATCATGAAGTTTTCAGGAAGAAGATGAAAATGTACAATTCAGGCCCCCATTTGGACCTTCCCAAGCAACCCCCCCCCCCTCCCCCAAGAGGGGCACCCCTGGATCTCCTATGAACAAACTTGAAACTACAGTCATTAATGTACTCACTCATAGTATTATCTAAGCTCTATAACTTCTGATTCTAGGGAAGATTTTTAAAGATTCCTTCATTTTTTTTTTTTTTTGGGGGGGGGGGGGTTTGCACCCCCTGGGGGCCCCCTAGGTGGGGCATGGTGCCCATTTCAACAAACTGAGATCCTAACCCCCTAGGGATGCTACCTGCCAAGTTTGGTGAAAATGGGTCATGGGGTACTCAAGAAGAAGATGAAAATGTACAATTTAGGCCCCATTAGAACCCCTCCCCACCCCCTCCCCTGGGTCCCAAGGGGGGCACCCCTGATTCTGCCATGAACAAACTTGAAACTACAGTCATCAATGTACTAACTCATAGTATTAACTTAGCTCTATCACTTCTGGTTCTAGAGAAGAAGATTTTTACAGATTCCTTAATTTTGGGGGTTTGGGCCCCCCTGGGGGCCCCCTGGGTGGGGCATGGTGCCCATTTTAACAAATTAAGTTCCTAACCCCCTAGGGATGCTACCAGCCAAGTTTGGTGAAAATCGGTCTTGGGGTTTTCAAGAAGAAGATGAAAATGTAAAAAGTTTACGCACGACGGACGACGGACGACGCACGACGCACGCCGGACGCCGGACGAAGGGCGATTGCAATAGCTCACTTGAGCCTTTGGCTCAGGTGAGCTAAAAACAAGATCAAAGCATCTAAGATTCAACAACCATGTGACACATTAGTAATTTTCACTGTGCATCATTCGTTGTCAATGCATGGAGATATCTCCATGGTCAATGTGAACAAATTTCTTTTTGTCAACATGAACTGTCAATTGTTACTGACACAATACTGAAGAGTACAATGTTTTGATGTGCTGTGAAGAAATCCATGCATTCTTTTTTTACTGTCTTGCTTCTAATACCTCCCTGGTGTGAGTGCCTGTGTGCATATGTTCTGGATACATTTAGACAAGACTAGTTCACAGAAAAAATAGAGAGTCTCAGCACTATCTCTCTATTCAGCTGTGCACATTGTGTGCCCTACGGATTATTCTACAGAATCAGTCTCTCATTAGAAACACATTTTATTGATACAGCTGCCAAAGACTATTGCCACTTCTGTGATGAAGAGAGCTCCTGATACAAGGAAAGGCCTTCAAATGTGTGTACAATTTAGACCACAGATCTCACCATACAGAAGAAAATAAAGAATCTCTCTTGCCAAGTGAGCACTGATAGTCTCAGAAGTTATTTTTTTTATGAATGCAGGGTGCCAAACATTTTAGAGGACATTCTGATGTATTTCAGTTTTGTTCTCAATGAAATACTATATCGGGCAAATACTGGAATATTTCGCGAGGCTTTTATTTTTGCGCATTTCATGAGTCAGATGCTATTTGCAAATTTAAATACATGCAAAAATATCAACTCTGATCCCACCATGAATGGACGTGCCCACACATTTCTCTGTTCAGTATTGTATTCCATGATTGTGAAATTAACCACATACTATGAAGTTCAAATTCACGAAAAAATTTAGACTCGCTGAATATATACCGTAGAATGAAAAATTTTAGACTCGCTGAATATATACCATAGTACGCTGCATGAAACACTTATCTTGGGGCAGATGCTTTCTCAGTGGACCAATAGTTTTCTGGAGTTTTTGCAGACATTACAAATGAATGACATAATTATTGTATTTATGCTGTTATGTGTTTTTTGTGACTCTATAAAGGCATATATGCATGAAGCAATAGCACGTCTATCACATATTACCTACTCTTTCCCATTCACAAACATTCCCGGCCCCAACCTGAATACAATTAATCCCAAATATTCCACCATTTCCAACTTTCTCTGAACACAAATCTTGTTCTACAGACTCATCCAGTGCTTCCGTCGCTTAGAATATTAGTGCCTTTAAGCTAAAAAGTGTAGCACAATGGAGATAAATGAACATACAATATCAACCATAACACAAAAGACAGACAGATAATGTGGTTCCTCACTCCGAAGGGAACACCGACGCCACCCAGACCAACACCAACCTTCCCCCTCCACTGCCAGATCACCCGGAATATCCATTAACCCCTCGCAGAACTCATTTTTCCCCGGCGAAACACATTATCTTTCGATACAAGTATAGAATCTCTGCAGCATTCAGTCCGCAAATAATGGGCAGTGTCAGCCAGTCAGTTTGCCACTCGTTAACTTTGAATGGCATTTTGAAAGAGTCTGCGTATTGTCCTCCAGCTAAAAAGCGATAAATCCTGTAAAAAAAAAATCCCTCTTGTGCAGGGGGGGGGGGGGGTGGGGGCATGACAAAAGGATGAGAGCGTGACAAAAGAAATGTACTGCACTTGATGGGACGGATATGAATGTGATTACGATTTGCCAGCAGTATGGCCGACAGTACGAAATACCACAACAAAGGATTTGTTTTGGAATAAACAGAGATAATCACAACTACTTTTTTGCAACTTTTGCCACTCACACAAAGCCGAGCAGAATTTAGTTATTATGCTCTGAGGAAGAAACATTACTTCTTTGAAGATAGATTTGACCTGCAGCTGCAATTGTCTACGATTATCAGTTTTTTCCCTGAAATTTCTGCACACTTTTACATTTGTTGTTTACACCATGGAGCCACAACAGAAAGTTCCATGTGTAAACCAACTTTTCTAAGCTTTTTGTGGAATCTTACGAAGTCAAGTGATAAAGCAAATCTAGTGTTACTACATCTTTTACAACGCTGTGCAGGTTTGTCTCATAATGACCATTAAAAATTTGTCTCCCCCCTCCCCCATCTCTCTCTCTCTCTCTCTTTAACTAATATCCTATATTTTTGATACACTTCCATTATCTCTACTGTTGATGTTTTGTTCGATAGCCAGGGCATTCACGTGTTGTTCTAGCATCAGAGACCTTATTGCGCCGTCATAAAGTTCATCCTAACCCTCAAATGCGCAGCACCATTTCAACATCACTACAATCAGCCTGTGGATCTGGATGAACCGCCTGGGTGTCGGACACATTTCACCAAATTGGGACTAACGTGGCCAAACAAAGGCCGCCCCCAAAAATGGCTGCAAACACCATTCACCGATGGCTATCTACCAAAGTCAATGTCAGCAGGAATGATGGGGGAAGAAGGAGTTTTAAAAAAAAGAAGAAGAAGAAAGAGGAAAAAAATGTTGGAGGAGGTAGGAAGGACTCCCTCGGGACCAGAGGCCGACGATTGCCATCAAACCTGTAGGAGTGGGCTTATTGTCAGACACATAATTATCTCTTCATAAATTGCTCGCTTGTTCAATTACTTGCCTCTTTTTATTTCCTCCGCTTTTATTTGAGTCCAGGGTTTTTTTTTCCATCTTTCCAAGCCTGGAGACTCTTACCAAAAAAAGCAAAAGCTGAGTACATGGAACCAAAGGATTCTACCGGCAGGTGGTATATGACGTCATAGAGATAGAAAAAAAAATCTTCCTTCCAGCAAAATTCTGTGTGCACAAAAGCAATATGAAAATTCAGTTGTAACTTCCCATACTATCAGTATCCCAACAGCTAAAAAAAAAAAGAAATCTGAGGGTTTATTGGAAATTGTGTGCAAATGTTGCACTACATCATTCATAACATATCGATCCATCGTGTGCTTTATGTTAGGATTACATCTTGTTAGAACTAATTTGTGCAAGTCCAGCTCCTACTAGAAGACAAAACAAAGGTCTGCAAATATTACTGAAAGACTGAAGAAATGAAGGTATCGTTTTGCTTATTGATTTCAAATACAAAAGAAACATCTGTAGTAGAAGGCTCAAAACATAAAAAACATGACAATCCAAATGCTCAAAGAGATCACACCTGCAGAATACTATATGCAAAATGGAGTACACCTTACTTTTCCTTCACTGGTGGACATACAATTATTAAATTGCAAAAGTGACAATATCTTTATGCCATGACCAAATCTTGTCTTTACAAGGTGTGTAGCACTTTTTCTCCAATAGTGCATTGCCTCATATAGCTCCACAATGACAAACAAAATGGTTTGTGCCCAGTCATTTCAAATTTATTCATCCGGTCAGTCAACACACAACTGTAAAAGTTGTTCCACGAGTTTCACACACTTTGGCTCTGTGGAACAGAAAAACTCTAAATATTATCTTGAAGGAGAATGGGACAGGCTGTTGGAGAGGGCTGTAGTACACACATGGGGTTTACCCTGCACAAAGGATATATGTTATGGACAGTTCCTGGACTGTTTGGCAGTCCAGTGGGTGTCATTCAAAACACAATTAGGTGGGGCTAGGAATAACATGTTATGCTTTCTATATGGCCGCAATTTGCTCATCCCAAGAAAGACAAATATTCACTGGGGGGTACGAAATAGCTGTGCCAATTTGGACCTTTAAAAAAAAAGGAAAGAAACAACAAAAAGAAGAAGACAGGAAAATGGAGGGGGTGGGGTGGGGTGGGGCGAGGGAAGAGTTGGTAATAGAGAGGCCCAAATACGTGGTAAGGTGAATGGTCTCAGTCCGCTATTGACTCTTCATCAATATTGACACTGCTCACCTCCAACTCACTGGCTATAGGACTGTATGGGGGTAGATTGCATGCTGTCACAAGTTGCAATATCTCTCATTCTTCAACTTCACATACCACCTGGTGTGACACGCAGGGAAGAAGGAATGCAGAACAAAAAAAAAAGAAAAGAAAGAAAGGTGAACAGGAAACCCTTCCTTGGAGAATGGGGACTACAGCTTTGCTGTAAAAAGATGCCGCCAACAAGATGTGAAAAGGCCACTTTAATGTGCCATTGAGGAGGGGGAGGGGGGAGGTATTAAGACAAAGGATATACTTCAATGAGGAGGAGACTTGTGTCTCAGATAAAAGAGAAACTTGTACAGTATATTACGGTGATAGCAGCGGTCAGTAATATTAAACAGAAATATAGAATGTATATCCCATATATGTCTCACATATGGACACTTTATATTTCAAGGGGGCTAAAGGGGATGCGAGGGAAAGGGACTGGGGAACAGGGTGGGGCTATATACATCTGGCATGGAGAGATATAGAATTAAGTCAGAATGCAGGAAACACAGATAAAGGAAAACATAGCATCAAAACTACTTTACTTGAAATTAGACCCTCCATAAGGTAGAAGAGATTTAAATACACCAACATATAATATTTCTAATTGTCTGTATATTCTATGCAAAACAACGCTGGTATTTAAGTTGCAGCTTGCCGACCTCTGACTGAAATGACAATAATGATACTGGAACAACAAAAAAATGTGTTCACATTCTAAGGCATAGGTGAAAAAGTTTGAAGAGGAAACCAGAATGCCTACATCCTTGCCATGAAAACATACATAGCCTCAAAATACTTAAGATAATGGAGGATCAATGGAATTTCACGAGTACACAGATTTGGCACTCTAGTGACACATGAAAACACAAACTCATCTGACCATAGTTATCATTAGATAGGCCTACAATGTTTTACATCAAAGTAATCTACAATTTTGACAGCAATCAGATCATTGACATATGTTTCTTTTCATATAATTCATTTATATGATTTGATAAAATGCATAAGATGTCACTATATATTCAACGGCAGGCAATAAGATGCTGATGCTGCCGCTTAACTATTACGACATCACCTGAAAGGGGAAGCCGGGGCCCCTCTTCACCGCAGCGATCCGCTGGCGGATCAATGCACAGGGGAAATTGGCACACACGGCAAATCGTTAAAACACTGTACCAAAGCTGATGAGGTGGAAAGTAAGTTCGCATGGCCGGACTGATGCGGGTTGTGCAACCAACTACCCAGGGCTTATATAGATTATCTCATAATTCTTTTTTTGTTTTTTTGTTTTTTTCTGAACTTTTATCTAATCACCTCCTGTCTTCTGCTACACTTGCTTGATATATTTATAATTGTATTGTACCCATCTAATAGCTATGTGGGTTTCACAATAAGGTTTCCCCCCATAATGAACCTCCAGGAAACTGTGCAATTCTAAAGTGCAGATTAGGGGGCAAACTGTATGATACTCTGGAGGGGAAGAGACAGCGCCGATGGGTGGGATATCATTTACCATAGTGAGATGCAAAAATTTGTGAAAACTTAACAAAATTATACTGCTCATAATGCTGAACTGATTTGAAATGGGATCACTTTAATTTGAGGTCAAACAGATGCAAAAAAAAAAAATATGTATCATACACAGTATCAATTTTTATGCAAAACAGCACAGTGATATCACTGATTGCAACAATGGGCCTACAATTATAATGTATGAAACCATTTGAAAACATAATTATTAAAAAAATGAGAAACACAGTGACAAAAATCATGACATCTCACTGCATTATTCTGCTGCATGATTCTGAGTTGTAATACATAAGGTGCAGTTGCTGACAAGAGCACAGATTTTGCTTGCACTTTGGTTTGTGCATTTTAAGTCTTTCTTTTAGTGGTTTTTAGTAACTCATTGATAATGTTTATAGATCGAAATCACAGCTTGATCAATTGTAATCATTTAATCTTCATTATCATTCCAGGTTGTCACGTAGGTATAGCCACAGACATGACATTAACGTTTCCTTTCACAAGTGCATTTTCCAGAGTTTGTCAGCAACACATAGGCCTACTTTAAAGGCATAATTTACCATCTGCAGATAAAACAAAATCCCAGAATTAGTGCTTCAAAATAGAGTTTCTAAAATGTGAGTTAGGGATAGAAACAACCAATGTAAAAATTTGAACCAGTATGATTGATGTTAAGTATTGTTAAATATACAAAATGTGAACAATAGTTATAATAAAAATGTTTCCAGACTAAACCGTCTACAGTTATGGTTTAATGAGAAAAATAGTGATATCTCCTTATATTTTAGGCTTTATTGCAAAAATTTTATAAAGCAGGATGTTTTGTGATACAACTGACCTACACCATGCATCAAAAGTGATATCTTGCACATTTTTAAAATCACTGCTCCCAAAGGTAAACAGGACCTTTAACAGTTCAAGGAAATTATTTCAAAGGTATTCTTCTACCAGTGCAGGGTGTCAGAGAACACACTTCCAATTGACAAACAGGTGCCATAAAATTGCATCGATGCGATCAATAGCGCGAGGTGACACACCGCGCACGCGGCCCGAACTAATGAGCCTTCCCCCGGATCAGGCCCGCTCTCTCGTCACAAGAACGCATTGAACGGTGCAAGGCAATTTGATCAGCTTTATGCCATACATTATTGAGCCGTCTCCTATTGATCCGGCCTAGTGTAATTTGACAGCAAGTCGGCAGTGCTGGGATTATACTTGCGGTAGCAAAACAAAAGCAGAAACACAACAAATAGAGCTAACAAACCCTGAAGGCTTTTTCAAAAATAACTAAACAAAGTACGACAGATACAAAAATGGCCACAACAATCATAAGAAATATATGGGAGAAAGCAAAACAAAAGCAGGAGCATTTATTCTTGTTTGTTTTAGACCTTATCAGGACTGCTACCTCAAAATTTGCATTGATGGATAGAATTCTTGCTAAGGTAGGAGTAAAATTAGACGGTAGGCCTACATGCAAAGGGGAGCTTCAGTACAGTCACATGAGAAAATTGTTTTGTGTTTCCAGATCCTAATGAAAATTCTTCAAATTGCTGCCAAAAGTGCAGTTTTGTCATAATTCCTAAAATGTGCAAGGTGCACTTCTATCAGTGCAAAACACATGATCTAATATTATATTCTGTTTGTTTTCAATGTACATTCAGGATGGAATTTTCAGCTTAATTCAAAGCGGAAGCAATTAAATGCAACCTCCTTTCAAGTTCTCCTAATGTTCTCAAAATGACATGTTTGCAGATGTATGTCAATAAATCAAAGTTGCTCACTATCCCAACTTTCACTTCCTTAAAGGGGACTACTCGAGGATTTTCATAATTTCACATCATTTAACAACATCATGTAGGCTAGTTAACATATGAATTGATAATGCCATGCAGTAGATTTGTGGAATTTACTGTGGTCCCTGAGCAGATAGGCCTATTTTTAAAACCAATACTCTGAAAAACCCAAAACATGTTACACTGAACAAGGAAGATGACATAGGAGACTCACATATATAATTCCAGTAATGTAGCAATGTAATTCCATTACAATACCACTTGCTCAACAACTTCACCTAGGTGTAGAATTTATGCCTGCTTTGTTCTTTTGCTCTGCTTCCATAAGCACCCAATCCTGCATCCTTATGAGGAGCTGCTGCGTAATCATCCATGTTCTCAGTGATTTGTTATGAATTTTGAAAACATTCTTATTCCTCATCCCAATCACTAAGAAATTCTGTAATTCTGGTATCGAGTATATAACCAATCTATCATAAATAAAATGCTCAGTAATGCAAAAGTCTATTACTCATCTGAGTGAAAACTCTTGCAGCGTTCCTCAGTTCCTACTCTATTGTGAAAGAGCAGGAAATGTCAATCAAGCCTCACCCAACTATCATTAAAGTAAAGGAAGGAATGTTTTCGTTTGCCGTTAAAGATTTATAAAGAAATGCACAACATCCCCGAAGACATTCCACAAAAACACAAAAATGACCCCAGTCAGGGTCAGACATTCAACTCTTGAGTCTTATTCAGGAAAAAAAAAGAGAGAGACAGCCAGAAGCCTTTTACAACCGTAACAATTTGTTTAGACTACACATTCTTCTGGTTTCAGACCCCAATTTTCTGCATTCTTTTGCTCCCATGAGATGCGCTGTTATGTGCCCTGTAAATGGATAGCTAGCCACATGGTAACATGAAGTCATGTGAAGACAGATAGGGGACATGAATGTGTTCCACCTTTTCAAACTCATTTAAAATTAGATGTACAACATTCCAAAGGGCAGATTTAGTGTACATCCACACATCATACCCCTTCATGAAAGTGTGTGCTGGTATTTAACCCATTGAGGAAGAGTCCCGAGTATAGTCTATGGAAAGCGCATGTTGCAGCAAAATCAAACCATCCTCAATGGGTTAGCAGAATTACAAAAACAACCACCTTATGCCTGTTGGGCCTTTCCAATATATACATAGACCATAAAACAGTTCCAAACTGCACAAGTAAAAAAAAAAGGTATATTGGAAAGACAGGAACTATTCATGAATGCTAATGATTTCTTTGTAGGTTGTTCATGTCGGCTTTCAACAAAGTCGTTCAATACTGCACCAAGTGCATTATGGGTAGGGCAAAGAGTATTTGAATGTTTGAGACAGTAATTGACAATGTCACAGAATTCTCAAGATACCTCACTGGTACACAGACAAGTTGAATCTTGCCTTCCCTGCATGCAATCAAGTATACTTCTTATCTATTCTCTAGGAGATTTTGACAGCCATCTGCACAGCCATAATCAGCAAAAGAATTCTTAATTCTAATTGGATGACCCTTTCTTGCATTAAAAAAAGGAACTTTTCTCAATGTGTCACCTCGTTCTTTGAAACCAATAATCCCAAGAATGAGAATTAGCCATTAGTATTTGGGCACTATGCCTAATTGGTAGAAATGCTGTGTGCTCATGAATAGCCAGCCAAAACACTGTCTACAACCAGCTCCTCCCAAGAACAAATTTTCTTGGCGTGTCATGGATGCGTTCAGATTGTATGACCAATTCCAATCAATTGAAATGCCATTTAGAGCTCACAAGGGGGATGGGATTTTGGCACGGGTGATGATGGAAGTCAATTGTCTACAAGTGCCTTCTTTTTTGAATGGATGTAAAGCCCCTTTCTGTTGTCCCTAAATCCTCCCCCCCCCCCCCCCCACTTTCAATTCTAAAACAGGAGAGTGTGTAAGAACGCGCTGCACAGACATGCATAATGCAAGACTTAAGGCACTTTTCAGCATCTCCTCTGAATAGAACCTGTTAGTTTTTATCCTGGCAGTCAAACCTTTCAATTTCTCATGTTTTCTTGGGAGATCTTGGAAGTGAGAAGCTTCTGATGCGGCCGTGTATGCAGGCAGGAGTTTGTTGGGAGCTCTAACCCACTTGGGATGGATGGTTTTCACAATTGCAAGACAAAAAGTACTAGTAGCTGCTTTAGAGTGCTTTTAAGCCGTCCCTGTGGACAAACACCACTCAGTTCTTTATAAATATATAATGCTGGGGATTGTTGGGTCTTGAGAGTTGTGGCAGACATACAGTTGTGTAAATTGCAAAGCTATGAATCACAAAATGTAAACCGAAACAACAGCCTAAGAGTCCTGTTTACCAAAATGACTCATGAAGAGCCCATAGAGAAGGATTTGGGAGGTGATATTACACAGAACAACTCTGGAAAAAAAAAAGAATGTACTCTTTCACTGTTTACTGAAACAGCTAAGTTTGCTACCAGCAATTTACACTGCATTAATGCACAATTTAGATGTGACCATCAGATATGAATCAAAATTCAATCTGGAGCAAGCGTATTTTTGTTTCATTATCGCTGATAGTGAATTCTCAACACAAACTGTCTCAAATATATCATACTTGCAAACTGAAATTCTCTGTAGTTTTTTTCTATTTTTTTTTTTTTTTTTTACTGTTTTGAATAATTTTCACATTCTGTATCACTATCTTGAATCACAAAATACACTGACCTGGTTTTACTTTACAACTTGATACTAATAACCTGAGTCAGGAATTCTCCATTTCCAAATTTGTTTTCCATGATATAAAATATAAAATATATAGGCCTAGGTACTAAAAATTACGGCAAGAGTTCCTTTTGAGACAGCCGCCCAAAAGTGAGTGCGTGCATCCGTGCGTATCGCAAGCAAGGTTAGGCTAGGCTAGGTAGAGTTGCATAGATCTGCACTTATTTAGTACTAGTGTGATTGGGGTGGCTGTCTCAAAAAGAAGTCTTTCCAAAATCACTTTCACATTTAATCAAAGTTCAATTCTGTACCATCACAAAGGGTACACAGATATTACTGACAGGAAAATTTCATACCAACATGACAAATGGCAATCAATAACTAGTCTAGGCAAAGCTTGATTATATTACATTACTATACTATGAAGAGTTTGTTCATAAAAACTGATAAGTCCATTTTTGAAGATTTTGAAGTACGGTCTCTGTCATAAAGTACAAAATAATACCTTATAAATGATACATTGGTCACTACGTATAAAGGTACATTTTTTAAGTTATGGTCAAAAGAAGCAAAAATTTTCTTATTATTCTCTTTATTTTTCTTGACCTTTAATCGCAAATATCTCCATTTGGCAAATATGGACCTATCAGTTTTTGCGAACAAACTCTTCATATCATCATGAATTATTATCTGTAGGTCCTATACTCATCATATCAAGCACAGGTCAACATTATTATCCCTACCATAACTATCAAATTGATGTTACTCATCATTATCCTTTCAATCTCATGGCAAGATAAATAATACACAATGTAAATTCATTATTTGAAATTATCTTCCTCCACACACACTGTGTATCAATATACTCACATCAACACTTTATCTGAATATCTTTTGACTAGATTCATACTACCGTGCAGTACAATATATACACTATACACTAGGGTAGAATAACAGTACCTAAAACTTTACTCCAAACCAAACACCTCATCTTCAGCTTTGGTCATCATTTTTATGAATCCACAATATCTCAAGAAAAACAACAACTCACCTTCAAACGTGATATCTTTCCTGAATTGAGCAGCAACATTCTGTAAACTTATCGTCACAAGGGTGACAGATATCACCAGAGCGCGTATTCCAGTCATGATTTCGATATGGTACTGTTCTGCTTTCTTTCTTTTCTTTCAGCGAGTGTACCGCATCCAGAACTTCCCACCACCTGCCTGGTACCCAACACCACGGTAGTCACGGGCGGAGTGACCCGGCTCACTGCATGTGCTGTACCCTTCCCGCTGAGCTGCAGTTCCGCGATTGGTATCCACTGAAATATCCTGTAAATATCTGCTTTTTTCCACTGAGACAGGAATTTTCTCCTTCTGGTATAAAGCGCAAAGTTCACACAAAACCGTGGCTTATTTGGGTATCAGGTACGACGCGTTTGTCAAATGTAACACAGAACGTGGCCCTTTCCCAACATCGCAAGTACAGAGTATGACTAATAATATTTCCACCAGTCAGTATCCAGAACTTCTCAACTGAAGAGGGAAGTACAGTAGCTTCCGTCACCAGCTGGCCAATCGGTGTCTTCCGCACTACTTATTGGCGGTCTACTCGATGCTCCTCGTTTCCAACTTCGTCGAATCATGGGAGCTACAATAATGGTCGAATCAATTGTTTGACTGTCAGAACGAGACAGTACAGCTCAGACCCATACGAAAGCTGTAAGGAATGTCGAGCAAGCTAGATATGAAATGACTCCTTCCCCAAGACACCTGCGGTAGGGCGTTTTTGTCCCCTCTTTTGTGTCTGCGGCTCCACGGACTAATCAAGTCGAAACAACCGCAGGGCGCCTGGGAGAAGCGTGTGCACTGCTGGAAGTTTCCCTTGGAAGCACGTCGCCTGTCCGCATTGCAAGTCTATTGTCCGCAGTTCAAAGAGTTAGCGCCCCAGTGAAAATGGAAGATAAAGAACGGAGTAATACCAATAACATGATATAATAACATGATGATATTGCTATTAAGTGTTTCTACTCGATATAGTCATTCCTTCACAACAAGCATGCCATCTCTATGTAAGTCAAAACCGAATTTTCTACGTGGTTTTGGTAAATTTGCTGAAGTGAAGAGGAGGCATGATCAGAATGACGTCTGCTAGCAATGCGTTCGCTCAATTTTATATAGCGCCATCTGCTGGTTAATGTATTCACAGTAATATTTCCGTCATCACAATTTTTACGTCGACACACATTGTTCATTTTCTCCTCCTCCTCCCTTCCTCCCCCCCCCCCCCCCCCCCCCCTCCTCATCCTCATCCTCCGCCCCCTGACCTCTTCCCCTCCTTCTTTCATCTTCATTCTATTCATTCTCTTAAGAGAATATAATAGTTATGAAGAGTTTTATTGCAAAATGAGCTAAGCACCTTTTGTAAAGTTAACATTTTAAAGTGGGTCCATCATCAGATAGAGCAAAATAAAAAAAAAACTTTCCAGTATTACCTCACTTGTGACATAACAAGGAATATTCTAAAAGTTATCATTAAAATATCCTGTATTTTCTTATCATTTACTTTAATTTCAGTAGCTTTAATCACAAATATCTCAACTTAACAAGAATGGAGATAGCTCGTTTTGCGATAAAACTCTTCCTCTTCTTTTCTTTTCTTTTCTTTTGTTGATGGCACAATCTGCTACCTATTTTATTATACCCAAAGTAGGTAAACCATTCTAGCCGGCGTTTTTATAATCCACACGCTTTTTGTTAGCTACACCTACAGACATGTTTATGATATATAAGCCAAATACTGTAAAACGAGGAATGTTCGTGTACATTTGAATTTCGCGAATTTCGCGAGCGCCAAGATTCGCGAAATTAGGATGCACGCGAAATTTCTTGTCTACACTATATGCATTGAACGCCAGTGGCAGTTCGCGAAAATTTCATGCCACGAAAAAGGCCGTCGGCTCCAATTCGCGAAAATTTCGTGCCGCGAATATATCATATTTTACAGTAATACGTATCTATGCTACATGCAGCGTGGAGTTTGAATCAGGAATTTGATTGGTTGTGAGGGATTTTGGTATAGTATTGCCATGTGTATATGTGACCTGCACCTCAAAACAAACAAAAAGTCGCCAGACAAGAATTTTTAGTTAAGACCATATTCTGAAAGAGCAGACTTTAAGCTTTAGAATGATGTATAACTCAAATCAAATGGACTCTCCTAACCTATCTAAATATTGGAAAGAAAGCACAAACTCAGGGAAAGTGTGAACTGAGAAAAGAGGCTCTGAAGTACATTGTCTATTCAAGCGCTTAATCTTTACCAAACCGTGCTGGCTGTGTGATGAATGGGACAAAAAACAGGAAGTAAACCTCCAGAGTGACAACAATGAAGGGATTATCAGATTAAACTGAAATTGAGCATGCCTCATTAACACATTCTCTCCATAATAAGTGCCAACTTTCAAAGCAGTAGCACTATCCTTTCAAAAGTTATAGGAGTTTAAAGTGAAGAGTGGGGACAAAGTTTTTCAGAAATGAACAAGGGATTCTAAAGACACACCTAATCACACTATTCTACCAAAAATGTTCGAGATAAATTGCTAAAAAACACACTTTCCTGCCCGTTTTATGATACCAAATTTTAGCATAATGTAAAAGAAGACCCGCTCGTTCAGAAAATATGAAAAAGTCAAGTTCGGCTAGGTTGACCCATTTCACTTATTTTCAGTCCTCACGCAAAATCAGTGTGTGCGACTTTATGTTCGTTTTGAAGTGCACTGTCACATATAGTTGAAACGTTCTTATTGCTCTCAAGTAAAGTAACCTGCTGCAATTCCTTGTGTTCCAGACGTTGTCCGGTATACTTGTAGGTCCTGCAGTCTAAATACCTGGACCTAGTAAGACATTTTGGATATACTTCCTTGTCAATCATCGATCAATTATACATTTTATATATGTATTCAAAAAAAAAAAAAAAGAGAGAGAGATCAATGATATATATAATTGCTTTAATATGTTTTGGTAGAATGCACCCTAATACCATTGCTTTATTAGTATTCCTCCCCATCTCCAGCATTAATTTTCAAAATTTTAGAATGGTTAGTTGTTGTTGTTGTTGTTGTTGTTGTTGTTGCTGTTGTTGTTGTTGCTGTTTGCTTTTTTGCTTTTTTGCCTTATCAGTGGTATAGCATGATCCATAAATTTCACTCATTATACTGTAAACGCATAAATTTTCGAGGTACATTATAATCTTGCGTATTTCGCGCTGCTTCTGGCTAGTGCGAAATCTGAAACCTGGGAAAATATCTTCACAATTTTCGCTGCACATCGAAATTCTGAATGGTTTGACAATATACGCAGCGCGAATTCAACAACACGCGAATATGTTTTTGAGCCGCTCAGGGCGAAAAAAAAAATCACAAGAAAATATTGACGTTTATACAGTACTGACGAAATAATATGTGCACTAACTATTAAGTCTTATGCAAAAAGAAAAAAAAAATATGTATTTACATGTTTTGATGGAGACGTTCAAAAAAAATTTGAATGAATGAATGAATTGATCAAGGGTGCACCACAAGGCAAGATTTTAGCTAATGATTTGTTCAGAGCCTTATCTGCTACATTGCATGGGGGCACTGCATGTGGTATAGTGGATACGACTCCCAACTCCCAATCGGAGGACCCGAGTTCGATTCCCGCCCAGTGCTTGTGTCCTTGGACAAGATGTTTTTACCCACCATGTCCCTCTCGACCCAGGTGTACAAATGGCAATGAATGGGTACTTGGCAACGCTAGCGTAATAATAATTGCAGGACCCTCCGGTAGAGCAGTGGCAATATTGCAAAGATACCCTTGGTAAAGAAGACCTTCTTCTCCTCCTCCTCCTCCTCCTCCTCCTCCTCCTCCTCCTTCTTCTTCTTCTTCTTCTTCTTCTTCTTATTATTATTATTATTATTATTATTATTATTATTATTATTATTATTATTATTATTATCATTATTATTATTATTATTATTATTATTATTATTATTATAGGTTTTCCCGGTCAGTTTCATACTTTTGTCATTCAAGTTCCTATTTCGAGCATTCAATTTCACGCAATCCGCGCTCGCAGCACTGTATGAATCAGCAGTTAAATTCAAAATCCGGTCATTTGAATCCACTATCGGAGCATTCAAATTCATTATTGGAGCAATCAAATTTAGGAGAGGAGCACGCATTTCAGCCATGAGCATTCAAGTTCATCTCAATCTGGAGACGGAATCTCATCGGTCATTCAAGTTTGTGAATAGGCAACCATATTCCAATGAAAAAGACACACATACACGGCCCCAAACTAACTAAATTCAGGACTTCTTTTATATTGAATTCACTAATTTGGTTGACACCTCCACGTTATCAGAATGCTCGTGTCGTATTGGCATTTGCAAGTTATAGTATACAAACAATGATTTTTTTTTTACGAGTACAATAGACAGAAGATGATTATTTTCATGAAGTGAAAGATGAAATGATCCATTCAACTCGGCTGCGCCTCGTTCATACAAAGGAATACATAAGGTGTCACCACTTTGCCCCCCCCCCCTCCCCAACACACACCCTTTTCCCCATGAAGTGTGAGTCGGTTAGTCTTCTTTTTTCTTCTTTTTCTTCTTTTTTTTTTTTTTTTTTTTTTTTAGCTTGTCAGCTGAAGAAACCCGGAAGTGGCACCCTGACAGAACTACAGAAGTTGCGCTGAAGACCTTTTTCTTTCTTTCTTTCTTCTTTTTGCATGTGAGCTGATGAAACCCGGAAGTGGCACCAGGAGGCATTTCATGAAGGAACTTGTCGGATAAAATGTCCGACAAGGCAATTATATCCGACAAGTTCAGAGAAATCAGCCAATCAGACTAAAGAATTTCTCAAAACTTGTCGGATAAAAGAGACTTATCGGACATTTTATCCGACAAGTTCCTTCATGAAATGCCCCCCTGAAGTCTAAAGTGCCCCCTACACTTTTGAAAACGTGGCGCCGGCCATGTAAAAATCCTTGTCATTTGATGTTTTATGAATTTAGAAACTAGAGAGAATTTGCGAGATCCTCGCATGCACACCGCAGACGGAAGCGTTTTATACGAACGTAGTGTGCCGGGATCTCGGCGTGCATCTATGCAATGGAGCAAATCGCATGGATCCACGATTGCACCTGTAAACGGAGCCACAGTTGCACGAATGATGATGTAATAGTAAAATGGGACAAATGATCAATATTAAACAACCAATAAAATGACAAGAGTCTATTTAGGCGTTGTGCGCGCATAATACAAAATATATAAAGTAGCAAGCAAAGGTAGCAAGCTAGTAGTGTACCATTTCTCTCCCTTGCGCATGCGTTCCTGATCAGAGCCCAACAAGCCAAGGCCTTCTTTTTTTTTTATGAAGCGCGTAGTTCTGCGCATGATTATGTCGTCACCAGCATGATATGCCATGCGTGCAACGGTTTGTTTACTAGCTAAGTATTTCTCTGCCACTTTCGAATTTGCACTTGAGGCAATCGGAGTTTCTTCGTCTATCTTCTGTGATATTTCGAATATTTTCTCGAAATATTAGTCGCGACTTGCGCATGCCGACATATCCCTTTGACGTTTTGCAAACGGTAAGATTTCCGTTTCTTTAGTGAGCCATTTTTCAGAAGTTAGAAGAAAGTATGAGAAAGCTACATGCTCTCGTTTCTCTGCAATGCCTTCCGGTTGTCATGTTATGGAAACATGGAAGTTGTATGCTCCGTTTAGGCCAGGAGAAGGTGCATTCCGATGTCTTTTGCTAATCATGTTAATACTTAAGTAATGGTTGAGAGATGACGTCACAGGCAGAATCTTGGTTTGGGAGGTTATTTGAGGTCTTATCCAAGTAATATGAAGAAAAAAAACAGAACATTATTCAGCTATATAGAACGTACCTAGATGTTTGTTTCACCACAAGTGATATTGAGGGTATTATGAATCAACACAAGTCAACATGCGTTATTTTCATTGCATAGGTCCTCCAATGAAATACGTGCACCATCACATCAATGACTGGGAATTCACATTTCTGTTCCGCAATGTTTTTTATCGTGTTTCTGTTCTGAGTAACTAATTGCAGGTATAACGTTTTAAGTTTATTTGTTTATTCCCCATTTCACATTAAAATATGCACAGAACAATACATAAATCATACATAAATCAAAGAAAGATTAGAAAATGGATGAATTGCCCATTTCAGATTCATTATTAAAATGATTATGTTCTTCCATATTGGGTCTAATACATGGATATCAAGATATGATATGTCCAAACATACACACAAATAATACAGGGCCGGCGGAGCGTTTTCAAAAGTGGGGGGGGCACTTCCGGGTTTCATGAGCTAACAAGCAAAAAAAAAAGGTCTGCAACTCATCTTTCTCCTTCCACTTCCGGGTTTTTTCAGCTGACAAGCAAAAAAAAAAAACAAAAAAAAAAAACAAAGGGGGTCTTCAGCGCAAAAACATAACCTTACCGCACTCACACTCAGATCTATATCTATTTCTTTTTAGTGCCATTTACGTACTTCCGGGGTAAAGAAAGTGGGGGCCCAAAGTGATCACACCTTATGTATTCCTTTGTATGGTGCACAAAAAGTGGGGGGCGAGCCCCCTACCCACCCCCCCCCCCCCGGTTCCGCTGGCCATGTAATACACATTTCACCCCCACAACTATAAAAACTGAAAACAATAAAAGTAAAGTAATGTCGTTTACGTATAATTGCTACAGGACGCAATGTCTGCTGGTCAACTAAGTACGACTCTTGCATCCGAAGGTTGCTATGACGACAATACGGGATTGTGCTGCCCATGGCGGATGCCCAAAGCCTGCAGGGTTTCTGCCTTCACGTATGGTCTGAAGAAGGCATTTCGAAGAGCCACTACATCATCGCCAGGTTCTCGGCGCCCGTTCTTCAGGCGACTGTGGATTCGTCCACAAAACAAGGTATCTCCCTGTACCGGAGTGGAGGAGACTGCACCTCGTTCGCGAACTGTGAGGGGATCAAAATCTGTGGAAGCAAAAACAGTGAGACAAGAATCGGACAGGCTAACATTATCCCGGTCGGTACCCATCAGAGCAAGTCAGTTGAATGGGAGGTGCACACATGGGTGTTCCGACACCAGTCTGGCCAACTTCAGCTTCACTCTCCCCGGTGAAGTCCCCGATGACGACATCAGAGATAGTAAGAGCCAGCCACTGAACTCCCAACTATCTCTTCTGGAGACAAGGCATAGTTCTACTGAGTCAGGCTTGGACTCGAAGAACCACTGTCCCGCCGATAAAGTTAGGCTTGGTGCTGATGCAAATGAAGCTTCCAGTCACAAAGCTGATATCCTCGTTATCCATCGTAGTGATGATGAGGTCGATAAAGACTCAAATACGGAGATTTCGAGATCATCTATTAATGGCACCTCAGCATCGTCCATCTGCTGTGAGGATCAAAGTGAATCTGCACAAACAGACATTTCAGATGACATGGTCTTCGCTAGAGGAGGTTGCTCCTGGAACATTGGCACTTTCTGTAATGAGGAGCAGGTTGGTAGCAGCCCAAAAGACGCTAAGGAGGACATGATCTATTCCAGAGGCGGTTGCTCCTGGAATATTGACGCAGCCGACGTAGAACAGGAGGAGGACAATGACTCAAATACATCCACGTCTGACGGGAAATTATCGGTTCAAAGTGACGTCGAGATTCGAAAGGAAGTTCGAAAGCCTGTGATTAAAATCTCCTACGAAGATGAGGGCAACTTAGAGGAGGAGCTCGAGTTCTTCTGCAAAACAAGCGAAGAAGGCGATGACTTCCTGGACAACGAAAGTCTGCTGGACAGTTGCCCAAACTCCGAAGTCATGAGAAATCTCAACTCGGCACTCCAAGTATCAAAGTGCGCCACTCGCCAGCTAAAGAGGGCCCTCAAGAAGTGGTATCGAATTTCACGTGGCCCCTTCTCCCGACAGCCAGGATCTGACAAGGTCGTTGTCATCGACCAAAAGTCTACGGGTCTAAGGGAAGAATGCTCCAGGTACTTTGACAGCATGAACCAGAGCTTCTTCAACTTCTACAAAGTGACAGATCAGCTCGAAGAGGTGGAGGAGAAGCAGAGACGCTTCGTGGAATCGATGAAGAGGCGGATGGCTGCTGAGAGGTTTGAGCTCCCGAGACGGAACAAAGACTGGGCTGACTTCCTCTTGGACCACCTGGATAAAAGAGGACTTAAGGAGTACAAGTTCAAGGCTCTCCTTGGTGACAGGATCCCTCCTACTATTGAGGAGGTGGACTGCTAGGGAGTGGGAGCAGATGGAACGCTGATAATGACAGTAAACCTAACTTAGCTCTATATCTGGTGTCTGAGGAACTCGACGAACTCAACATCAGCAGTGGTCAGGGAGCGCAATAATGGAGAAGATTGAGTTAAAAAAGTTACAATCCTTGTAAGAACTATGTGGCGTACCGATGGTAGCAAATGGGACAGTTTTGCGACAGTAAGGCCTGAAGATGTGTCAAGCACGCTTTCTATAGTAAACAAAACACCTTGTCTTGAAGAATTAACCGGCATACGATTGAACATGTTCAAGGACTTCAAGAAACCAAAATTTGTTTCTACGCATGGCAAGCACTACATGTACTTTTTCGTCATGAAGGAAAAGGCAGATTAGAAAAAAAAGGGGGGGAGACCGCGGACCCCCCCCCCCCCCCGCTCTTCAACGGGAAAAAGCTTCAGAAATCTTTCTGAAAGTCGTAGGATTTGTTGCGATTTTTTTTTTCTGGACTTTTCGATTTTCCTTTTCCAATATGTGTGCGGATGGATGGATAGAGGTAACAGTATTTGTGCATGCAATGTCTTAAATCGTGAAGAATGACAGGTGTTTGTATGCTTTACTATTCACACTAAGAAGCATCACTGATTGAGTTTTAGTTTGGTTGCAATAAAAATGAAGCCATATTCCGTCAACACGAATCAAGGAAAGAACTGTGTTCTTTGAATCCTCATTGTGTACGTAGGCCTATGTCAGGGGAAATGTGTGATTACATGATTATAAGTTTAAAAACAACGTCTGATCTGTATACTATAGAGTCATGCCAAAATGAAACTTGTTTCATTTTGGCAAAAACAAATATTCGTTTTAACAACTCAATAACACAAGTTCATTTTCAATTCAATCGAACGTTGAATTGAAAATGAAACTTGTGTTATTGAGTTGTCAAAACAAATATTCAAATCATCTTTCTCTAAAATGGTGTCTCATATTAATTGTGCGGACTTACGTTGTCGAAAGAACTATAGTATTGATAAAATTTAAAGAGAATAAATGTAAATAGTAATGGACGCTTAATTTTCATGAAAATAATGATTATTTAGTTATAATGAGTTAACTGTTCGTGCACAGAAAACAGTGATGATTATCCATTAATTTCACTAAATGAAAGCGGTAAATATTGCAAAGTACAACATATCGCTATTGTGTATAATACATGTAGATAATGAAAAAAAAAATGTTATCTGATACGTGAAAACGTGACGTGACATTGGAAATGCCTGTATGTAAAACTGGATATCACTTAAGTTTATTTACGATTTTTCAAGCTGATAGTATACTACAAGAAACATCTTTCACTTGAAACAAAATGTTTCCTGTGAAAAAGAAGGCAAAGAAAAACAATAGCACTGCTTCATATACGGGCGGGAAAAGGATCAAGGATGTGTGAAGGCCCTACATAAGTCATATTTTTATAAATGCTCTGCAAACCTGTGCAGGACGCTCCCGATATCCAACAAACACGATAATAACGAAATGTTATTGCAGAGTGAAGTATTCAGGTCCCAACATGAGTATCACGGTATAACGTCTATGGTGCACAGTTCCTTTTGGTTATAGCGAAATTTCGATATAACGAAAGAAAACTACCCGTCCCGAGGACTTCGTTGGGGAGTCGTCTGATTCATCTAATAACGGTATTAGCATTATAAAACAATTATGTTGTCCGTAATGACAGATTGTATCCATTGCGTTATCACATGCCTTCAGAAAATGTCCTTTAATAAAAGCAACAATACGTCGACGACTTTATCATACCTTTAAATCTCAATGTTTGCCGTATATTATGCAGACGAAATAAAAGTGTCTAAGTGCTTTTATTGCAATGTGATTCATGCTGCCCAACATGCATGTTTACTATCATTGCTTTCGCTGTCACTCTTTAATAATCGTTTATACTTTCTACTGATTAGTCATTACTAACTTCCTGATGGGTTTCTGTAAAATCTGCACATTTTAGTCTCAATATTCTAACTGCTATAATGGTGAGAAAAAAAAACAAGTCAAGAAATGCATTCGTCTGCCGTTGTCCTGATAGCAAGATATACCGTATAGGTATACTTCCTTCCTACTAATTTGTATTCTTTTAACGTAATGATTTAATTTATTTATCAGTGCGGTTGGGTGCAGTTTTAAAGCCTTTCTACTCTCAGCATTATCCCTTATACGATTAACCCTTGAAGAGAATAATCGTATAGTACCGATGTTCAGTCTTGCAACAGGGGCGGATCCAGGAATTCTGTAAAGAGGGGGGGGGGCGCAACCAATATTCCTGGTGCCACTTCCGGGTTTCATTTCATTTTTTTCTTTCGTTTTTAACGAAAAATAAAGGGGGCGTGCGCCGGTTGCGCCCCCTCTGGATCCGCCACTGTGTATAGAAATATTTTGGTAATAATCGTCTCTCAATTGCCCTATAATTGATTCATATAATGTTTCGAGCTTCTTCAGTTCAGTTCAATTTTAATTTAATGTTTCGTAATGATTAAAGCCATAATCTACCATTTGCATATGAAAAAAAAAACAGCATTAGTGCTTCAAAATAGTTCGAAAATGTGAGTTAAGGATAGAAACAACCAATGTAAAAATTGAAATCAATGTTAAGTATTGTTCAAGTACAAAATGTGAACAATAGTTATAATGTTTCCAGACTAAACCGTCTATCAACAGTTATGGTTTAATAAGGAAAACAATGGTATAGGATGTTTTGTGATACAATTGTACAACTGACCTACACATATGCATCATAAGTGGTATCTTGAACATTTTTTTAAATCACTGCTCCCAAAAGCAAACGGGACCTTTAAGTCCTCATCACACCTAAAGTATATTATGACTGCACGTGGTGAAAATGCAACCAAAAGTGAAACGGCAGCAGCTCACCTAACAGACCAAGACCAGACGAAACAAATCGGATGTGGCAAAAGAAAAGTATAGACCCCTATACAGAACACAAAACGGGAAATCAGTGCGACCTCCATTAGTAATGTTGAAATCATCACAATTCAATTTCCTATAGGATGTTGATAGGGCCTAAACAAAACTATCCTTGTGAATGTCCCTAAATTTCCCTTCGTGTTTCCAATACTTGCCAAAGCGGGGTGTGCTTATACCGTACGCAGCTAAAAGCACTCCGGGGCACCACTGCACCATTATACATGCTGTCACGAGGAAATCGACTAAATAACGGGGTGTCCAGTTTTACACGCTAGCTTTTATGTAGGCCACATCATGTTTCTATATGGGGTCATCCCACAAGACCGACACCCATGAGTCCTGCAGCCCACGAGTTCGACACTATAGGCAAATAAAGCCCATGAGACCGACACTAGGTAAAAACAGCCCACGAGTTCGTCAGATATCACAACACGGGGTTTAATGTGTCGGTCTCGTGGACCTTGTTTGCTTAGCGTCGAACTCATGGGCTGTATGACTCGTGGGCTGTAAAACTCGTAGGCTGTATGACTCGTGGATGTCGGTCTCGTGATGTGCACCCGTTTATATTACTTCGTTGAGACACCTTACGCCCGCCGCACACTATACGACTAACGACCATACGACTGATAGACTCGTTTGGATCCGAAATAAATCTTCATATCCTCAAAATAAACACCGCTTGTTTAATTCAGATCCAAAGTCTGTCAGTCGTAAGGTCGTGAGTCATATAGTGTGCGGCGGGCTTTATATAACATTTGTGTTCAGTTCAAGGATTCTTTATTTGATGCAATCAAAAGATATGGTTGTAAACATTTTGCATTCTCTTTTTCTTGTATCAATGTCAATGAATTTGAGAAAAATGGAAATACATGTATGAAAATTATAATCACAAGTTCTCTTTCCCCATTACTGTGTTATGTCCCTTGAATTAATCTGTAGTTTCTATCCTATAAGAAATCCCACAATGAGATCCTGCATGTACTTGTGTGTAATATCCCTAATTTAGTACCTCTCAGATCTCAGGGCTTCCCTTAAAACAACAATAATTCGCATAATTTGCATGATTTGCATAAAAACATAACGAACAAACAAAACAAACAATATGCGAGCTGATGTACTCGGACACTTTTCTTTTTTATTTTCGTAAAAGTTCCGTATCATGCTTAATAGCAGACGAAACAGCAAGCGTAACCGGGAGACGGGCTGGGGCATCCCCCCCCCCCAAAAAAAAAAAACAACCACAAAACAAAACAAAACACAAAACAAAACAAAACAAAACAAAACAAAACAAAACAAAACAAAACAAAAACAAACAAACAAACCAACAAACAACAAAACAAAATAAAACAAAAAACGCACACACACCCGATAGCTAAAAACAAAGGGAGATAGAAACAAACAATTCATTTCAACTTCAACTTCAACTTCAATAAGCCCGAAAAAAAAAAAAACACACACACACACAAATGGGGAAGAAAATATAATCGACCAAAAGAGAAAACCATATGAAGGGGCATGACTATCAAGGGTTCGACCCTCTCTCAAAATAATGTCATTAAATATAAAACCCATGTAGCAAGTGAGAGGGAAGTGAAGAAATGACACACTAAGTGGTCGATATTGGAACTAATCCAAGATATTAACTGCACACGTAGTCGATGGAATATTTAACTTTGATACCCCTCGCATGTGAAAGATTAAAACGAGATTAAAAACGAGTCAAAAAGAGAAACAAAAACAAAAAGAAAAACAAACTTTTTACAATATGTATATCAGCACACTAAGTTACTAGTACTCTCCCACCTCCCCAAAATAATTAACCGCACTTTGACCTGTTGACCCGCGGGCTCTCTCCGCGCGGTGTATTCGCGCGCTCACCCTGCGCGCTATGTCTTTCTACACACGAGAGCACAACCCGCACCGTAACTTGCTCCTGTCGGATCTCTCGCGAACCCAACCCACTGAAAATGGCGACCTACAGTGAGTTGATGTAACCACTGTCACTTATTCAGTTGTAGACCATCTTACGGAAAATCTGTTTATCGTCAGTCGTCTTCATAAAGGAGACGTTGCGGCCGTCAAACTTTGCCCATGGAGCCGAGTGAGGAAAATGTCCAAATGCTCAAAATATGGGCTTTTCGGACATGACGCACATTAAAAGGCTCTCCGTCTCGGGCAGAATGATGTTAACGAAGCCGTCGCTATTCTAACGTTGGACTCGAAGAACCACTGTCCCGCCGATAAAGTTAGGCTTGGTGCTGATGCAAATGAAGCTTCCAGTCACAAAGCTGATATCCTCGTTATCCATCGTAGTGATGATGAGGTCGATAAAGACTCAAATACGGAGATTTCGAGATCATCTATTAATGGCACCTCAGCATCGTCCATCTGCTGTGAGGATCAAAGTGAATCTGCACAAACAGACATTTCAGATGACATGGTCTTCGCTAGAGGAGGTTGCTCCTGGAACATTGGCACTTTCTGTAATGAGGAGCAGGTTGGTAGCAGCCCAAAAGACGCTAAGGAGGACATGATCTATTCCAGAGGCGGTTGCTCCTGGAATATTGACGCAGCCGACGTAGAACAGGAGGAGGACAATGACTCAAATACATCCACGTCTGACGGGAAATTATCGGTTCAAAGTGACGTCGAGATTCGAAAGGAAGTTCGAAAGCCTGTGATTAAAATCTCCTACGAAGATGAGGGCAACTTAGAGGAGGAGCTCGAGTTCTTCTGCAAAACAAGCGAAGAAGGCGATGACTTCCTGGACAACGAAAGTCTGCTGGACAGTTGCCCAAACTCCGAAGTCATGAGAAATCTCAACTCGGCACTCCAAGTATCAAAGTGCGCCACTCGCCAGCTAAAGAGGGCCCTCAAGAAGTGGTATCGAATCTCACGTGGCCCCTTCTCCCGACAGCCAGGATCTGACAAGGTCGTTGTCATCGACCAAAAGTCTACGGGTCTAAGGGAAGAATGCTCCAGGTACTTTGACAGCATGAACCAGAGCTTCTTCAACTTCTACAAAGTGACGGATCAGCTCGAAGAGGTGGAGGAGAAGCAGAGACGCTTCGTGGAATCGATGAAGAGGCGGATGGCTGCTGAGAGGTTTGAGCTCCCGAGACGGAACAAAGACTGGGCTGACTTCCTCATGGACCACCTGGATAAAAGAGGACTTAAGGAGTACAAGTTCAAGGCTCTCCTTGGTGACAGGATCCCTCCTACTATTGAGGAGGTGGACTGCTAGGGAGTGGGAGCAGATGGAACGCTGATAATGACAGTAAACCTAACTTAGCTCTATGTGTCTGAGGAACTCGACGAACTCAACATCAGCAGTGGTCAGGGAGCGCTATAATGGAGAAGATTGAGTTAAAAAAGTTACAATCCTTGTAAGAACTATGTCAATGTGGCGTACCGATGGTAGCAAATGGGACAGTTTTGCGACAGTTAAGGCCTGAAGAAGTGTCAAGCACGCTTTCTATAGTAAACAAAGCACCTTGTCTTGAAGAATAAACCGGCATATGATTGAACATGTTCAAGAATCCAAAATTTGTTTCTACGCATGGCAAGCACTACATGTACTTTTTCGTCATGAAGGAAAGGGCAGATTAGAAAAAAAAAGGGGGGGAGACCGCGGACCCCCCGCTCTTCAACGGGAAAAAGCTTCAGAAATCTTTCTGAAAGTCGTAGGATTTGTTGCGATTTTTTTTTTCTGGACTTTTCGATTTTCCTTTCCCAATATGTGTGCGGATAGATGGATAGAGGTAACAGTATTTGTGCATGCAATGTCTTAAATCGTGAAGAATGACAGGTGTTTGTATACTTTACTATTCACACTAAGAAGCATCACTGATTGAGTTTTAGTTTGGTTGCAATAAAAATGAAGCCATATTCCGTCAACACGAATCAAGGAAAGAACTGTGTTCTTTGAATCCTCATTGTGTACGTAGGCCTATGTCAGGGGAAATAGCATGATTATAAGTTTAAAAACAACGTCTGATCTGTATACTATAGAGTCATGCCAAAGTGAAACTTGTTTCATTTTGGCAAAAACAAATATTCGTTTTAACAACTCAATAACACAAGTTCATTTTCAATTCAATCGAACGTTGAATTGAAAATGAAACTTGTGTTATTGAGTTGTCAAAACAAATATTCAAATCATCTTTCTCTAAAATGGTGTCTCATATTAATTGTGCGGACTTACGTTGTCGAAAGAACTATAGTATTGATAAAATTTAAAGAGAATAAATGTAAATAGTAATGGACGCTTAATTTTCATGAAAATAATGATTATTTAGTTATAATGAGTTAACTGTTCGTGCACAGAAAACAGTGATGATTATCCATTAATTTCACTAAATGAAAGCGGTAAATATTGCAAAGTACAACATATCGCTATTGTGTATAATACATGTAGATAATGAAAAAAAAAATGTTATCTGATACGTGAAAACGTGACGTGACATTGGAAATGCCTGTATGTAAAACTGGATATCACTTAAGTTTATTTACGATTTTTCAAGCTGATAGTATACTACAAGAAACATCTTTCACTTGAAACAAAATGTTTCCTGTGAAAAAGAAGGCAAAGAAAAACAATAGCACTGCTTCATATACGGGCGGGAAAAGGATCAAGGATGTGTGAAGGCCCTACATAAGTCATATTTTTATAAATGCTCTGCAAACCTGTGCAGGACGCTCCCGATATCCAACAAACACGATAATAACGAAATGTTATTGCAGAGTGAAGTATTCAGGTCCCAACATGAGTATCACGGTATAACGTCTATGGTGCACAGTTCCTTTTGGTTATAGCGAAATTTCGATATAACGAAAGAAAACTACCCGTCCCGAGGACTTCGTTGGGGAGTCGTCTGATTCATCTAATAACGGTATTAGCATTATAAAACAATTATGTTGTCCGTAATGACAGATTGTATCCATTGCGTTATCACATGCCTTCAGAAAATGTCCTTTAATAAAAGCAACAATACGTCGACGACTTTATCATACCTTTAAATCTCAATGTTTGCCGTATATTATGCAGACGAAATAAAAGTGTCTAAGTGCTTTTATTGCAATGTGATTCATGCTGCCCAACATGCATGTTTACTATCATTGCTTTCGCTGTCACTCTTTAATAATCGTTTATACTTTCTACTGATTAGTCATTACTAACTTCCTGATGGGTTTCTGTAAAATCTGCACATTTTAGTCTCAATATTCTAACTGCTATAATGGTGAGAAAAAAAAACAAGTCAAGAAATGCATTCGTCTGCCGTTGTCCTGATAGCAAGATATACCGTATAGGTATACTTCCTTCCTACTAATTTGTATTCTTTTAACGTAATGATTTAATTTATTTATCAGTGCGGTTGGGTGCAGTTTTAAAGCCTTTCTACTCTCAGCATTATCCCTTATACGATTAACCCTTGAAGAGAATAATCGTATAGTACCGATGTTCAGTCTTGCAACAGGGGCGGATCCAGGAATTCTGTAAAGAGGGGGGGGGGGGGGCGCAACCAATATTCCTGGTGCCACTTCCGGGTTTCATTTCATTTTTTTCTTTCGTTTTTAACGAAAAATAAAGGGGGCGTGCGCCGGTTGCGCCCCCTCTGGATCCGCCACTGTGTATAGAAATATTTTGGTAATAATCGTCTCTCAATTGCCCTATAATTGATTCATATAATGTTTCGAGCTTCTTCAGTTCAGTTCAATTTTAATTTAATGTTTCGTAATGATTAAAGCCATAATCTACCATTTGCATATGAAAAAAAAAACAGCATTAGTGCTTCAAAATAGTTCGAAAATGTGAGTTAAGGATAGAAACAACCAATGTAAAAATTGAAATCAATGTTAAGTATTGTTCAAGTACAAAATGTGAACAATAGTTATAATGTTTCCAGACTAAACCGTCTATCAACAGTTATGGTTTAATAAGGAAAACAATGGTATAGGATGTTTTGTGATACAATTGTACAACTGACCTACACATATGCATCATAAGTGGTATCTTGAACATTTTTTTAAATCACTGCTCCCAAAAGCAAACGGGACCTTTAAGTCCTCATCACACCTAAAGTATATTATGACTGCACGTGGTGAAAATGCAACCAAAAGTGAAACGGCAGCAGCTCACCTAACAGACCAAGACCAGACGAAACAAATCGGATGTGGCAAAAGAAAAGTATAGACCCCTATACAGAACACAAAACGGGAAATCAGTGCGACCTCCATTAGTAATGTTGAAATCATCACAATTCAATTTCCTATAGGATGTTGATAGGGCCTAAACAAAACTATCCTTGTGAATGTCCCTAAATTTCCCTTCGTGTTTCCAATACTTGCCAAAGCGGGGTGTGCTTATACCGTACGCAGCTAAAAGCACTCCGGGGCACCACTGCACCATTATACATGCTGTCACGAGGAAATCGACTAATATAACGGGGTGTCCAGTTTTACACGCTAGCTTTTATGTAGGCCACATCATGTTTCTATATGGGGTCATCCCACAAGACCGACACCCATGAGTCCTGCAGCCCACTAGTTCGACACTATAGGCAAATAAAGCCCATGAGACCGACACTAGGTAAAAACAGCCCACGAGTTCGTCAGATATCACAACACGGGGTTTAATGTGTCGGTCTCGTGGACCTTGTTTGCTTAGCGTCGAACTCATGGGCTGTATGACTCGTGGGCTGTAAAACTCGTAGGCTGTATGACTCGTGGATGTCGGTCTCGTGATGTGCACCCGTTTATATTACTTCGTTGAGACACCTTACGCCCGCCGCACACTATACGACTAACGACCATACGACTGATAGACTCGTTTGGATCCGAAATAAATCTTCATATCCTCAAAATAAACACCGCTTGTTTAATTCAGATCCAAAGTCTGTCAGTCGTAAGGTCGTGAGTCATATAGTGTGCGGCGGGCTTTATATAACATTTGTGTTCAGTTCAAGGATTCTTTATTTGATGCAATCAAAAGATATGGTTGTAAACATTTTGCATTCTCTTTTTCTTGTATCAATGTCAATGAATTTGAGAAAAATGGAAATACATGTATGAAAATTATAATCACAAGTTCTCTTTCCCCATTACTGTGTTATGTCCCTTGAATTAATCTGTAGTTTCTATCCTATAAGAAATCCCACAATGAGATCCTGCATGTACTTGTGTGTAATATCCCTAATTTAGTACCTCTCAGATCTCAGGGCTTCCCTTAAAACAACAATAATTCGCATAATTTGCATGATTTGCATAAAAACATAACGAACAAACAAAACAAACAATATGCGAGCTGATGTACTCGGACACTTTTCTTTTTTATTTTCGTAAAAGTTCCGTATCATGCTTAATAGCAGACGAAACAGCAAGCGTAACCGGGAGACGGGCTGGGGCATCCCCCCCCCCCCAAAAAAAAAAAACAAAACAAAAACAAAACAAAACAAAACAAAACAAAACAAAACAAAACAAAACAAAACAAAACAAAACAAAAACAAACAAACAAACCAACAAACAACAAAACAAAATAAAACAAAAAACGCACACACACCCGATAGCTAAAAACAAAGGGAGATAGAAACAAACAATTCATTTCAACTTCAACTTCAACTTCAATAAGCCCGAAAAAAAAAAAAAACACACACACACACAAATGGGGAAGAAAATATAATCGACCAAAAGAGAAAACCATATGAAGGGGCATGACTATCAAGGGTTCGACCCTCTCTCAAAATAATGTCATTAAATATAAAACCCATGTAGCAAGTGAGAGGGAAGTGAAGAAATGACACACTAAGTGGTCGATATTGGAACTAATCCAAGATATTAACTGCACACGTAGTCGATGGAATATTTAACTTTGATACCCCTCGCATGTGAAAGATTAAAACGAGATTAAAAACGAGTCAAAAAGAAGACAAAAAAAAAAGAAAAACAAACTTTTTACAATATGTATATCAGCACACTAAGTTACTAGTACTCTCCCACCTCCCCAAAATAATTAACCGCACTTTGACCTGTTGACCCGCGGGCTCTCTCCGCGCGGTGTATTCGCGCGCTCACCCTGCGCGCTATGTCTTTCTACACACGAGAGCACAACCCGCACCGTAACTTGCTCCTGTCGGATCTCTCGCGAACCCAACCCACTGAAAATGGCGACCTACAGTGAGTTGATGTAACCACTGTCACTTATTCAGTTGTAGACCATCTTACGGAAAATCTGTTTATCGTCAGTCGTCTTCATAAAGGAGACGTTGCGGCCGTCAAACTTTGCCATGGAGCCGAGTGAGGAAAATGTCCAAATGCTCATAAATATGGGCTTTTCGGACATGACGCACATTAAAAAGGCTCTCCGTCTCGGGCAGAATGATGTTAACGAAGCCGTCGCTATTCTAACGCAAGAACAGCCGGGGCTGAGTTACGACACTGTTGACGAGGTAGAAATGAAAGACGCACCGGGAAGTCAGCGGCGGACTGTTGGTTCTCAGCATCGACAAGCACCTGATCCACCACCACCTTCTTACGATGAAGCTGTTGAGCCAATTGAGGTATTACTAGTACTAGACTGCTAAGTAAATAATTTACTACATTGTGTTCTTGTGGATTTATACCTCTAACGTTAGCTAGAAAATTCAGAAATTTGGTTTTGTTTTCTAACTTGTTAAATTACTTGCTAAAATAAAATGCTAACAAGTTAGACGGTAGACTGCTTCAGGCTCAGCTTCATCCTTCTCTTCACTGTTCAGTGACAAATGCATGAGAAAAATTTACTGTTTTGTAATTCTCAAAGTTTCAATTTTTTTTTTTTTTTTGTTCTTAAAGAATATTGTAGAATGTTGAGTGAATTCAGAGGATAACTGAAAGAGGTGTCCCTTGCATTGCTAATAAATTTACTTAGTTATAGGTCTAAGTTTAGTCAAGACCAATTTTGAAGATTTTTGAGCAGTCTTCAAAGAGATTGTAGACACTAACGTAGTTGCCACTACCTAAAGTCTCCAGACATTCACATTGCATGTAACACGCGCCGCAATCAGAGATCACCTGGGGCGACGATTTTCTTCGTTCTCAAAAGACATTCCCAGAGACTCCAACTCTCCCGTACGGGAGATCTCCCGCCGAAAACCTTTTTGCAAAATCTCCCGTTCTCCAGATTTAATTTCACATGGCTCTTTGTCTCCCGTTGGAAAGGATTTCTTACATATTTCTATCATAGTTACAAAAATAAGCCTTAGATAGCACCAGAGAGCATCTAGAACCCTGGGGCGCTTCGCACACATCAACTTTGAGTCTCCCGTTTGCTAGGGGTTTCAGGCGGGAGAATCTCCAGATCAGAAGGTACTTTGGGTTGGAGTCTCTGCATTCCTAATTCACCATTTTCGTCCTTAACAACACAAATAGACCTCATTGTAATCCAAATGTATTTTACCATATGTAACAGGTGACAAAACCATTTTTAATGCGAGAATGTTTTTGATTTCGAATGGATTTCAGGTGGCAGATTAACAAAGTTTTTCAAATGCGATGATGCACAATGCATCCTACATTGAAGTGTGTGTATAACACACGTACTAATAATATGTGGCGCGCTATGGGCTGCGAACTAATTCAGTGCCTAGTATCGTTAGTTCACCAACCCAGGAGTGCATAGGAAATACACGCAAGTTAGATGTTAGACATGTATGAATATTTTTGCCAAAGTGATGTAAATCCAACCCAATCACACCATTTCTTGAAGCAGCTAGAGGTGGGGAGCAAGCTTCTTTTGTTTTTTTTTTTGGACAAATCGTGGATTACGTGACATACTTGTGTACTTCTTCTTTTTGAATATACATCCGTAGGGTTTTTAAAGACATACTATGTAAATTTTTGACTTTTGACTGTCACTTTGATGTTATGAGACCCGAAACATTGTACACTAAGTACAGTACATATTGTAGCAGTGCGGCATTTCCTACATTCTTTGAAAATGAGCAAGATCATTTTATGTGAGTGGGGGAATACTTGTTTAGGGGGCAGATATTTGTGTAAGTGAAAATAAATAGGGAGTTTTCTCTGTTTACATTAACTTTTCATCTGCCCTTATATGACACTTACAAATTATTAATGGGTTGATCAAATATCATGTGGTACCAGGTAAAGTTGATATGAAATGTTTTCCAATGTAAAGAATATTATTGAATACTTTTGTATGTTCTTTCCTTTTATAATGTTTTCATGTAAATATGGCAAACCATACCATTAGTGCACAATTGTGTTATACCATATTACTGTAAAACGAGGAAAGTTTGCATGCATTTTAATTTTGCGAATTTCACGAGAGCCAAGATTCACAAAATTAAAATGCACATGAAAGGTCTTGTCTACATTATACAGGCGTATGTGACCCGCTGCAACAAAAGGATCCGAAAGTCAGGGGAGGACAATTTTCTGAAAATAACATGACATTATTCCCTTACTCTTCCACTCTAATGTCATATATAACATGACTCATAAAAGTATTCGGTTGCGGAGATATGGATGATTTTATTAGCGCATGTCGAATGGTTTAAGAAATCAGCGTTTCGAGAAAACCGCCTTCAAAGTTTTCATTCCGCCACTATCATGATCAGGGGGAAGCAAGACAGTTTTCACCGTTTGGCACTTGAAGGTATGCTCCTAGCTACCTCCGTGATGTTTATTCAAGCTTAGCGCCAGTGGTCTACGCACGACCAATCAGTAACCAGGATGCCACGCACTGACCAATGAGATCACTCCCTCGTTCGGACACGCTTCTGTTCCGTTGAAAGTCGGAAAATCATGGCCCAGAAAAATGCTATTTTCTTGCCTTTCCTTTGACCATTTAGCTTCGAAATTTCGGCAGATGATAGAAGATACATTAGACTACAAAATTATGTCAAAAACAGAAATCTGAATGTTTTGACGGATTTTGATGATCTGACTTCAAACTCGATTTTCTCGGTTCACTCGTCAGCGACTGTAGGATCATTTTGTGCATTGAATGCCAGTGGCAATTCGCAAAAAAATTTGATGCTGCGGAAAAGGCCATCGGCTCCAATTTGCGAAAATGTCATGCTGCGAATATACCGTGTTTTACAGTTTACTCATAAGGTAAACAATGTTCAAAAGTGAGCAACTAATGGGTGGCAATGCATATGAAAATGTGATTTATATCAGCAGGGCATTACTGTAATTCAAATCCAAGTTTTGGTATGCATTGCACACACGAGTCGCAAAAACTTAGGACCCCCCCCCAAAAAAAAAAAAAAAAATGCTTCTGTGGTGGTGGTCGCGATGCTGTAAAACTGGCTACAGTCTTGTAAAATTTATGTTGAAGGTTCATACGTATTTTGTATGCATTCTTAAAGTTCTATGACTTTCCTAATAAGGATAATGTTGTTGGGTATGTACATGTACATAATTTTCTAACTCCAGGGAACAGTGTGCTAGTTGTGCAGGTTATACATCTCAAGCGGAGGTCGAAATCAGAATTAGGCCAGTCATCATCATCATCGATCTTTATCGTGTTACTATCAAATAAGAAAAGAAGGGAAGAAAAGGATGATAACAATACAATGGCCAAAACATGTGATATCCAAACAAAAACAAATGATTACTGTCAGTCAGTGATGTGAACAGGTACACTGTACATACTATGTGTGTGTATGAGCATCATATTTTATGAAATTGGACAAGCAATTATGCAAGGAATATACATGATCTACATGTATACTGTACTAGTACTGAGATGACTCATTTCTTCTGCACATCAAATACATCCTATGTACTGTTTATACTCTATGTATACTCATTGTGTTAAACATGTTTGTGCATTAGAAGTAATCATTGACCTAGCAGATATTCTATTTGTGGGTGATCCTATATCTTGGTGGGATTTTGAAATTTTAGCTATTATAAATGGAGTTTTAAATGTTGAAGTAGGACAGGGTAGATTTTGCAGTCACAGAGATCTACTGGACTCGGATTTCATCTTATACTGTAAAGGACATGTTCACATTTAGCATGACAGTTTGGTGTCTATGTGTTTGGCCCCCTTTTTGCAGGATGAAGATCCAAGCTCCAGTAGTGTTGATCCTCGGGATGAGGAGAGCATGGAGGTGTCCAAAGAGTTCCCCACAGGGAACCTCTATGAGCTAGAGGGGCGGGTCTTCACCGACCAGTGGTCCATCCCGTACAAGAGGGAAGAGTCCCTTGGGAAATGCCTGCTTGCATCCATTCGATTCGCCAACGATGGTATGAACGAGTACAGTGGACTCCCGTTACAATGAAGTCCTCGGGACTGGCAGTTTTCTTTCGTTATATATCGAAATTTCGTTATAACCGAACAAATAAACAATAAAATTACATAGAGTGAATAATGTTGCGGCTTGAATTTTAAATTTGTTGTAACCGGAATTTCGTTATAACCGTGTTTGTTATAACGGGAGTGCACTGTATATGTCAACTCATTATGATGAAGGGAGGACAGAACATCAAAGTTGCTTCTGATTATCAATCTTCATGTGAAGTTGGATGCTGTGTTTGCCTGTAACATGGATTATGGACTTTTCAACATGTCTCTTGTTTTGTGGCATGAGCTTGATGACAAAAAGAAAGCTTTTACTTTTGTTTGTTTCACTCAGTTTTTGTTTCGATATTGCTTTATAGAAACCTCATAAGCGAGGGAGTGACTGATAGGTTTCTATCTTTAGCATCAAACCAAATGCCAAGGCACATCTGTATGTGTGAGCAATCCGTATTTATAATCTTCCCAGAGAAATGTGAGTGTATGTGTGTGTGTGAAAGCTGATATAAACAAAGGTGTATTCTTAGACCGTGTAACCATAGATTAAAGATTCCTAGATATATTCTTGTTATTACTATTGTCTTAATAGACACTAAGACCCTTGGTAAGAATTTTAGTCTAAAACCAGTTAAATCGTGTATTGATTTCCCTGCAGAAATATCTTGTCCTTCTTTGATGGACAACTTTGAATAATACTGCATGTCCTGTATTGGAGGGAGACTAGAAAAAAAAACTGATTAGATTTATCCCATCTTCTCAAAAGCTCATGAAAGTTACAAAAAGCCGACAATATCAGAGAGATGACTGCAATCTTCTATCGCCAATTCAATGTTTAGCCATGAATTTTGCAATTTAAAAGCTGATAAAGATTTTGCATGCAAAAAAGACAAAAAGACCAGAATGAGTTGAAATGAAAGAGAAGCTTTTATTCTATACCTTTTGAAATGTTAGCATTGAATAGTTTTAAATAAAAGGAAAGAAATCATAATAATAAGCTGTAGTACCATCAAACACAGAAGTGCAGTTTCTGGTACTTGATAGGCTAAACTGAACATGTATCTGTTCTTGAATGCAGGACAAATGGAGGCGGACGAGAACTGCATGCGCTTTGTGACGCGCTGCATGCCGGAGGCATTCCGCAAGCTGATGATGTCAAAGGCGGTCCATCGCTGGGGCGCCGAGATCCACGAGGGCATCTACAACATGCTGCAACTTCTCATGGAGCTTGTCGCCATCCGGCTCAGGTACAAGCCGGTGCCCAACGACCTGCTCGACGTCCTCAGCATGGTGGGTAGAAGCTTTGACAAACTCAATCCGCACCTTGGTTTCTTTGCTTTTATGAACCAGAAGAAAGAAATCCGTAACGTTCGTACTGCATTGAGGTGCACTGGTATGCTTCGTCAGACAGAATCACCTGAAAGAAAACATCATTTTCAGTATTCAAATTAAATGATACTAAACTTTATAGGGTTCACATAGCAAGCTCTCGGCATACTTGTTTCAGTATTTACTTTTGTTTCTGTTTGGTGTCTCTCTTTGTTTTGTGTAAGTTTTGTGTTTTCAAGAGGAAGGGAGATAAAAATGTCCACTCTCCAACAGTCAGTCTGTACACCATCATTTTAATAGGTTTAAGATTAAGCGATAATGTAGGACTTCACTATTGTCTGTGAGCAATTTCAGTCATCACACAGTTTCAAATGAGAAATCATGTTGCGTTAACCCGTCGAGGATGAGTCCCGAGTATACTTGAGCAGGTGTCTATGGGAAATGCATGTCGTAGCAAAATCAAACAGTCCTCAACGGGTTAAGTGAAAATTACTGCAAATAGCTAATCAACAAATAGCAAAGCAAGTAGGAGATCACAGTACCGAGCTGGAAAAAAGTCTTCCCCTACAATACCTACATGTATGCCTCTGCATCAATTTGACCTTTCACAACTCTCTTGAGTGCCTGAAATTTTAGTCGATGAAATTTGGAAGCAGGGATCAACAGTGAACATGGCTCATGAGCAACAACCAATCAATGTCTCACCTGTATTCAAACTAATGACAAATTCTATATCCGTCTTCTTTATACTTCGTTGTTGTCCCCGCCGAACGAATTCAAGCAGGGGACTATGAAACGGGCTCCGTACGTGTGTGTGTCCGTGTGTGTGTCCGTCCGTGTATCCGTCTGTGTGTCTGTGTGTCCTTGTGTGCATCCGTGTGTGATCAAAATCTTCAGTTTGCTACTTCTCTGTCATTTATGAGCCAATTTTGATTCTGTTTGCTTTATATGATAGCACTATGTGGGAGCTTTGAAACTGCTACACAGAATTTCAGTTGTGACCTTTGACCTTGACCTTTGACCTGTATTGTACATTTTGCTACAAAATGCTACTCCTTCGCCATTTCTAACCCGATTTCGATTCCGTTTGCTTTATGTGATGGCACTAGTTGAGGGCTTCAAAACTTGTACACAGAATTTTGACCTTTGACTTCTTTGACCTTTGACCTTGATTTGTGACCTGTATTGTACATTTTGCTACAAAACGCTACTCCTTCGCCATTTCTAACCCGATTTCGATTCCGCTTGCTTTATGTGATGGCACTAGGTGAGGGCTTCAAAACTTCTACACAGAATTTTGACCTTTGACTTCTTTGACCTTTGACCTTGATTTTTGACCTATATTGTACATTGGCTACAAAATGCTACTCCTTCACCATTTCTAACCCGATTTTGATTCTGTTTGCTTTATGTGATGGCAATAGGTAAGGGCTTCAAAACTTCTTCACAGAATTTTGACCTTTGACTTCTTTGACCTTTGACCTTGATTTTTAACCTGTATTGTACATTTTGCTACAAAATGCTACTCCTTCGCCATTTCTAATCCGATTTCGATTCCGTTTGCTTTATGTGATGGCACTAGGTGAGGACTTCAAAACTTGTACACAGAATTTTGACCTTTGACTTCTTTGACCTTTGACCTTCATTTTTGACCTATATTGTACAAAGGCTACAAAATGCTACTCCGCCATTTCTAACCCGATTTCGATTCCGTTTGCTTTATGTGATACCAGCAGGTGAGGGCTTCAAAACTTCTACACAGAATTTTGACCTTTGATTTCTTTGACCTTTGACCTTGCTTTGTGACCCGTATTGTACATTTTGCTACAAAATGCTACTTCCGGCGGGGACATATATTACGCACCGCGTAAATTCTACTTTTCCTCGTTTTACTTTGTTTTTCTTTGTTTGACATTATTTTCCTCGTGGTATTTACCTTCTGCTTCATTCTCCATATATTTTTGTTATTTGTTCATTTTCTTTGTCCCAGGCATTCAATCCAGAGTCTGAGTTCCACTACAAGAACAGGGCCAAGAAATGGGATCACATCCACTGGGAGGAGGTGTTTGGGGTCAACAGCACTTTTGCCATCAGCCCTCCCTTTGACACGTACAAGGACCCGTGTGGCTGGCTGGTCAACCTCATCAACCTTGTGAGTGAATCATTTGGTCATTATGATTATTAAAGATGATGATGATGGTGATGGTGATGGTGATGGTGATGGTGATGGTGATGGTGATGGTGATGGTGATGGTGATGGTGATGGTGATGGTGATGGTGATGGTGATGGTGATGGTGATGGTGATGGTGATGGTGATGGTGATGGTGATGGTGGTGATGGTGGTGATGGTGGTGATGGTGGTGATGGTGGTGATGGTGGTGATGGTGGTGATGGTGGTGATGGTGGTGATGGTGGTGATGGTGGTGATGGTGGTGATGGTGGTGATGGTGGTGATGGTGGTGATGGTGGTGATGGTGGTGATGGTGATGGTGATGGTGATGGTGATGGTGATGGTGATGGTGATGGTGATGGTGATGGTGATGGTGATGGTGGTGATGGTGGTGATGGTGGTGATGGTGGTGATGGTGGTGATGGTGGTGATGGTGGTGATGGTGGTGATGGTGGTGATGGTGGTGATGGTGGTGATGGTGGTGATGGTGGTGATGGTGGTGATGGTGGTGATGGTGGTGATGGTGGTGATGGTGGTGATGGTGGTGATGGTGGTGATGGTGGTGATGGTGGTGATGGTGGTGATGGTGGTGATGGTGGTGATGGTGGTGATGGTGGTGATGGTGGTGATGGTGATGGTGATGGTGATGGTGATGGTGATGGTGAAGGTGATGGTGATGGTGATGGTGAAGGTGAAGGTGAAGATGAAGATGAAGATGAAGATGAAGATGAGGGTGAGGGTGAGGATGTCTGAGGAGTAGGATGAGGATGAGGAGTAGGATGAGGATGAAGATGAAGATGAAGATGATCATGATCATGATCATGGTGATGATAATGGTGATGATCATGATTATTATTATTGTTATTCATCATTGTTGCTATTGAGTATACCATCGATGAGTTTTGATGAATTTGCGAATGCTAGTAGATATGTATGTATGTATAGTTTGGTAATTATGTGTTTTGCAGGTATTATTTTCTTTTGTTAAAAAGGCCTTCTCTTGGGCTCGATGAAATAAATACTGAATGCTCCATCATTTCAGAAAGACTGAAAAAGTGACTTGTGATATTTCCACAGCGATGCCATGACTTGTGCACTGCAGTTGGTCGTGAGTGTATGTTAGAATCACTCACAGTTGGTAGTTATCATTCTGACCTTTGTAGCATTCAATATTTGTCTTCTGAGTGAAAATATGTCATGATCTGTTTCACACAAAAGATTCAAAGTACTTGTAAATTCCGAATGTGTGTGTGCATGTTAGGTTGTATGTGTGTGTCTGTCACTGTCATCTACATGTCTCTTTGTCTGTGCTTGTCATGTTTCAGTCATTGTGCAGGAAGGTTATATGTCATGTACGTAAGGCATGATAAGTGTGACTTGAACTCGTTTGTGATTTTCATAAACACACCTTTCCCCTGTGTCATACATTTAGTTTGCCGAGCATGGCGGAATGGACCAGATCCAAAAGAGAGTTCTGGAGTCCATTGATGACCTAGACCCATCTGTAAGTATATTTGAGTTAGATAGGACTATAACAGGTTTGACTTTAAGCCGATGCAACAGAAATCTTATAATTTGATGTGATATTTTTGTAATATTTTTTAAACCAATTCAAATAGTGAATGGAAAAAGAATAAAAAGTAAGGCAAAAATATCGAATGGAGAAGAGTACCCAATGCTGAATAATGTTCATAAAAGTAGAAGTAATAACATTTTCAGAGTTCCCTGTCTTCCAGAACTTGTTATACCCCCACCCACACATAGTGTGTAGGGGGGGTATATAGGAATCATCCTGAGGTCGGGTGGCCGGTCGGTCGGTCGGTCGGTCGGTCGGTCGGTCGGTCGGTCGGGCGGGCGGGCGGGCGGTCGGGCGGTCGGGCGGTCGGTCCGTTGCAAAATCTTGTGGGTCGAACTCCTCTCTCATTTTTTGAGCAATTGACCCCAAATTTGGCATGTGTGACCGCTATCAAAGGTAGATGTGCAAGACACCTTTTTCGTTAGTATCGCATAATGCGTTGCCATGGAAACGGCATATTTTCGTAAAAACTTGTGGATCGAACTACTCTCTCATTTTTTGAGCAATTATCCCCAAATTTAGCATGTGTGACTGCTATCAAAGGGAGATGTGCAAGACACCTTTTTCGTTAGTATTGCATAATGAGTTGCCATGGCAACGGCAAATTTGTAAAAAATCTAGCAAAATGTTGTGGATCGAACTCCTCTCTCATTTTTTGAGCAATTGACCCCAAATTTGGCATGTGTGACTGCTATCAAAGGTAGATGTGCAAGACACCTTTTTCATTAGTATCGCACAATGCGTTGCCATGGCAACGGCATATTTTCATAAAAACTTGTGGATCGAACAACTTTCTCAATTTTTGAGCAATCAACTTCAAATTTGGCATGTGTGACCGCTATCACAGGCAGATGTGCAAGAGACCTTTTTCGTGAGTATTTCATAATGCGTTGCCATGGCAACGGAAGATTTTCATATAAATCTTACAAAATGTTGTGGATTGCTCTAATCTCTTAGGTTTGTAGCAATTCAGTTTGAATTTGGGATATACGATCAATGTAATGTATATTTGTGCAAAACACATGTGTGTGGTGATGAATCTGTTGCCATGGCAACAGAATTTTTTTTACCAATCATACAAAAATGTGTGGATTAGCCTAACTCCTTCAGTTTTCAAGCATTTGGCTTAAAAATTGGCACATGTGACCACTATTGTATGTAGATGTGCATACTTACTCTTTCGTCATTTTTTATCTATGTGTTGCCATGGTAACAGCATAGTTTGAATGAAAGTCATACGAAAATATTGTGGATTCAGTTAACTCCCTCAGTCTTAGAGCATTTGACTTGAAATTTGGCACACATGACCACTATAGTATAAAGATGTGCAAACTTAATCTTTCGTCAGTGATGAACAATGCGTTGCCATGGTAACAGCTTTTTTTTAACCAAAAAACATACAAAAATATTGTGGATTCAGCTAACTTTCTTTAGTCTTTAAGCGTTTAGCTAGAATTTGGCACACATTACCACTGCGGTACGTAGATGTGCAAAGGTAATCTTTCGTCAGTGGTGATCAATGCGTTGCCATGGTAACGGCATATTTTGAATGAAAATCATAAAAAAAATATTGTGGATTCAGTTAAATCCCTCACTCTTTGAGCATTTAGCTTGAAATTTGGCACATGCAACCACTGTAGTATATAGATGTGCAAACTTAATCTTTTGTCAGTGGTGAACAATGGGTTGCCATGGTAACAGCAGCTTTTCACTAAAATGCATACAAAAATATTGTGAATTCAGGTAACTACCTCAGTCTTTGAGCATTAAGCTTGAAATTTGGCATATGTGACCACTAGAGTACGTAGATGAGCATACATTGTCTTTGGTCATTGTTGATCAATGTGTTGCCATGGTAACAGTATATTTTGAATGAAAATCATGCAAAAATATTTTGGATTCAGTTAACTCCCTCAGTCTTTAAGCATTTGGCTTAAAATTTGGCACAGGTGACCACTATAGCATATAGATGTTCAAACTTAATCTGTCATTATTGTTGAACAATGCGTTGCCATGGTAACAACATTTTTCACCAAAAAGCATGTGGATTCCGCCAACTCCCTCAGTCTTTGAGCATTTAGCCTGAAATTTGGCACACCTGACCACTATGTTATGTAGATGTGCAAACTTAACCTTTCGTCATTGTTGATCATTGTGTTGCCATGGTAACAGCATAGTTTGAATGAAAATCAATATAAAATATTTTGGATTCAGGTAACTCCCTCAGTCTTTGAGCATTTGGCTTGAAATTTGGCACATGCAACCATTGTAGTACAGAGATATGCAAACTTTGTATTCCATCATTGTTGAACAATGTGTTGCCATGGTAACAGTGCATTTTGAATGAAAATCATACAAACATTTCGATTAGATCCTAACTCTCTATGTTTAGAGCATTTTGGCTTCATATTTGGCATATGTTACCTGTACATTACCTAGATGTGCAAAAACTCTTTTGTCAGTGTTGAAAATGTGTTGCCACGGTAACAGTATATTTTGAATGAAAACGATACACTAATATTGTGAATTCAACTAAGCCCCTCATCCTGTTAGCATTTGGCTTGAAATTTGGCACATGTGATGGCTATGATATATAGTTGTGCAAAACTTCATTTTTTTCTTAATATCCAACATTGTGTTGCGCCATGGTTATACAATTTTTAATAAAAACCATAGAAATCTTCAGTTTATTTATCTTGCTCACTCAGTTTTTGAGCTCTTGACTTGAGATGTGGGACATTTGACTAACAGTGAGCAATACATTTATTTACTGTTGGACAGTGCATTGCATTAGTTTTTTTTTTTTTCATTAAAAAGTAAAAAAAAAATCATGGTTGAGCTAATTTCCTCAGTTGTGGGTGGGGGTATATTAATCACAATGAGTGATAGTTCTAGTTTTGTTTCTTTTCTTCTTTTTTTCATCTTCAATCGACAATACCGTGTTTTGCACTGTTAGTGTCATTCATTATTTAGGAAATGCAAAGATATCTCTCAAAACCCTGTCACTGTCATATGGGTTGAAATGAAAGCAGTCAACAGAAAAAAAATGTCACTCTTGAGAAGTAAAAGTGTTTCTCTTTATGTTTTCAAGGAGAGACTGCGTAATTTTCATCAAAATCATTATCTATATTTTTTGATGGGAATAACAGGGGTTGTGTTTCAGCAAAATAGACAATGGCTCCATTAAAGTGGATAGAGATATGCTCTTTATTGATGGACATTCATAATATGGCTATTTCAAGTTTCTTGCTCACATTCTGTAAAAGTGGATAGCTTTGTGTGATTAATTTTTCGTGCTTGGCCCGGTAAGATGAAACTTGCATGTTTTTTAATTCTGAGGAATCAGGACAGTAATTACTGCAACATATGGCGTGCAAAAATATTGGCATGCCTTTATTTTCACACTAGCTTCTGGTTATTTGAAATGTTTGAAAATTTCCACACCGCAAAAATTTCCACTTTTACAGTATTGTGACATTTTCTCTGAGATATAGTGCATTGTATGACTCACCATGGCTTGCATGTCATGTCTGTTTGCCACAGACTCTGTCGACCTTGATGCAGCCCCTAGGACGGTGTGCCGAGTACCTGAACCCGCTGAAGTTTGCCCCATTCATGGGGCAGGTGGAGAAGCAGGTCCTGAAGTACGTCCAGGACCTCAAGGAACACGAGCTCAAGAGAAAGGTTGGTTCAGCCTTCTTTTGTTTTGTTTTGTTTTTTTCTTACTCTTTCAGACACTATCGGTGATATAGCCATTTACTGTTCAATGAATCATTGAGTCAGCCTTTAAAGCAAGACTTTCCTTTAGTTAAGATTGAGAGGCTCCTGTGGAAAATAAAACCTCTGTGTAATGACAAGAAAAAAGAAGTTATTGTCCAGTAGATGCTTCTGAGTTGCCAATTTGAGGATCATTTGAGAAACAGGACTTCTTTCATTTCAAATCCGTGGCCACCAAAATTATGGCTTTTTACCAAATTGTATGCTTTCTGTTTTGTGACATTTGCTGGTGTAGCAGTATTATAGTTGCGCCTTACCCCGGTTTTAGTGTGCCAGGGGCAAGCCACAGACAAGTAAGGCCTTAGTGATATCACAGCCAGGGAGATGAGCAGTTTCACACTTTGCTCTGTCGGTTTTAACTTTGCTGCCGCAGAAAACTGGCAACATCTCAGAGCTGCTGACCACCATGAAGCTCCTTTGCCTGCACTTCTGGGTGGACGACGTGAAGAGAGTGGACGACCTGCGGCTGAGTGTGGCCTTGCGAATGCTGAACTCGCCCCACTTCAACGCCAAAATGAACAGTCTGAAAGAGGTGGGCAGCCAGTCAGGCCTTGCTCACATTGGATGCTAGATGGGAATAAGCATTATGAATGCTACATCTTCTGTTAGACATGAATCCTTCATTCCCCACATGTTTCCCATATTTCCCTTCTCAAGACCATGCTCATTGTTCCAGTGGTACATCACATGATGATATTTTGTCACAATGAAGCAGATTGCCATTCTCATGCGCTCACAAGCTTACGGTTGTCAGGGTAGCCCAATGCAGTCTTCTTTGAGAAGAGAATGGGGGAGAGCAGTTTGGCCAACTTACAGACTTAATATATGAGCTCCATCTTCAAATGAATGCTAGAGATAATTCTGAAGTAGCATACTATGAGTCACAGTTGGCCAGTAGTCTGAAGAGGGTTCTCGTGCAACATCATTACATAAACTATGCATTATCATGTAGTCTGTGAACTGAAGAAAACGTGAACACTGTTAGGCAGGTTAATACAGATGCCGTGAAAGCTGAAATCGCATTTGGAGATAGACTTTTGATAAGTGGTGTCAAGTGGGAATGATATGCACTTTCTTGACGCATTTGTGGATGGAAGAATCTGAGAATTAGTGGGATGGTCCATATTTGGGGTTGATGTCTTTGGTTAGACATAATAGTTCAAAGCCAAATTTCCTTTACCTTTTGGGACTAACTATTTTAAAATATGTCTGCTGTTGTACATGAGTCACATACCTTCTGGCTCCCACTCCCGCTAAATGTTATTCAATACGTGGCCCACTTCTAGTTCCACTAACTGAACAGTCCGCTCTCCTTACCAGATCACCAAGATGATCGAAGACACAGGGATCTCCAGCAAGAATCGCAACGCCATTGAGGAAGACGTCATCCTGTCATGGTTGGTTGACAACAAGGTCCTCTCCATCGCCATGGAAGGTGAGTTTCCATGACGATGTCTCTTTCGGTGCAGTGAATTCCATCTCTGTTGCAATGTGAGCATTTTACCGCGCAGACCACAAGACTGTGATTGCAAATTATTCTGTGCATGCATTTGCTGTCCTCTGTTGCTATGATGTAGGAAACAAATACAGTCAACTCTGCGCAAGTCGACAGCACATATGACGAATAATCGGCTAAGTCAACATAAATGATACTGTAAAACATGATATATTCGCGGCATGAAATTTTCGCGAATTGGAGCCGACAGCCCTTTTCGTGGCATGAAATTTTCGCGAATTGCCACTGGTGTCCAATGCATGTAGTGTAGACAAAAACTTTCGCGTGCATTTTAATTTCGGGAATTTTGGCGCTCGCGAAATTCGCGAAATTAAAATGCACGGTAAGTCCTGAGTTACATTGATAGCCTTACCTGTATGTGTATTTCCCTGTACATGCAGAAGTTGAATATCGCCTAGGTCAATTTGTTGTTCCTCAGTCCCCTCATGATTGACTTAAGCAGAGTTGACTGTAGTTGAATAAAAAGCATGTCCCCGCCAAAGAGTGATCTTGTGTTTGCACTTGTTGCCCTCGATCTAAAAGTTTTTACCTGAAAATCCATGTGTCCTGACCGTTCTACCCTTCAGGCAACATCGACCAGTCCCAGTACGCAGACAAACTGAAGGGTATCGTGGAGTTTCTTGGCTCAAAAATCTCAATAGAGGAACTCACCAAGATCTGGAGAATGCAGGTAAAAGGAATAAAAACTGGACACAAGATGTCTCACAAGATACATAACGGCAGCAGCAGCAACAACAACAATTGCAACAAAGATTGAAGTGAATAGCAAATTGTTTACATTCGAAAATTTGCTTACTGTCAATTAAAAATGATGCAAGTAATTAATACAAATTTACTTAGACATTACAATAACAGCAATTGCAGCAATGAGTGAATTGAATTGAATAGCAATACTGTCTACATTTGAAAATTTGCTTTAATACCGCCATTTGAAAAGGTTGCAAGTAACAATACACATTTACGCTCTTTATAGCTTAGCAATTACCATAATCTAATTCGTTGAATGATGATCAACCTAATCGTGGTAATCTCATATTATTGAACAAGTTTCAGTAAGGATCATGTTTCCTTTGTAAGAAACAAATATGAGAAGAAAATGCTTATAGAAAAAGGATTGAATTCACAAGAACTTACATGCTATGCCAAAGGCTTGCCTTTGATGGTTTAAGTGTGGTTGTGAGAGCCGAGACAAATAAATTTGCCACGCAGAAAGTCGTATGTACAATGCTCGTAAAGCTATAGAATGTCAAGATCGAGCTACAGTAAGTAGAGGTAACAAGGCCTCCTTCTAAAATTAAAGGTATTCCAATTGGTCATTATTTCAGTGATATTTCATCGCACAGTATACCCGTACTTGCCCGTTCTGAACTAATTGGTAACCTGGGTAGATATTTGCGATTTCATCCTGATTGTATCACATCCTCTCAACTTTCCCCACAGAATGACCAGCCACTGACCGTAGTGGACAACATTCACTCCATCATGGCTGCCGCTGCGGTCAAGTTCAACAGCGAGCAGCTGGAACACCTCTTCCATCTGATCCAGAAGGTATGTTTTGGACCGGAAATACCGGCCTCTCCTTCAGGTCATCTTGTGTGATGATCTCTAATTGTCAGCAAAGCTTTGTCAAGCCTACCTCCAAACAAATTGCAGTATGCCTGACTACACATTCATTGTAACCTGAACAGGGCTACCAACTGGAACATTTTTTTTTTTCAGTATGAAATATTAAGAGAATGTACTTTCAAAACTAGAGAAAATTCTTCCTCTTAGATTTTATTCACAATGAATAAGTGGTACTTCTCACATTTTTAAACTAAAACATGATACTGGTGTTTGCTTGGAAAGTGTGTCAGTTTCTGTTTGTGTGTGTGTTCTATTTAATTAATTTTATTCCGTGCATCAGTAAAATTTTAGATGTTCCTTCTATGGATAAGATTTCTGACTTTTTATGCTCACTTTTCGGTTGGAAACTTGCAGGCGTGGAACAACGAAAATGAGCGTGTGCAAGAGAAGCTGCTGAGTCTGATTGGTCGGATAGGGAGGGATGCCCGCAGCTCCAAGACAACGTGCAAGGTAGGGACATGCTGACGTTTTAACAGCTGGTTGCAAGTATCATGCGTCCTCGGCCCTCTCCTCTTCCCCCACCTCTTCCCCCAATGCCACCCCCCCCCCCCTCGAAAAAAAAAAGATAGAGATGCACATGCAAAACAAAACAAAATAGATAAAAACTAAGATTTCTCATAAATGCTCATCTTTTTCTTCAGGCTAAATTTGGCAGGAAACTATGTTTACTGCTATTCTGTTGTCCTGTCCTGTTGCAAATACTGACTCCTCACTTGCAAGGACCTGAAAGCAATCCCCTGTTATATAGCTTCATGTTTTGTTTTGGTGCATTTTTTATTTGTATGTTTTGTTTTTGTTATCTAGCTGTCCTGTTGCAAATACTGACTCCTAGCTTGCAAGGATCTGAAAGCAGTCCCCTGTTATATTTTCAATTGTTTGCTAGTATTATATGGCTTGAGTGTAGTTTCATCTGTTGTTTTGGTGCATTTGTGTGTGTGTGTGTGTGTGCTTTGTTTTTGTTGTCTAACTGTTTTGTTCCCCTTCTCATTATCCCAGGTCCTGGAACTGCTGTGGGACCTGGCCCACCTGCCAGCCATCCCCAAGAACCACATGGAACACGCCCTGGAGGAGCACCTGGTCATCCTGAGCGACTCGTTGGCCGTTGGCATGCAGATCAAGAACAAATACGTCGCCAAGTGTGTCGATGACATCAAGAGGGTATGTGGCAGAGCTTTTGTAAGCAAAGAGTTTGATCGCAAAATAGGCGAAGGGCCATTTAATTTTTTTTTTTAAAGTCCATCATCAGATAGAGCATTTAAAACTTTCCATTGATACTTGTATAATAACAGTGAATATTCTTGAATGTATGATTAAAAATATCCCATATTTTCTTTGGTTTTTTGGTGTTTTTTAGCAGCTTGAGTCACAAATGTCTCAAGTCAACTAAGAATGGAGTTAACCCGTTTTGCCATAAAACTCTTCAAGTCTTGTGAACAACTGGTTATCTCTGAAGGTGGCAGATTCAGACATACCTCTTTAACCCTATTTTAACTTTCGCGCCACGATTCTGCAACGTGCAAAGATTTTGCTGCGTCGTTTAATGACTTTTTTCATTGAAGTCTCCCGCATATTTTGAGACCAAATTTTCGACGTCCAGGTACTTCGTTCTGATGTTACGTAATGTTTTGCATATGCATGTCAACCCGAAAACGGCTCTAATTCATGATATCGTGTGCAAATCCAATGCAAATTGTGTTTTTTTGTTAAGTTGACATAAATTAGATTATTTCAACTTTAAATCATTGAAATTAATTAATTCTAATGTTGATAAGCTTGAAAGAGTGCCTGCAATGAATTTTGGGAAAAAAACAGTAGAAAACAAAAGGTTGAAAAAACAATGAAATACATAAGAAATTAACAAAACAATAAAAAACGAAAGAAATTGATTTTGATAGTGCTATTTTTTACAAGAAAATTGTTTAATGTGTCTTGAGGAATTTTGACACAAAAATTTAGAAATCCTTCAGTCTTTTTAATGGAGTTACAGGGGAGAATATGATTTCATGCATAAATTTGCATAATTAATTTACTAAACATAGAAAATCAACATTTTGGGATCGTATCACTGTGTAATTGCACCATCAGGGGCCGAGATCTGAAGGGGGGGGGGGGGGGGGGGTCAAATTGACCCCCCCCAGTAAAAACTTGGTCTCAAATAGCCCAGTTAGAATAGGGTTAAGCAGCAGTGTAAAAAACAACTGTCACCACACATGGCAGACAAGCTGTTCCATGCCATAGCTGCACTCAAGATTTTCTTGCTTCCAATGACGTATCATTGACATGGAATAAATTGTGTGGAAAGACTTTTTTTTGTTTTCCCCTTCCTATCCTTTCTCCCCCCACACCCCCCCCCCTCCCCCATAAAGAGAAAGTAGAGAAAATTGATAAATGGATTGCAAAAATTAATGATTTTCATTATCACAAAAATGTTTCTTAAAAGGTGTATCTAGAATGATTTTGAAACTTGAAATGATTGCAGTGATGTCAATGGTTATGATGTGATGAAGATAATGTTAATAGTAATGACAGTAAGAGATAAGTCAAGTAGATTATGGTATAGAAATGAACCCTATTTCATGAAATAGCTGAAATCAGGCTGTATTTTTCAGCCATGCAGTGCTAAGTTATGATATCTTGATTTGTCTGTCAAGTTATATACAGTCAAACCTGCCTTAGCGGCCACCTGTCTATAGCGGCCACTGAAAAATCCCCCCGAGAGAAAAGCCCTGTTAAAGACCCTGTGTATAGCGGCCACCTGTCTAACGTGGCCAGCGGCCACAAATTTTGTTTCCCGCCGTAGCTTTTAACCTGTCTATAGCGGCCAAAACCCAATGCAGCCGTAGCCGAGCCGATAATTCAGCATGTTTTTCTCCTTTGTAGCCGTGCGGGAAACGTTCAGTGATCGCCATTCATCCCTCTTTCAGTCATAATAATGCACTAGTGTTCAGCTTTCTTCACGACAGTACACATACTACTGTGCAACAATTTAATATACACCGGCATGGTTAAATGCATGAAACACACGTGTGTATAAGTACGCACATACATGAACATGTAAGGATGCAACAATGATACATGTACATGTAAGCAATGCACACAAAGTTGGATGACCTGTCTATAGTGGCCACCTGTCTGTAACGGTCACTTTTTCTGTCTCCCTTGGGTGGCCGCTATAGACAGGTTTGACTGTATCAGCTAAATGTCTTTCAACAGATCACAAAATCGTTTTCATCCTGGATATTTAGATTTGTTATTATCAAGGTAGTTGCCAGATTCTTTGTTATGATTTTAACATCTTGCCTTTATTGTGGACTTTTGTGAATGCAGGGACAGTTTGTGGTGCCAGCCATGAGGCAGATCCACCAGATAGCCAAGGGAATCACCAAGCAGAGCTACAACAAGAGTGATAAGGTAAGCAACATTCTCTTTCATTCATCCAGCTCCAGGATATGTTTCATTGTTTAGATATCATGGGTAAATAGTCAATAATTGTATTAAACTTTTTGATCAGATACATTGATACATTTTTTTTTAGCCATCCTCTTCTTTTCTTTGAAGGAGGAGGGGGGAGACTGAGCTTGAATTGTGCCTTTGCCAGTCTATTTCATAATTGGGTAATTTAGTGATACTACCTGATCAAGTGACTGCCATAGTCTGATTGAAAAGAGAGCATACTCTTAATTCTATAATATCTTTCTGCAATTATTTTTTTGTATCTGTGATGGTACAAACCCTCATTTTACCCTAATAGAAATCAGTTCGAAAGCATTCATGTCCTTGAAGACAGGTTTTTGTTTGTTTGTTTGTTTGTTTTTTTTTAGGTTTTCTGCAGTGCTGTCATTCCAAATCAATTGATATGTTTGGAAGCACTTTTAGCACTATATGACAGCGCAGAGCATAACATGCATGGTATTTTGATTCAATACTGTGAACTGCTCTCTCTCTCTCCCCCTGTTTAGAGCCTTCCACAAGAGCTGAACAAGACATACGACATTGTCAAGCTGACCACACAGAGCCTGATGAAGTGCCACAAGATGGCCATCAATGCAGCTGGGAAGGCGGGACTGTCAGGTGCAACCATAGTTGACACAAAATACTCACACGGCGAAGTAAGCGTGTGTCTCCTCACTTCTTCCCCTTGTGATATTGTACAACCTCATCTGTGTTAACCCGTTTGAAGTCTAGTCCTGAGTATACGTGGGCTGGTGTCTATGGGAAATGCACGTTATAGCAAAATCAGCTTGTCCTCAGCGGGTCAAGATGATATTTATAATTGATCCATCATACTCATCTCGTCTGTGTCGTCAGTAATAAATCATTCTGTAGATGCCATCTGGCATCGAAATAGCCATTATTGGTCAAGCATGTGTTGAAGATTAAGTTTTCGTATAACACCCAGTGTAGTAATGTGGATTGAAAATTGTCCTCACCCTTCTCATATTTGTGTTGAGTCCTTTTACTAAATAGACTTTTATGCCCTGAGACTGAATTATTCTTTTGTTATCTCGCCATTACATAAAAAGCAGAAATTGAATATAAGTATCTCTGAATATAAGTGCCATTTCTAATGACAATAGGCCCCCGTTTTTTTTCTAGAAAGTGTATACCACATTTCTGTGACTTTCTGCTTTGCGACTTTAAAGAGACACTTAATTAACTAGTTCTCTGCATTTCATGTACCAGGGGGAACATTAGAAGATATGATATGTAAACATACATTACTAATGTCTGACGACACTACATGCCAATGGTCAACCTGTGTTCTATCATTTCCAGCATGTGGAGATTCATCTGAAATTCCTGGCATTCATCCTGCAAGAGGGGGCGCTGTATCTCCACTGGCATCGGGCAAAGGAACTCTGGGATACTCTCGTCGCCAACCCTGAGGCATGTGAATCAGACCGAGAGGTGAGACGACCTTTGCCGACACCATGAAAATGAGCCAGTCTATGAAACTTATGTGATGATTACTGAATAAATAAATGTAGGAATTTCATTCATCCAACAGCAGCTACCATGCACAAATGTGTTATTGATAATATGAGAATGTGCATGCACAATATGGATGAATGAAAGGAGGCGCTGAAAAGCTAGTCAAGTGTGGCGTATTTTTGTCAAACCACCACTTCATTCATATTAAGTATTTTTGTATTCATAGTTTTAACTACATTTTTGTGCATGCACATCTGTAGCTAAGACGGGAAATATTTCCTGTAGTATACTCTGTACTACACAGTGGTTGATTAGAGTAACATGCATGATGTTTTTGTGTATAATTACCAGGTGTGATGATTTTGATGATACCTGCAATTGCTTAATATCTGTCAACGAGTAAAATGTTGTTATCTAATGCATCGATGTCCATGTTTTGCATTTCTATTGATACTGCTAACAGGATATTGATATACTGACAAGTGTCATAAGGAAATCATGAACAGATTGTCATTAGTTTCCTCCAGTTTCATGTACATTGCGGCCACTCTGCTTTGCTTTCCAATGATCACTAGAATGAACGCCTTCTAAAATTGAGTCTATCACTTGTATGATGACTGGAGATAGCGTTCTGATGTCTGAGACTAGGAGAATCATTCATGGGTTGAGATAATACAAATGCATAATATTTCACAGTGGGGAAATTGTCCTGAATTTCACACTCGAATTAACCATTTGCGACAGTTATGACATGCAAACATACCTGAGATGGGGGAATTTTGTACAAAAATGCTAACATCCCTGAAATTACAGAATTTACATTTAAGCACATGAAATTACATTGAAATTGTCCCCGTGCAAAAAATCAATCATGGAAAAGAATCTGCTCTGTAATAGTTGTGATGATGGGTGTAGACTGATAATTGCGCACCTGTAGAATCTAGCCCTGGTGTGTATGTCATCCCATCCCACCCCTCTAGACCTGCTTTGAGTGGTTCCGCCATGGGCTGACAGACCTTGAGGCCGACACCCAGCTGCAGCTCTTCAAGGACAAGCTGTTGCGGCTGGACCCCTCCCACCTCTCACACATGGGCTTCGACTGCCTGCGCGCCTTCTTCGAGTCCATCAACAACAACAACCACTGCTTGCGCAAGGCTGGTGGGGGACTGGTGAGTTGACCCTGTGACATTGTGTCACACTGTATACGCCGTATATGTAGAGTCTAATTTATCGTTAATCAGGACTTCGTACAATTTCCCAAGGGCTTGAATTTGCAATTGTTGAGTGCAGTAATGAACAGAAAAATGTATGTGTGCATGTCGCATTCATGTCGGCATGAGAGTAGATATTTTCGTGTGTTATTCAATTTACAAATTTACTTGCAAAATTCACAAAAATAAAAACCTTACAAAATATGTGGCATATTCAGAATTATAATTTGATTTGATTAGACTGGATCAACTGGATACAAAGTGTTTTGATTGGAACTGATTGATTAAACTTGACTTCTGGTTGTGATGCCTTTATAGGCAAGCTGAGGTTACTCGATTTAACAATATCCCTTACAATTCAGTGTGAAATATGCAGTCAAAATATTCAGGAGTCAGATGTGGCTTGATTTGTGCATGTGAATTGTCCGGATGACAAGCACTGCTTCGATTTGTGTGAATCCACCCAGATTGTGGAGAAACTTGAGCTGTTTGGACTGGACTACATGTGGAGGATAGTGTTGGAGTCATCCAATGAGTCCATAGCAGAGCTGGCCATCAGGCAGATTATGTGCATGTCATACACCAACCTGTCACAGCGACTCAAGAAGGTGAGAATAATTTCCTTGTCCATGGGCTGATTTTTTTTTCCTTTTATGTACTGTAAAAGTGGATATTTTCGCGTGACTAATTTTTCGGGCTGGGCCGGGTAAGAAGAGTTTCGCGTGTTTTTAATTCCGCGGAATCGAGACATCACGCACAGGAATATATGGCAAGCAAAGATATTCGCACGCTTTTATTTTCGCACTAGTTTCTGGTTGCACGAAATGCGCGAAAATTGCAACACCGCAAAAATGTCCACTTTTACAGTATTCACTTTTTTCCCATTCATCTGTGTCAGTAGAGAATACATGTAGGTCTGAATTTTTAATGTGATGCTTTTTAAGCTGTAGCAGGTAGGTAGAAATGAAGGTAAATGCTTCCTCTCTGTATGTATTCAATGAGGAATTCTGCTGATACAGGTACAGTTTGTTACCTGTTTTTGAGTGATTCATTGGCATATAATTTTCTTCATTTCTAACGTTGACAGCCTACGTATGTGTAGTCCAAAATTCAGAAGAAAAGAAAAATATTTGGCGAAAGACTGTTGTTTGTTAAACGAGGTGTTTAATCATCTTTGTACATTGTACCATAGGATGTGCTGGATCTTCACAAGCACTTCATCTCAGAGTGTTACAAGCGGCTCGGCCTTGCCTACATGGCGGTCAAGGGCACGGCCATGGCCGAGGCTGTCGCCATGGCCACCAAGACACTGACTGCGGCCACCGTCCCAGAAGCAGCCATCGTTCCATCCCCGTCGAGGTATTGCTTTTATCATACAGCTCGACATAATGAGCGGTTAAATGTTGAGTTTAGTGATACAGGGTTGTGATTCTAAGTTGCTTTATTTTATTTTCCATGTTTATATTCCATATTAGCTACATTCATTTTGTCCCAGACCAGTCATTCCAAAATAAGAATATAGAGTAGCACTACTTGGTGATAAACTCCAGTTTAAAATGATTCTATTTGTACTGTCACTGTACTTTGCTCTATACTGTACACTTTACATACATACGTATTCGCCGCTGATAAGGCCGCAACACCGGATAAGCCGCAACCCGACATTGTTGATGAAAAAAAAAACACGGAAAAAAAATCAGAGCAATTTTGTTCTGATCAAAACTTCATTACATTCTACTTTTCTACTTTATTTTGTTTTATAAGAAACTTTGTAATTTCTGTGTGTTTCCACACGTTTCCTATATAACAATAACAACAGTCGGCGCATTGCATGGTCCCATACATGATTATGTGTGTCGGTTAGGCAGGTGGATGGTCTCTTGTGTTGAAAAGACAATAGACGTAGAGTAGTGATTTTGCTTATGCTGGCGTATAGGCCTCACCCCGACTTAACTGCTTTTTGTTGAAAATGGCGCGGCCGTATCGCCAGCGAATATGGTATTTGGTTGATTGCATTGCCACACTGTGACAAAGAAGCCAATGTACATATAAATCACTTGAGTAAGAAGAGAGCCTAAAGTTGGCATGTGTTGAACAAGAGGGGCACCTGTTTGGCAGATTGGAAGGAGTTACAGAATAGCAAGGAATTCTACAAAGAATTGGTAATGTTTTCAGGACAATTCTTTGATTATGACATCATCATGCTCAATCGTACAAATTGTTAGGTGTAAAGTAAATCTCTCATGAAATCATTCTACTAGTTTATACAATATTAATTGCCCTCACTAAAATGGCATTGCCCTTGTCTTCGACTCGGGCAATACAATTCTAGTTCAGGCAATAAATGTTGTACCCCCTCAAGGTCAGTCCATGTTGTATAATTATCATCATTATTATTATTACTATTATGTAATTCACCTCCATTTCTGGCCTCCAGGACGGGCAAGCTGCTAGAGATTGAGCGCCTGCTGCAGCTGGCCGAGACCTACGTGGTGACGGTGGAGGATCAGTTTACCTCTCCGCGCACCATCCTGCCCCATGGCGCCTCCTTCCAGGGTCACACCATCACCATGCACGTCGCCTGCACCGACGCCCACCGCACCGAGTTTGTCGTGGTGGTGAGTAACTGTCTGTGGCTTAGGGGAACGTAGGGTATTCCTGTGGATTTGGGATATTCTCTGTTTAGTGAGAGATACTGCACTCCCTTCTTACCTAGACAGCAACTATTGTTGACCATGAGTGAGGTTATGTGATGTTTGGGTTACCCACAAAATTGAATTTTGGAGCACTAGCTGTTCACTTGGGCATCGGTACAGAAATAGTGATGATAAAAGTGTGTTAAAGGTCCACATTATCATTTCCCATGCACTAACCTTTAGCTTGGTTGACTTGAACTTTGTACGACCTATAATTAGGTAATAGTGCGTGACAGTAGTGTAGTGAATGATTTATGTTACTCTTTACATAATTTTGTGATGAATTAGTGTTCAGTTGTAGATGTTGTGCACAGGTATGTACTGTATGTATAGAATGGCATCCTGAATAAAGCGATGTCTAAGTGATGGCTTGTAAATCTGAAATTCCACAAGGTGTTCCATCCACACTCTTCTTTTCTGTCTATAGGGACACAGTAATGAGACACTGCAGAGTGTGAGGAGCAAGATTGCCCAGCGGCTGAAGACGACACTGGACAATGTCCAGATTATGGCCAACGATAGACTGGTATGTTGTGAATGTTTCTCACCATTGTCTCCTGTCTTCAATATGTATGCTGAATGTGTTTTGAAGATTCAATCTGGTGAATGGATGTATAGAAATCGTTTCCCCTAACTGTTAGTGGCACATACATTAGAACAGTTACCGACTGTTCATAGCCTCAAATAGATCAGATGTTAGTACACTGTCAACTCAAGTTCACACAAATAAGATGATGTGCTCGAGAAATTGATAAATTTGCAATTCTTCATAAAATTGTGATGAAATGTAAGAGTTTGAGGTGCAAACCTTACAATGTTTGAATGCATCGATCTTTCTCCTATATCTTATATACATTTCTGAAACTTGAATAGGTTCTCCTTCTGACATTTGTAAACTCCAGCTGCTTTGAATTTGCTTTTGTCACTGTATACTGTAAAAGTGGATATTTTTGCACAACTAATTTTTCACCCTCTGCCGGGTAAGATGAGTTTCATGTGTTTTTTAAGTCCGCGGAATCAAGACATCAACTGCTGGAACATGTGGCATGCAAAAATATTAGGGTGCTTTTATTTTCACGCTAGTTTCTGGTTGCTCAAAATGCGTGAAAATTTCAACACCATGAAAATTTCCTCTTTTACAGTACAACAAAAAAATAAAAATTGTCAGGATGATTCCACGTTAGCACAAATCCTCTTGAACTTCAGGAGAAGTCTAGGAACTGACGATTTGTTTGGAATCTGAGTGACTTCAAGTTCAAGTCCAGGCAAGCACTGACTGAACCTCCAGTAAGCCATCCACTCACATGTTGTGTCCTCCAATGCAGATGGTGACGACCAAGGACCAGAAGCTGCTGTCCGAGCTCGAGTTTGATGAGGAACAGGACCTCAGCGTCAAGCTGCACGTACCGGTCATATCATCCGTTGGCAGCAGTGCCAGGATAGATGACGTAAGTCTGGTCTATAAGAAATGATAGAAATGTTAAACTGGGTTGTTATTGGGTATGAGTTTTCTTCAAGAATGCCCACTTTTGGGTATGAGTTTTTCTTCATTTCTGCTTGATAATCTCTTGCTTTCATTTTTTTTTTTTTTTTTTTTTTGGGGGGGGGTCTTGTTTTTGTGGAATGTTGTGTTTGTGTGGGGTGTTGTTTTTTTTATTCTTTTTGGTGGGAGTGTTTATTTTTTATGTAAGTAGGTTGCTACTCTGTAGAACCCTTGTGTTGCATGTATTATTCCAGCCCCTCCCACAACATTCACCCCCACAAAAAACAACAACAACAACAACATAACTTAGTTGACAGATAGACATGATATGCATACACACCAAGGAGTAGCCCAGATGTAGGTATTTGATAGAAAAATGTGTTTGAAGTATCCACTCTTCTTCTTAGTGTACAAAGGCAAGCCACAACCAGCTCTACTTTCAGAAACATATTAGTCTTTTCCTCAGGATCCTTTGAGGTGCCATGTCAGCATCCTTCAATTATGTGAACAGAATTTGCACTCAAGATTTGTTTCAAGAATGGCATTTCTGTAGTGAGAGGTACATTGTACAAGTTCAACCATACAAAAACTCTGATGCATGATGGGATAGCTGTTCCATCCAAGGGAAATAAAGGCATAGTAAACCAAGGCAAAAGCACATCAGTGCAGTTGCCTAGGCATGATCATTCGTTTGTATGTTTGACTGTATGTATTTTATTTGTTTTGTTTTGCTTTTGTTTTGTTTTTTGGTTTTTTTTTTTTTTTTTTTTTTTTTGGGGGGGGGGGGGGGTTTGGGGTGTTTTTTTTTAATTCTCTTCCAACTCCAGTGCAGAAAAAGGAATATAAACATTGACTCCTCTTTCTGTCTCCTCACACTTTACATCCACCACTGATCATAAATTCATGAAGTGATGCTATGTTTTCTCCCCCACAGAACATGGGATCCTATGGCCACTCCCACGCATCGGAGCTGGAACGCTCGTTGCCCGGCGTAGTCATGGCAACGGGAGGCCAGGTCTTTGAGATGCTGTATCAGCTGGCCGAGCTGGATGAGCCCAGGTATGAATCACTTTCATTTAAGGCAGGTTTTATTTCACCTATGTGAAAACAGCTTGGGTATATTACACTGATGTTTTCAGAGGGGGTGCTACACCTACACGTACATGTACATTTTCTCTCTACAGTGGCACAACCTTCGGTTGGGGTCTATTACCACTGCTTGCAAGCCCAGATGTCATGTTCCCCACGGAAACTCATTGAACACTTTCAAAAACAAAACATAGCCTTCTGTGAATAACACAAGAAGAAGATTGTTAATGACAGGAAATGGATCACTTTGCTCGTACTATTTCAGAGTGCTGTGAAACAAATGAGAGATTTACCTCATGTATTGATACATGTGGAAATTAAAATTTAAAGCCCGCGGCACACTGTATATGGTCCGACATGTTGAATTTCTGTGACTGGTCGTGGGCTTTCAGCCATTCACAATACAGTAAGATGCAAGCGCACGCAGTGCCCGCTGCATGCACTGTAATACTCATTGGTAAAATGTACTGAAGACAGAACAGTTGTAAGCCTACTCGTAAGGTCAGGTCATATAGTGTGCGTTGGCAGGTCGTACGACTGGGTCTTATGGTCCTAAGGTTGTATAGTCGTGAGTCATATAGTGTGCGGCGGGCTTAAGTTTCACCATGAGATGAAAACAAGTAGGTAATGAATATATGCTTGTGTAATACTTTACCGTGGACAAACCTTAGTGAGCAAATGTTGAAGCCATGTTTCAAATTCCGTAGATAATGTCAATATCTCCTGCAGCTCTCCCCTCTTCCTCTCTCCACATTACTGAGCAGGATTACCGAGAGAGTGCGCAAGCTTCTCATGATGATACCAACCGACCCGTCGGTGCCAGAAGCCCTCGACTCCATTTGCAGACAGGTACATGACATGAGTTGCTGTTGAGCACTCGGCACACAGAGCTGCCAGTCGTTACTTTTTTGCAGTGCTTTGTACTGTTTTTCGTCAAAGAGACTACAGATTTTATTGTATTACTATACATGTCTGCTGCAGGAAAAGTGAAAATGTTGTTTTTCTACCAGAGATATGCCTTTGTAGCCCTCAATATTCTGCAGTGCTGTCTCATTTTGGACCTACCCCTGCTGTTGCTATTGCTAAGTAGTGTACTTCACGTCAGTTCATGCCAGTGTAATTGACTTGTGAAGGGTGTTTTATATTCAGATGTAACCTCTCTTCATTGAAATTTCTGAAACAGATTATGTGATTGTCCTTGTTTGAAATTGCCAATTTTGAATTCAAAGATTGTTTTATTGCCTCAGATCTTGCTAGAACAATTTGTGAATAATCTTTAGGTGGATTTTTGATGATGCTTGGACCAGGTATGTTTCATAAGGCATACATGATTATGCTGAGTGAGTTTGGGCAAAGTACCTCGGGGTCAAAGTTCACTTGTCTTTGGCGATAAATGCCATTTCAAACCTACAATGTATATATAAGGAATGTCCACTGATAGTGTAGATTGGCAGGAATAAGAAGTAAATAGGCAGTTATTTGCATGAAATGACAGTTGGGATAGATCATTAGCAATAAGTTATAGACTACTAGTAAACTGACCTTTCTTTAATACGTCTATGACCTACCCCCCCCCACCCACACATGTGTGCACAAACTTTTTAGTTTGTATTCTTTATTTGAATTTTGTTTGATATTTACAAAATCGTACAAACACATACACACATTGCTAAAATACAAGCTAAGCTTTTTTTCTTTTGATAACTTCTATTTGGATACATCAGGGTTCTGAGAGCATTACAAGTCTTTCAGGAGACCCGTCTGGATCAGAGACCAGCACCAAGGACTCTTCCAGGGCCACCCTAGAGGGCCTGTTTCGCGCCAACAATGTGCATGGCATGTCAGCCTTCCGTGTTCTCTACAATCTTGAGGTAAATATTGCGCAGTTCTCTCTGATTAGAGATTCTGTGACATGCGATTAGTTTTTTCCCTGTCACAGCTTTTAGAGAAGTGGTTATTAAACAGCTATTTTCACTCTTCTGTAAATACTGCACTTGTCTGTATAAATGTGAATGGAAGAAATAAATCTGAGTATTAGATGTTATTCATAGACATAGATTTTCTTGATCATTTCTACCAATGATGGCAGGAGAACTAGTGAAGTGATCACAGGTCAATGCTGTATTTCACATGAGTGTGGACTCTTTCGATGTGAGTAAAAAAGGAAGTTGCCATCAAAATGGATGAAATAGTGTCGCAATACAGTGCTGATTCCTGTAAGGTGATAATCGACAGTACAGATTAGAAATGGGATATGTTGTGCAGTCATGTGAAGTACTCTCATCTAATGTTTAATTCAAAAGTTGTGGATTTCCCTACCATCAAAAGCGGGTGTAAGGTATTAAAATAAAATCATTGTTAATGAATAAATGAACAAGTGCAGATTAGATGATATGTCTCAGTGATGTAACTTCACCATCACTTTAATATCTTCATATTGTCTTATCCATCTCTCCTGCCCAGGTGCTTAGTAGCAAGCTGATGCCCTCCATGCAGGAGGACATTGGCACCCAGACCAGTGCCCAGAACTTTCGGGAGAGCTTCCTGAACACCGGCGGCCTGAGCCTGGTCATCAACGTCCTGCAGAGGGACTCCATCCCACAGGAGGTGGATGGTGAGACACGCAGGGGGTGCTACTCCATCTGTCTCCAGCTGGCCAGGTAGAGGGCGCTTTTTGACCCAAACTTTTGCCAACCAACACTCAAAGGGCACTTTTATGTAGATGAAGATTGGCGAGGGTGGCAGGGATGGTGGAGAAACGTACATAATGACTTATCAGAAGGGATTGAAAATGCTATTATTGGCGGAGGTTGTGCTAATAATTCTCCCATAGTAGCATTTCAACCCAGGAGACTTAGATTATGTTGTGCATCCCTGATAACAAAAGTCACCTTCTGTTACATACTATTCCTTCCTCACCCCTCACCCCCCTCCCCTTGTCATTCAAAATTTCCCCCACACACTGTTACATCTAAGAACACTGATTAATTAATAGTCTCTTTAGTTTTGGAAAATCCAGGAGAGGGAGATGTGAGATGGTATTGGTGTGTATCCATGTCTCTCAAATCGGAGTCTGTAGGCAGGCTCTTTTACCCTTAACCATGCCAGGGATATTTGACAGTGTGCATGACACTGCCCTTCTGTGCCAATCACACTTGAAGCACACAGAGAGTTGACAGTAAACCACACCCTCAACATGCCCTGCTTTAAAGATATTTCCAAACCATTGGCAACTATATGTAGCTTCTCTACCTTCTTAAATTTTACTTTCCTCCAATGATCGTTCTCACCTCGCAGGTTCCTGCTGTGCGGTCAGACCACCACCGACCTGAAGGAGAGTGACCTCTCGCTGAACGACAGCAGCGTCTTCGAGGCCTCGGCCACCGACTCCTCGGCCATCTTCTCCTCCAGCTACGGCAGCTCGCCCCGCAAGATGAGCCTGGTGGAGCGCATGTCCAGCGTGGAGGCCAGCGGGGACCTGGCCAACCGGGAGGGCACGTCGGTGGCCAGAACGGTCATTCAGGTGGGTCAAGGCTCCCTAGGGCTACTCTTCCTTTAAAATGCACTGACCACATACTTTGGGCAAACTCAAAGTATTACAATATGCCATTTGTTTCATTTTTTTTTTTAGATCTCCATTTTTATAAATGAAACCCATTATGTCAAATCAACAACATTGTCATCAGACCCGAAAAAGAGACCTTAACTTGTTCTTCTATTCAATAATTTACAATATTGGTGCCAAGTATATTCAATATGAAATTCATTCAGATACAAACTCTAGTAGAGAGGAACAATTCTGAAAAAAAGAATGCAAGACTGTGCCCATTTCTCTGAGTGAAACCTTGCTGCTAACCAGTGGCAGGAAGGAAACAAAAACTGATAACAAACTAATGACGAAGCCGGTGTTTTCTCAAGTCTCACTCTGAACAGCATGAATGCCCAGTTGATATGTTTCAATTCTCTTGTCATTCCAGTCAACAGTGTCCTCAATTTTTTTAGTGCTGGAAGTTGCATGTCCGGTCTGTAAATACACGTACTACAGATGGAAACAACATAAACGAAAAATAACACCATGTGATATGTAATCAAAAAGTTACACCACAGCAATACATATAGTTGACATGTGTTTGCTGTATTTAAACTTCAACTACAGACCATGAACTCCAACGACTTCACTTCCATGGTGACTTGTTTGATGAGAGTGACTTGGGCAGCGGCCGCTGGTAACCTACGCCTGGCCAACACTAGCCAACCCATCAAAGAGGTACCCGGTGGTGGGTTTGCCACTGGCCTGGGCAGACGGAGCAGGCATAGCAGTGCAGGTAACATGTCTAAGTGTCTGTGTGTTTGTGTGTGTATGTGTGTGTATCAGTAAATGCATACACTGGTCTGTCTGTTTGTCTGTGTGTGTGCATGTGTGTGAGGGTGAATATTTATGTGCTTGGGTATGGATACTTGTGTGCATAGATGTGTGTGTTTATGCGTGTGTTTGTGTGTGCTTGTATCCATCTATCTGTCTGTCTGTGTCTGTGACTGTATGTGAGCATGCCTGAGAGAGTTGTGGTGTCTGAATAAGCTGTGCTTTACTGTGCCTTGCTGTTGAATAACTAGCTCTACTGTCAACCTGTACAGACAAGATATTAAGTTTGTCCGTGTCCATGACAATTTGTAAAGAGAAGAGCACCCTGAGACACGTTATTTGTGTCATCATGACAAAGATGTGTTCACATTAACATGACAGTTGTATTACCTCAAGCAACCCTGCTGAATCTCTCCCTTGTGTTTAAAGCAAGGTTCAAATTCAATGCCAGACCACCTACCCAGCGAGTAATGAGCAAACAGTCCAGGACTTTGTCCCAAGGCAGCCTCTAGTTAACTTTACGAGGAAACATTTTTTTTGAAATATTTGATAAACTTTTATTTATTTGTAGTTAACATGTGCCAACCTATGCTACACTCCAGGTACTAAAAGCCAACCTTGCTCATCTTTTTGTTCTTATTTGATTATCTGGACAGGGAGCACCACAAGTAATTCCAGTCATGACAGCGAGTCACTACACGCTGGGATCTGCCTCACTGCCCCTGAGGTGACGGCCAAGGATGCAGCCATCGCTAGGGAGGCCCTGGAACTCCTGGTGGCCTGCCTCCAGCTCCGGACCCACAATCTCAGTGAGGAACCAGTCTAGGAAGAACTTCAGTTCATATCAAAGATATTTCCATTATCACATTTTGTTTTTCAGATTAACAATTACAACAAGTCGATGGAATAAAAAATATGTTAATATACATTTGAAATCAGAAAATGAAAATGAGTGAATGCATAATCTATGTGAAACTATTTGTTCAAAATCGTTGCTATTGGAAAAGAGAGATCCTGAAAGTTAGATTAATCCATCAATTAACTGAGGGAGCAACAAGCAGAGAACCAATTTATTCGTGGATGAGGAATTAGAAAATAAATGAATTACTGATTATTATTTTTGTGATCCTCATACAAAGATTGTACCTCCCAACACCTTGCCAGCTCTTGCTCTTCAGAGCAATAACGTAAATTGAGGCTTCTAACAGAAGAGAAAAATTAATGCTGGGTAGAATTGTCAAAATATCTGTGGGGCCACAAAAATTATAAGAGTGTTAAGTTTGTGAAACTGCACTCAGGTTGGAATGGAACGTCAAAATGGTACCTTGGCCCCGTTTTATCTAAAGATAAATTTAACGTTAAGTCAAGATAATCTATGATTAACCTCTCAAATCAACTCTAAGTCCACTTAATCAATGATTAACTTCCAAATCAACTTCAAGTCCGTTTTATCAAGAGACCCAGAGTTGAAATCAACTCTAACTTCCTCCCAAATCAACATATAAGTTTTTTCAACCGCTCCAAATCCATGATAACTTTATAGTTGATAAAATATTAACTTTAAGTAGAGACAGTCTAGGTAGACTCAATTGTAAGGCAATTTACAGAAGAAAGATGACTGTCACACTTTCCTAGTCTAGCTGGGGTCTTGTCACAAATGTTTGTCTGTTAACTGCTCACTTTTTCTAACATTTAGTTGCATTTCTTTCATGTAATTATGGTCTTTTCCTTGCATGAAATTCACGATCGGCACGCATTGCTTACGCGACTGCTGCGTGCAAACACCCTAGACAGCAGTCTCAATCCCAGCGTGCGCGCTTGGCGCCTCGGCCCGCCCGCCCGCCAATCAAGCCATCGCCAGCAAGGGCAAGTATCATAGCCGAGTAACTGGAACCGCGTCTGTGTGCAATGCATATCTTGACCTTCATCTTTGACCTTTGACCTCTGTCCAATTTCACTCAAAAACTAATCGAGGAAACCAGTGATTTTTGACGTGCGTAGGCCTACGTAGAGCTAGTTCGTCAATAGATATAATTAAAGAGTTTAGCAGGCCTATACAGAAAATAAAGAGTTTAATTATATAGCACCGAGTACGACAGTAAGATCTAACCAGTGAATAGGCCTAACGTTAGGCCTAAGTAACGTTACACTTAACAGCAAGTCGTTTGTACTTACCATAACACTGCAGACTAGAGCGTCTACTACAATGTAGGACTGGGTCTAGAATTTCGACATGTAGACTCGCGATCTATTCTTTACAAAGCCAATCTGCGCCGTAGAGGTAAAAACAAGCTACTGTAGTCACCACACTCTCACAAGTTTCCATAATCCTACACGTAAACACACAACACAAGACTTGAAACAATGCATACACGACCTTCACCTTGGACAGTCAGTTACTGTAGGTTTACTAGTATATCCATGTCAATGAATACTGTTATAACGTTAATACTGAGATCCTACTAGTGTGCGGGATCCTTACGGTACGCGCGTACGCAGATTTTCGTTGAGCTCGAGATGTGCTAGATCTATCGACCTACTCTCTTCAATACAACGCAAAACGGCGTATTTTGCGGTTCTGTTGCAAACATGCTTCTAATTCAGCGGCTGTAGCGCTAATCATACTGCGGCGCACTTGCAGACTACGCTTCCATGGCCGTGGCAAACAATCATGTACATACATGTTTATGTTGTTTGTTTTGTTTTATGTATTGTATTGTTTTTATTAAGCAGACAGTAACGGAAACCAGCCTCGTCCTGTGTTTTTTGTTTTGACTAACTCAATAATTAAGTCATGGTGATCAGCTATAACTGTGATCGACTATCAAAGTCTCTTTGTAAAACGGAAACTTACAGTTGATTTAAAGTTATAGCGGACTTCAAGTTGGATAAAATTAGCGTTGATTTCACAATCAGCGCTAACTTTATCTTGATAAAATGGGGCCCTGATATGTTAGTCAATGAGAACTTGTAGAAATTCACTAAACATGTGAATATGCAATCATTTCAATCCATCTGTATATCTTTCTGTGTATTTGCTTGTCCATCCCTCTCTCTTTCTCTCTTTCTCTCTCCCTCTCCCTTTCTTTCTTTCTATCTATCCATCTATCTCTATCTATCTATCTATCTATCTATCTATCTATCTATCTATCTATCTATCTATCTATTGATCTATCTATTGATCTATCTATCAATCATCTGTTCTCCCTGCTCATCCAACCCGCCTCATTGCATACAGCTTCCTTCTACACCCTGCCCGGCGTGGACGACTTCATCATTGACATCCTGCTGGCCTCGCCCCACCCCGAGGTGCGGTGTGCTGCCTTGGACCAGCTGTTCACCCTTACCTGTACCAGTGTGAGCAATGAGGGCGTGCGTATGCTTCACCCCCGGGACTTTGTCCTGCAGGTCCTGCTGCAGGCTCGCGTGCCCCTCTGGACCTCCAGTTCCCTTGTCAGGGGGGCCAACCACAGGTAAGGCCCATCCCCCTTCTCTCCCCCTTCTTCCTCATCTCGCCCCTCCACCATCTCGCCCCTCCCTTCCCTCTGACTCTTGCTCATTTTTGTGTGTGTTAGTCAAGGGATCTGATAAACTTTATATCATTTACCGATAGTAAAAGGACACTAAATACAAGATGGAGCTTTTGCTAGTTTATAATCATGATTAAGTTCCATTCATTGAATGACCTTTAAAGCTATTTTTGTTTGTTTGTGTAATTATTTAATGTGTTTTAATTTCATTAAATTTGAAGAGGTTTTCTTGGAAATTCGTCCCATTGGTAAATAGCATATTGTGACAGTAACATTGTGCAATGTTATGTCCTTTACTTTTTTATGATTGACATTGCCTACTCTATACGCCATTTATTTAGCAAATCTGATTTTTCGTGAACAGGGACTTCCTCACAATTTCGCGAGTGGTTAAATTCTCAAGCATGGAATGTAGTAATGAAAGGAGAAATGTACATGTTCATGTCTCAGTCATGTCGGGATCAGAGTTTAATATTTTCATGTGTTGATGAATTTTTGAATAGCACCCAACTCACGAAATTAGACAAAATGAAAACTTCGCAAAATATATGATGTATACAGTATTTTGCTATGGAATAATAATAATAATAATAATAATAATTGTTTTGGATATAAACTCCAAATTTTATTGTCCAAGAATGGAAATTCATTTTGCCCAATTGATCGTGGGCCCGGCAGCCACTGAGCAGCGCCAGATCGACGTTGCTCTAACCTTTTCAACTGTTGAACGGCAAACAAGGCAGCAGCAACTCCCATCTTTTAACGTCTTTTGGTATGACGCGGCCGGGGTTTGAACCCACGACCTCCCGATTGTGAAGGCAGCCGCTCTACTCACTGAGCCAACACATCGGAATACACATAGTATTTGATGTTGTGCTTGAAGCTGTTTGCAAGGTTCCAAAAGGAGTTGTTCAGTACCTTAATTACCCACGCCGATGAAAATCGGCAGGGGGTTATGTAAAGGGTTCCGTATGTTTGTTTGTTTGTTTGTTTGTTTGTTTTTTGTTTGTTTGTTTGTTTGTTTGTTTGTGTGTTTGTTTGTTTGTTTGTTTGTTTGTTTGTTTGTGTACAAGATAACAAGAGAACGGGTAAAGGGATTTGCACGAAATGTTCAGGGGATGTCTGGATAATGACAGGAAAGAATCGATTAGATTTTGGTGATAATCGGTTGACCCTTGCAAATTCTGTGCGACCTTTAAGTTTTGACCCCATGGTATAGTGACCACTCCGAAAATTTCCCGTTTCTCACTTTGCGATTTTCCGCTACCATACGAAAACATAAACTCCCAAACGATCGGACTTCGCTGCTCAAATGTTCGTAAGAATTCCGAAATTTACGTTTAGGCCTATTTGAAGGACTATGTCCTTCTGGATTTATGAAAGTTCGTTCTCCGTCGTCACAAACTGGCCCGTATTTTGATGATTTTTCAAATTAAAATTGATTGTTTTTTTCGTTGGAGGAGCATTTGCTCGGTCGCAGTCACACTGCACGATATGCGCGCTCAATGTCAATGCGTGTGCAAGGCCACTGAAAATGCATCGCGCTCTACCCTGTTGGTGCAAAATAGCATCGGGGACGTTGCGGCGCTCGTTGGTGACCGAATACTGGTGCAGTAGACATTTGCATTTAACCCTTGCATTGAATAATTCCCGTAGACACTAATCATAGGGGTAATTGGCTAGGGGGTACGTAAATTTTGTTTTTCTTTTGCGCTTTTGTGGATACCATCAAAGATCGTACACTCATACGACCTTTGATATCAACACACTCTCGGCTTGCTATAAGCAAAATATCCCGCAAGAAAACGGCGTATTTCTCGATTTTTAGCGCTTTTTCGGCGACCCGTCGCGTAGACAATACTCTTAAAACTGGACTTAATTCGCGCGCGCTTGGAAAAGTTCCGAATCTGCACTTTTGATGGTGGAATTTGGGATTTTCGATGGATTTTTGGAGGAGACTAAAGGACTTTCCTGTGGTGAATGAGTGTTACCGTATGTGAAATGATGTGATTTGCGTGTGATGTGACTGTAGAACCAAAGATCGTACACTTCAGTGTACGATCTTTGGTAGAACGCACTGGCTGGTGATAAAGGGCACTGGCAATTAAGTGACCGAATTCTGGTAGATGACCGAATGCACAGTATGTTTACCCCGACTTTGTACAAGGCGTGGGTCTACCGCCTTTGACGGCCCCTCTCTAGTTTGATATTGTCTTTGGAAATAACTTACTGTTTGTTCGTGTATTTTATTGAAAACACCACCCCTTCGTAGTGTATATTACAATACGGATGGAGTATATTACACACTGACCCTTAATTAGTGTGTAGCATGGTTGGTGTAGCAGAACTGACCATAAGATCCTATCCAAGGCTAAAACTTTCTGTGCTTACCTGTTTTTATTGTTGTTGTCTTTTCCTTGCACTAGAATTCTGAACCAGTGTTCACAGTACTTTGAGTTGAGATGTCGACTTCTGGAGGGTCTGAGAGGTAAAACTAGAAAGCCTGTAGATTTGAGGAGTTGTTCTGTTTTGACATGTATGCATTTCCTATAAAGAAATTGTAACTACTGTGTACGCGTTTATGTTAGAAACAATGCAGTGTGATCAATTTTTTTTTTTGATACTTAGGTATGACAGTATATGCAAATGATTTAGTCATGCAGTGTAGGATAGTAATTCAAGTTGCATTCACTGGTCAGATGCACCAAGAGTCTGAATGAAATGCTAAATAGCCGACCTTAATACAATGACCACAGTGTTTTGAAAATGAGGATTGGCAATTGTGCATTCCTCATTATTGATGAACTGAGATATATTTATACCCCCGCCAAACGAAGTTTGAAGGGGGTATATAGGAATCAGCGGACGGTCGGTCGGGTGGTTGGGCGGTCGGTCGGGCGGTCGGTCCGTTGCAAATCTTGCGTCGCGAACTACTTCCTCAGTTTTCAACCGATTCCCATAAAACTTGGCACAGATGTGTGCCTTGGGTTGTAGATGTGCAAGACGTATTTTTTGACAGTACCCAAAAGTACGTTGCCATGGTAACGGCATATTATGGGCAAAAATGGGTACAAATCTTGCGTCGCGAACTCCTCCCACAGTTTTTGATCAATTTTTATGAAATTAGGTACAGATGTTCATCTGAATATGTTAATGTGCAAGACACATATTTCCGCAGTGGCAAAAAGTGCGTTGCCATGGTAACAGCATGTTATGGGTAAAATATAGGGCAAAATGCTTCATGGCAAAACTGCTTCATCAGTGTTCTTCCAATTCTCATGGAATTCATATTGAATGTTTGTCTTAGGATATAGGTCAGCATGACACATTTCTTGACAGTGACAAAAAGTATGTTGCCATGGTAACAGCTCACATATTATGAGCCAAAATGATGGAAAATTTTGTGTTGCAAACTACTTCCTCAGTTTTTGCCCAATTTCCATGAAACTTGGTACAGATGTGTGCCTTTGGTTGTAGATGTGCAAGACGCATTTTTCAACAGTACCCGAAAGTACGTTGCCATGGTAACGGCATATTAATGGCAGAAGATCAAGGAAAGATCTTGCGGATTTAACTACTTCCTCAGTTTTTTGACCAAAGCTTATGAAATGTTGTTTTGACCAAAGCTTATGAAATGTTGTTTGGTGGGGGTATAACCAGTCGCTGTAGCGACATTTCTAGTTCTATAAAAGTTCAGTCTGATGGAAAAGTTTGTGCAACTTCCTTTTGTACATGCACATTATTTTAGCATTGGTCATGAGTTATTCAAAGTGCTCCAGGGAGTGAAACATTCAATTTACCTCAGTTTACAAAATAAAACAGCTTTTTGTCAATCTATGTATCAAAGAGAAATGGGTTCTTCCAGCAAGTAATGATTTTTATGTCTCACTTTATTCATGCAAAAGGCCATGAATATTTGTGAAATGCATCTAATTTGTCTTGCAAAGAGTGGATGTTCAACTCATATATACTTCATTATGATTGATGTTGTGGATTTCTGTGTATTATGTATCACAGAATTCCGAGAAATGCTAACAGGCTAGGGACTGATAAAATACAACTGATTTCTGTGTTTCACACACCAGTGGGCTCGCAAAAGCCCCTGAAGGTGAACCCGATGTCCATGTTGGGAGACGAGATTGACTGGCTGCACAACTTTGAGCCGTGCGACTCAGAGGATCTCAACCTGGGTGCCACGGACAACAACCTGGTGGCCGGTCACCTCCACCTCATCCGCACCCTACTGACCTGTGAGGGCGTGGACAAGAGGAAAATTGGTAAATTTTTGTGCCGATAATAATAATAATAATAGTAATAATAATGATAATAATAGCTCATAACATGATCTATAAAAGCTGTTATTTTTGTGAGGATTTACTTTTTGCACACTTCGCGAATTACTGTTAGGCTGTGAATTTAATAACACACAGAAATATCACCACCCGATCTTGATTGCATTAAATTTGTGACATGAAAATATCAATGTGCTCATTTCATGGCCTTTGGTACCTTAAAAACTTGGATGAAGCCATGGCCATGGCTAGCCGCGTACTTGCTTGCTACAGTTATGTCGTATGGTGTGCCGATACCTCCTTATCAACAAACCCCAAGCGCGAGAGAGTGCGGTGATCTTGTTTGCTGGGTGTGCATGCTGTGTGAATGAATATGTGTGTGATCAAATCGCCACAATGTCAAATTGCGAAAACATCTCACGAAAATATCTGTGACCACTTCAGTTTTACAGTAGTGTACTAGTATGTGTCCTATGTGCTCAAGAAAAAGAAAGACTATAGAATATACAATTGCAACAGTATAGAGTTTCTTGTTTGCTGAAATTGTTAAGAGATGTGTTCAAGGCAGATTTGGTTTCATTGATGTTGATGATTAAGTGGATTCTTAGCTATCATACTTGAAAGGCAAATCACTTGTCAATTTTAGTCAAGTGAAACGTACATTTGGGGAGTGAATTACAATGAACTTATCTAAGATGCAGTTTAACAATATATAGATTCATAGACCTACAAAAATTGAATGTGGAATAGTGATGCCAGACTCGTAATACACCTCCTACATTTTCCACAGGTGATAGACTCCTCAACAGTCTTTTGAACGAGTACCTCTTCCCAGCCTCTCGACTAGTCATGAGCCAAGGACAGAACCATGAAAAGGCAGACCTGAGGAGAGACTACAATTCAAAGTGAGTCCACTTTGGATCTTGTTAGTTTGTACTGTAAGCCATCACTCCACTGCATCTTTCCACTTACTGTGTGTGCTTGTCTGTGTGTATTTTTGTGTTTGTATCATTACACATGCTCCATGAAACCTGTCCCACTTAAATAAAGTTTATTTAGACTGCATGAAGCATTTATACTTTGCAAATAATGTTTGTTTGTTTTGTTATGTTTTCATATCCTGCTACAGTATTCATTATCCATTTTCAGTCTTTGAACTTTGGGTCAACCTTGCTGTGTTTGACAGTAAATTCAAATTCATATTGTGCCCTTAACCCGTTGAGGACGGACTGATTTTGCTACAACACGCATCTCCCATAGACACCTGCCCGAGTATACTCGGGACTCGTCCTCAATGGGTTAAAGTTTGGCTCAGACAGGTAGCAGAGCATTTTGTGTTTTGAATGTATCTTCACAGTATCCCAGTACCTGGTCAATGTGGTATGCAGAAGGCATATTATCAAAAGTAAGTACATGTTGCAAATCAGAAGTTAAAGAAAAGAAAAAGGTTAAATTTGGCGAAATATATTTGAGATATATATTATCTTCCTCTAATGTTTACTCAGCAGCTCACCTCATATTGTACTCCAAAAAAAAATGCTTACAATACTGAACATATCGTATCATATAATCAAGCAAATTCGGGTCATAGGTACAGGGACTTAACTTTGTTCTTTCTTTTTTTCTTTCTTTCAATCTCTGACTCTTTTCTCACTGTGTGATACAACTAAATGCACTGTCCTATGTATGCAAGATCTGGTAGAAGGGTTTGAAGTAATGACAAAAACAATCATTTGAAGAGGATGACTTGTCCAATTTGCATATAAAATTTGCATATAGTGTGTGTGTGCAGATTGACATTTTCATTGCAAACTTTGAGTTTGTCGTCTCCGTATTAATCACCAATGATTCATTCAAGGATAAGAATTGCGCATGCATTTCCTAGAGAGAGCACTATTTTTTTCCATCTTTGTTATGATAGTCCTTAAAAAAAGAATGTTTGTTGTGTTTTTTGATAAATGGTCAATGTGTATTATGGACATGTTTTGGACATTGTTTATGTGACCCCAAATTGCTGAGCCTTTGCTGTTCCCCCAAAAGGAGAAATGCAAAATCATCAGGAGTTTGATAAATTCAGAAGCACACATTTTAATCAACTGCATAACACATACATAATGAAAAACAAAAATGACTCATGGTGCTCTAAATCTGCCTTTGTATGGACTCTTTCTGGAGACAAGTGGCATTTCCAGATATTTTCTCCTGCTTGGACTTCTGACAAGAGCGTCAGCTGACTTCTGACAAGAGCGTCAGCTGACATCTCAGTGATAATTTCCCTCTTTGTTTCATTTAATGGTGTACTTGGCATATTTCTGATTTCATGTCTCACATTGATAAGATATCTATCCTCTTTATTTAGTGAATGGTATCCAGTCAACATCCTCACAAACCATGTCAGCAATTGTGTTCTTGTGATGTGCAATATATATTCAGTGGTAAATTCCATTCCCATGCTATATCTGAAATCAACCAAACTATAACTATACTATTATCTGTAACTAAATGTATTGTATACCGTAACTAAAAATAAACTCTTAATCACTGTCCCTGTATATATTACTTGTATGTCAAAACATGATATCGCACTGGTATTCCTTTACTATTACATAATTTTGTGAGCACTATAGAATTGCATACTATTTCTGTTCTTGTGCACCTGAATGTGCAAACCCCTGTGTGTACATGTACATCATCAAACCCTGCCTGTAGTTGATATTGTCGCTCATTAATGCTCAGTGATAACCTTTTCAAAAGTTCTTGGTTAAATTATCTACATCCAAATGATGCTGAAAAGACTGAAAGATTGTATTCACCATATAACCTTGGGCATTTTGAAGTGTTTCTGCAACAAGACTTTTTTCTTTTTGGACAATACTGCTCTATCTAGAGCACTCACATGACCTGAACCCGAGGTGACTTGCAAATGGAATCCGTATTCTCAACATTATAAATGTGGCCACTGACATTTCTTCAGCAAACACTTACGTGAGCATGCTAGTATCACAAAGCATAGATGGCATTGCCTTTTTGTAAAAAAGCATTTGCAGAATTATTAGTTGACTGATATTGTAGTCTCAAGTGATTTGTCATTAACCTTCCTCTCCTCATGTGTTTATGTGATGCAGAGCCGCCAAGTGCCCCTAATTCTGCAGGAGGCTTCCTGAAAACTGAAATTTCTCTTCTTATCTTGACAATAGAACACAAAAGCCCCTTCGAATTGGGAATCATCTTGAACTATATATTGAGATGCACGGTTACACACAAGTATCTCCCGCATTTGCTCTTTGGAATGTCCATGGTTTTGATGTGTGAATTTTGGCTGCCCTGTGGGATGTCTTCGCTATAAGATGATCTTATGTGCAAACTCTTTTAGCTTGTCTATATGTTTTCAGTAAATCAATCAAAAAGACAAACAAAAAAAAAAACCTCCTTAAGCAGTCATCACTCCCCTTTTCCTCCTTGAATGGCAGCCTAAAAAAAAAATTTAGTCTGACTGACAGAGGTCTTCTCTTCTGTCCGAGTGCAGGATCTCTGGCAAGGAATCTAGGATGGCTGCCTTTGAGCTGCTGGTCGTGCTCTCCGAGGGCTGCCCCTACAACCTGCAGAGAATCGCCACCCAGCTGATCGGCATGCACCATCAGGGAGACCCTTCCATCGCCAAGGAGTGGGAGGTCAGCATCTCCTCTGTCAAGGATTGTAAAAGACAGATTTGCAGGAATAGTGTAGACTAATGGCTATTATTGCATCGCCGGGGTTTGGGCTGATGTGGCATTTGTTTGCTCATTGAGTCAAATGCGAAATGTGATTCCTCTGTCAGAGCATGAATTACTGTAATTGATGCAATTGTTTTCCTCACTATTTATTTTTCTGTCAGAATACCCTCAAATGGTGCACACATTATTTCAAGATTGCTGTAAGCCATAATCCAGATCATACATGTGTATCAGAATGAGTGAAATTAATGGGATCTAGTTAAGAATATAATTTTTGGCTATTCACTGCGTTGAAAAACAAGCAGCCGGTATTAGTCAGTGAATGTTGGGGATCTTAGGTGGACGGAAGGGTAGTTGAGCTCAAAGAGCCCACCAAGAAAGGAGGATATTGTTATACCACAAGCAACGTGTATTGATGCAATTTGCAAGGGTATTTTTTTATGTTCAAGAAAACCTGTAAAGCTTATGCTCAAGATGCACTTTGAACACAATGTAACTCACTTTCTTTTTTTTTATGCCTCCGCCAACGAAGTGGCCGGAGGCATTATGTTTTCGGGTCGTCCGTCCGTCCGTACGTCCGTACGTCCGTCTCGTTTTGTTTTTGTCGATATCTCAAGAACCATGAGGTGGTTTTGCATCAAACTTGGTATGAGGGTATATCCTGGGGGGATAATACTTTGTTTGGATTTTAGGGTCACGGGGTCAAAGGTCACAGGTTATTTTGTGAAAAAAAGGTTGAAATTTCATGTTTTTCTCCATATCTCGCAAATGGTTCAAGGTATCTTCATGGAACTTAGTATATATGCATGTACCGATGGGCAGTGATTATCTAGGGAAGTTGGGGGTCATGGGTTAAAGGTCAGGGGGTCAAAGGTCAAGGTCAACTCCTCAAAATATCACTGCTTTCCTTATATTTATGCAATGCCTAAAGGATTTTTAGCTTTAAAAACTTATAAAACCCAATATATATTCTGTGGGAAGTTTCTTGCCAAAAGGTCAAAAGGTCAAAGGTCAAGTGAAAGTGCTAAATTGCACTTCTTCCTCCATATCTCAAAAGTAACTCAAGGTATTATCATGAAACTTACATATTTATGCATGTTCTACCTAACAGTGATTCTCTTTGGAACTGTGAGGTCAAAGGTCAAAGGCCAGGTTTAGATGATACTATTTTACCATTTGATACTGCAATTATACTTTTTCTCAATACCTTGAAAATTACTCAATGCATAAACTTATAAAAGGGTCAAAAGTCAAGTAAAAATCATCAGTTCCCCCAAATACCTGCACTCTGACGTTTTAATCATTCATCCAATTGAACCTAGTTCTAGGAAAGTGAACATTCAGCACATTTGTGGCAAACCTGTCATTTTAATATTTTGCCAATTGTGTGAAACTTTCATCACACATTGTCAAGACATTGTACTATAGACCTATTAGGAAAACCATGCATTATGGCGGAGGCGTACACCAGTCGCCGTAGCGACATTTCTAGTTTTATTAGTAATGTAGTGATACAAGACACAGCATGATTAGGGATGGAGACACTCAGCCTCTGACAAACTGTTTATGTAATACACTTTTTTTGCCATTTACAGCATTTACCACCGGTTGAGGGACGTACAACCAAGTATGTGGGACTAAAGAATGGAGGAGCTACTTGTTACATGAACTCTGTCATTCAGCAGCTGTACATGACTCCAGGCATCAGGGAGGTAGGTATCCATGGATGTGAGAGATGAAATATAAATATGTATTGAATCTAAAGATACAACGTGTATCATGTTTTGTGGTCTGGTTTGCCATTTTCGTCATGGAATATTAATCCTTAAATCCTTTGTTGAGAATGTACTTTCAGGGAAAAATCAGTGCTGTGCACTCAAGTGTCGTCATCCATCAAGATCGACCTACTTCGTAATCTGGCCAGTATTGCAAACTATTATGTGAATGTGTCCATTGGGGTTTGATAGGGCATTTTGTTGAAAGCACAGACCATTCCACCTCTGATGATAATACAAAACAAAAACAAAGAGAGAATCAAATTTCCAGTTATGAAACTGGAGAAAATTGCTGTAGTTTGATGGCAACATAGACATGCTGTAAAACCAGAATTTTTTTTTTTTTTTTTTGTTTGTGCATGAAACTTTTGCCTATTTGTCAAGACGCCAAGATTTGCAAGAGTAGGCCTAAAATGTGCATGAAAGTGTTTATTTTTTTCTACACAATGCAATTTAATGCCTGTGGCAATCCATGAACATTTCATGCTGCAAAAATGGCCGTTGGCTCCAAGTAGTGAAAGTTTCATGCCGTGAATGTTTCTGGATTTACAGTATCCATCTCTGATATCCACTAAGAGAAGTGAATGAGTGACCACTATAGACAAGTGTTCCTCTCACACAGGCTTCAGAGAAGTTAGCATTGAAGCTGACGCCATGAATGCATCTCAAAACTCTCCGTTCCGCAGGGCATCCTCGCCAGCCACATGCCGGAGAAGGCGGACGCGGAGGACAATGTCTTCTTCCAGATGCAGAACGTCTTCGGCCACCTGCTGGAGAGCAAGCTGCAGTACTACGAGCCCGAGCGCTTCTGGCGGGTCTTCAAGTTCTGGGGCGAGCCGGTCAATGTCCGCGAGCAGCAGGACGCCTTCGACTTCTTTACCATCTTGACCGACCAGCTGGACGAGCACCTCAAGACCACCGGTCAGAAGGAGGTGCTGAAGCCCAAGTTCCAGGGCCTCTACCTCAACCAGATGATCTGCCAGGATTGCCCACACAGGTAATGGAAGTTCACCAGGCCTCCCACCCCCACCCCCTTGTTTCAATAAAGAGTTTAAAAAGAAGTGCATCTTTGCTTTCACAGTAATAGCAGCCTGGCAGCATCAATCAACTGTCACTGCTTTAGATGTTGCTATGGTGACTGCTTTATTGTGAGCTGCGGTCATAGCAAATCTCTCTCTGAACAATTATGCCCCAGATCTGGTGTACTGCTGGTAGCAAATCTTGCTCTTAAAGAAGTGTGTGGATGTTTATTTTCTTTCTATCAACAGTCGCTATGAATCGTTTTGTCGACAGCAGTGATGGGAAATTGGAGAAAGGTATGGACAAAACATTATCTCAGCGATGCCACTCAGCTGTTGTGATGTTTGACTATAGGATGGCATTTTGAATCGGCATGATTGTCATGAAATTATCCATCACACCGCTCTTTTCATTGTTATGAGAAGTGGGTGGGTTCACAATTTGTCTCATTATTTTTTTCTTGACTGTAGAAATCAGGATCATGTTTCTTAAGAGGAGCACACTCTGTAGATTTTCCTCTTCATATTCTGCCAAACACAAATTGATTTACGAATACAATTGAACTTCAGAAGTGTGCTTTATCATCAGTCATTTGTTTGATAGCCATAAGACGTGCTATATCATGCGGGGTATTGATGAACCCTTCAGTTGAGTTGACCAACTTTGTCTTTAAGATTATATCAAAGCCCTCATCCCGCCCCCACAGTAGTTGTTTCCTATCACATAAAATTATGAATTTAGTCTTTGAGGTATTGCAGCATTCTCATCATCTTGTCCATCTCAACATCCCATAGGAAAGAGAGAGAGGAGGAGTTCTTTGCCCTCAACCTGACGGTGAAGTCCAACAACCTCAACGACTCCCTGGAGCAGTTTGTCAGGGGCGAGATGCTGGAAGGGGAGAATGCTTACCTGTGTGAAGAGTGCAATGAAAAGGTAAGAACCTAGTCCATTCCATCCAAATGATGCTTTGTCAAATTGTTGACACTACTTAACATGACAGTTTGCAATTTTTCTGATGATATGATCTATTCTTTTGGTCGTCTCATGTATATATTGTGATATGATTGTCTCGGACCTGTATTTTTCTCTTTCAACACTCTTCCTGACTGTTTTGACGCCAAAATTCATTACCTTGACTTCGATTGACAAAATGATTTTCAAACTCGATATGAAAACTGGTAATGAACAGAACTTGAGAGTTTGATGTGCATGCCATATGTGGTAGCTTCAGCGATGAAGCAAAACCTGGTTTGCATTTTATTTTACTCCTATTAGCAGTAATAAGTGGAGATAACTGGAGATTTAATTTACAAATGTCAGAAGACCTGTGTGTCTTTGTGTTCTACATTTGCTGAAAAGAGATGAAATTTGTGTTTCACTCGTTGGTGATTTAATTACTTCATCTCACACATCATCTCTCCTAACAGGAGATGAAGGGGTTGTCAGCTCATGCCATATTTAGCTTTGATTGGGAGAGTATTAACCCTATTCTAACTGGGCTATTTGAGACCAAGTTTTTACTGGGGGGGGTTAATTTGACCCCCCCTTCAGATCTCTGCCGCCGATCGCGCAATCGCCGCGAAATTTTGCCTGAAGATAGAGCTGGATATCAACTACAAGATTACATGGTCATACAATAGAAAAATATTGCCTTTCTATTTTCAATAAATTAATTATGCAAATTTGTGCATGAAATCATATTTTCACCTATAACTCCATTTAAAAGACTGGAGGATTGCTACATTTTTGTGTCAGAATTCCTCAAGACACATCAAACAATTTTCGTGTAAAAAAAATAGCACTATCAAAATCAATTTCTTTTGTTTTCTATTGTTTTGTTAATTTCTTATGTATTTTATTGTTTTTTCGACCTTTTGTTTTCTATTGTTTTTTAGCCAAAATTTGTTGCAGGCACTTTTTCAGGCTTATCTACACTAGAATTGATTAATTTCAATGGTTAAAAGTTTAAATAATCTTATTTATATCAATTTAACCAAAAAACACAATTTGCATTGGATTTGCACACAATATCATGAATTGGAGCTGTTTTGGGGTTGACATGCATATGCAAAACATTATGTAACTTCAGAACGGTGTACCCGGACATCACAAATTTGGTCTCAAAATATGCGGGAGACTTCAATGAAAAAAGTCGTGAAACGACGCGGCAAAATCTTTGCGCGTTGCAAAATCATGGCGCAAAACGTCGAGGGGGGGGGTCAATTTGACCCCCCCCCTCCCCAGTTAGAATAGGGTTAAGGATTAATTGCATTCTTGTGAATGTATGAAACAGTGATACAGGATAAGTTTCTTGTTCACTATGAGTATCATCCTATGATATATATTTTCAGAGGAACACCATCAAACGGACCTGTATCAAGACACTGCCCCCAGTCCTCGTCATCCAACTCAAGAGATTTGGCTACGACTGGGAGGCGGGCAGAGCCCTGAAGTTTGACGACTATTTCAAGGTAAGAGAGCTGTGTCTATGCCACTTAACAGTTCTTGCAGAGACTGCTCTGCATCCTGCCAGTTCTAGTATCTAGTCATTCTATTGTAATCTACTTATGCTGAGTACTAAGTTTTCTTGATATCTCTCCATTTACCAAGAGTGTCATCTATATATTTTGCTTCTATACCCCATTTGTCTTACATGCATCATATGTCATCACAAATCCTTAATTTGTATATCTAAATACTGTATATACCATATATTTTGTGATGTTTTTGAAAGTCAACTGATATTCACACACACAGACACACACAAAAAAAGATGTGCCAATATATTGCCTCCTATAAGAAAAAGAGAAATTAAGGTCTCCAAATTAAGAAATTGCTAACCTAGCCAGTTAACAACTTGTGAAATTGTCTTTCAAATCCTGACTTTGAAATCTATTGTGCTCACATGATATTTCTTTTTATTTCAGGCCACTACATTTCTTTTTGGGGCTACCAAAACTTTAAAGATTTGAATGGCCTAAGCTGGCAAAAAAAAAAAAAAAAATAGCCCTGCTTTACTGGTTTCTTCTCATCATTTTTAATCATGTTTGCTCCCTGTACTATGCTTGCCAGTGCTATGAACAAACATTCCAAAAAGCGTCTTCTGGTGAACACATGTAACACTGGTATAATAATTGTTCCTCTTAACTTATATGTTAAATATTCTCTCCAACTCTCCCCAACTATCTCCTTGTACCTGTACCTAGTTCCCCTGGGTTCTAGACATGGAGCCCTACACAGCCAAGAGCATGGCCAGGCTAGAGCAGCAGGCTGAGGAGCCCCAGGGTCCCCACGGCCACCAGCGCAGCGTCTCCTCCCAGAGTTCGCCGGACGATCTCTACCACCTGGTGGGTGTGGTGGTCCACAGCGGTCAAGCCAACGCCGGCCACTACTACTCCTTCATCAAGGACAGGAGGTGAGGGTGATCTAAGTTAGAAACCCATTTTAAAAGAGCTCTTCAGACCATAGTTACTGCGACAACATCCGGGCAGTCTTTTTATATCAAGCCTGTTGAAACAGTCCCTGCAAAATGGTGCGCAGATGTTGTCAAAAGGTTTTCAGTGTGTGTGTTTTGAAACAGTATCCCTCGCTCTCTCCAGCAGTTTTCTTGCCTGAGGCAGGAATTTGTTCCATAGGCGTTGTCCTGACATTGTCAGAGAAAGGTCTTTTAAAACAAGGCTTCAGATTAGGATTCTGAACATGACACCAAGGAAACCAAAAGAAAGGAAATATCAAGGGACCGTTTCATGAAACTTTTTGTCATTGATTTACTCTGACAACTGTTAAAAGCTACTGAAATCCTTAAGTCTGATTGGCTGATAGCAAATTTGTCGGTGAAACCCTCCGACGAACTCGTTGATGAAACGCCCCCCAGGATAGATAGAATATGAGATCATGACAGCGAGGACATGTAGTCATACGTCATTTTAGGGCAACTGTCAGGTAAATTGTGGAGTAATCAGGCAATGAAACTACAGGTGTGCATGGAGCGGTTGGGTGATGGGGGTGGGGGAGGGGGTTAGAAGGCAGGTGATAACTGTATTGTAGAATTGAGAATGCAGAGAATACAGCATGTAGATCAGTGTATCAGATTGAAATTTGTTAGAAGGTTTGACATAAGAGAAAATAATTCATTTGTTACCATGCAGCCAAACAAATAGTTTTAGAATAGACCAAGATTTGAGGGTAGACCTTTTTGAGCCAGAAGCTGTGCTGATGCAGCAGCCAGATTGAGTCATGAAGAACCCCTACGATGGTTCCCAGATTTTCCAAGGATCACAACTACATGAAAAGAAAGCTTGACAACAGAAGTTTGGAAATATTCTTTGTTTTTCAATTCTAATGTAATGAAAATTTAAATGAAATTGGTACTAGCGTTGTCTCGTTTGAACGAGCGTTGTTTGTGTTGCAAGCATTGGAATTAATGAGTGCAACTGACTGTCTGGTCTGGCTGCTTGCAATCCCTCCAGTGGGACGTCCATCACCAACATCAGCAAGGGCAAGTGGTTCCGCTTCAACGACACCCAGGTAGAGGAGTTCATCATGACAGACACGAGGTTGGAGGAAGAGTGCTTTGGGGGAGCCTTTAGGGTCAGGTCATGTGAGCCTTCAGGTTAGTCTCTTTTTAGTCTCTCTCTCTCTCTCTTTTCTTTTTGCGTAAACTTCTTCAGGGCCCTGTGGCATATAGTGTGCTTGAAGTCCAGCGTGAATATCAGATTGGCTTTGGCTCTCAACCAATCTGAATGGAGCATTTCATGCTCTTGTTTAATCGTGATATTAGATTTCAGATATAAATTCTTAATGGGGATAGGACTCAAAGGATTTTATGAAGGATTGCATGTGCGGTGTGGAATAATGCTCAAACTTACAGTTTCAGCTTGGTGTAGTATAGTACATTGATGTAGAAATCACTGCTGTAGACAATATTGATGGATTTTTTTGCATGCTTAGTATGAATTACCTCAGCATCACAATGGACAGATGGAGTTAAACTGTGCTCAGATCTGCAAGATAAAGAGTTTTTGTGTTCCAGAGTTAAAATACACAGCCTCTGCCACATGTCAGCATGAAGTTGTTTTGTATTCATCAGGATCGTACGGGCCTGAGAGCAGGTTACGGACGTGGAGCGGCTACATGCTGTTCTATGAGAGAATGGAGGGGATGAGGACGCCCAACCCCATGATCAGGATATCCCAGAAGGGTTTCCATGGCGACATGCATGGGTGAGTGGTTTATCAGAGAGAGGAAGATGTGTGCATTGCAGATGAGTTATAGAGTGGCATAAACTGATGAGCCAATCAGACTTCTACAGTAGGTCTGGACTGGTGTACTGCTCTGACTAAACTTTAAGATTATATCACAGCACTACATGAGAAATCTCTGTCTTGTTTTGGATTCTTTAAAAAAAAAATTGTGATGAGCTCAAACAACAGTTAAATTGTCAACACTTTTATCCCAGCTGGATTGAATTCCCCAAAGTTGTTTTCTTGCTAATAATTGCATTAGGTGCATACACATAGGAACAGGGCAATCTGAGCATGAAACAAAAATCCACTTTCTTTTTAAATATCTTAAGATTTCTTTTGAGAAAATTGTATGTCAAGTGAAGGGAAGTGAAGGTTGTGAATATTTGCTTCTTCAAATTGGCACTCCAGAAGCATGGAGCAGCTGAGCTCCCCGGAGCTCTCGCCGACGACGGGTGACCGGATGAGCGAGCTGTCCGCCCTGGTACACAAGGGGGAGAAGCGTGGCTTCTTCGTGGACAGCATGCCGGCTGCCATCCAGCGACACATTGAGGACGAAAACCTGCAGTTCCTTCGCAACCGGGCCGTCTACAACGAAGAGTACTTCACCTTCGTCAGAAAGCTTGCCTCGTGCAATTTGGTGAGTTCTGAAACACTGAGCAGAATGTGTGGTGTAGATATACAGACTTCTCTTCCCTGGGGAATACAGGAGGGATACAAAGAGCACCAAAGCATAACTCTGAAGTGACATGCATTGAAAATTGAATGGGTGCTTCTCCAGTTATATGGCTTTCTAGAAATTTTGAACCCTTTCTATGCCAGGGACTTTGGACACTGAATAATGCTGTTGGGTTTTCTGTGCCAATTGGCAGTAAACGGTTAAACTGCTGGTCTGACTTACATGTGTAGTTATAACTTGGTTATGCATTTTGCCCGATCATTTTAAGACCAAAAACAACAGCAAAAGGATTAGGAGACTGTGGAGATTAGACACATGTCTGAATATTGATCAGTTTGTGGTGGTTGGATGTTTCTTAATATGCAAAATGTCACACAACATGATTGAAGGATGGGAAAATTCAGCAGTAGATCTGTCATACAGTGCTAATCTCTTTGTTGTTTGTTTGTTTGTTTGTTTGTATTTTCCTCTTTGTATTTTTATGAGCAGTTGATGATTCATGAATAGACAATACTGTTTTGGATGTGCACCACAGTCAAATGAGACTAGGGAATGGGCAGTCTTTCCTACAAGTAGCCACCTGTGATTCCCTCATGATCACTTCTATTGATTTATTTTTCTCATCTCAACATTCAGCATATGACTTACCACCATGCCTACGTAGATATGTCTGTTCAAAGCATTCAGCTTGCGATGCATTTCCTTCTCAACACATTCTTCAGAACCAAGAAGAAACTAAGGTATGTCGCATAGCTCTCTTACAACTGCAGTGTCTCATGCACTAGTATGTGCCCATTCTTGGCTTTGCAGTAGCTGTAAGAATTGCTGTGGAAGAATTAATGATGAGAGTTTGCAGCAAGTCTTTCATGCATCAGATTTCAAACTTATTACTGTTGAGCAAATAGAAATTATTCCTTCATTTGTTTTGTAAATGTGGTTGCCTTTCAAAAAGACCCTGACAGTTTAGTTAAGTACTTCAATCTACAATGTATGGTATTGTTCATGCTTGACATTAAGTAAATGCAATATAGTTCTGTGAGCTGATGTTTGCAATGTGCTCAACAGAGGCATCAGTATCAAATATTATGTGTACTTGCTTCAAATTTATGGAGTTAAATGAATTCAAACTTGGCCTACAAGTCCCATATTTTTAGCCTAGGTATCATTTCATGTCTTGTTTTAGTTTTTGTGGCTGTGTCACATTGATGCATTTGGTGTTACACATTTTTCTGATCTGGCTTTGCAAAGGAGCTGGAAATCCCTGAATTTTCAGGGAAGAGAGTTTGGGTGTGTCTTTGCTACTTTGTGAAAGTCACATAATGTAAAACCTTTGTAACGATAAGAATGAAGTGGACTAATATGTATAGTAGAGGGCACATCCAGGACAGTTAGCCACGCTCATACTGTTGTCATGCCAACAGGTACGACCTTGAGGACTGGAGGGACGTGATAGACCAGCTGGTGAGGGACAGTGCAAAGGCCTGTGAGTGGGCCCTGGAGTTCATGGCCACAACACAGGGAAGGGACTACCTCAGGTGAGTGTGGGATGGGTATGTAGATCAATGGATGGATGGATGAACGGATTGATGGACAGTGTGGAGATGAAAATATTTTCTCTGTATTATACCCCCATTCATCTCATCGGTCACTCAGTGGAAGCTACGTTGATCGCTTCTGGCCACCCATCGAAGTGCATCTGATCGCAGTCTGATGAATCCCACTTGTGTTGGTCAATTATCAGGCTAGTGTCAGACATGTTGGGCGGTGATCCGATGAGGCAAGATCATCCGATGAGGATCACTGCTCGACATGTCTGACACTCACATGGTAGTCGACCAACCGAGTTGGAATCATCAGACTGCGATCGGGTACACTTTGATGGGTGGCCGAAGCAACAATCTTTGCTTCTGATAAGTGACCGATGAGGAAAAAATCTCTGTGGAATGGGGGTATTAGATACACTGAAATCATGTTTGTTATGACTACATAGTTAGGCTTTCTAAACATGTAAGCCCATGATATTTGTGCATATTTCTTCTTTCTCATGTATTCATTAATTTTCTCCTAAAATCAAACTGCTATGTGACTCGTGCTAAGGAAAAGCACAATATAGGCACTATGATGCCTGCAAAACCTATGCCATATACAGTGCATGTCCACATGCGTAAGTTTGTGTTCAAGGAATGACTATTACTTCTCTTTAACTCTTCCCCAATCCACCCACCCAGAGCCTTTCTCCTGGAGTGCCCCAACCAGGAAGTGCGGGTCTCCATGGCGATGCTGGTGAAGAGCATCATGCACGGCCACGTGCAGCGCACCCATAACACCAACCACGCCCACCTGGACGCCCTGTTGGAGCACCTTCTGTCCCTCCTTGACAAGGAGGTCTTGGAACACTGCCGGAGCTGTGTGCAGTACTTCTGGCTGCTCAGCATGTACATGGAGCTGGTGAGATCCTGCCTTGGCCATTTGCGTGCCGTCTGTTTCCCGCAGAGTGCTGGAATCTGTTTGCCATTGCTTTTTCCTTTGCATTGCAATCTGTTTTCCCTATGCACTAAACCTATTTTCTCTATGCACTAAACCTATTTTCTCTATGCACTTGAATTTTCCCTTTGCATTCAACCTAAACCCTAAACCTGTTTTCCCGTTTGCATTTAATCTCCTCTCCCGATGGACTTAAACATATCATCCCTTTGTGTTCAACCTGGTCTCTCAATGCACTTTCCCCCTTGCATTCACCCTGCTGTCCCTATGCACTGAAACTTGTTTCCTCCCTCTGCATTTGTCCTGTTTTCCCTACTCACTTAAGCTTGCAACTTCGGTTTCATAAACCTGCTTTCCCCAATTCACAAATTCTTGGGATTCATTGTAAAGGCTGAATATTGATTCAAGACATGGTCAGGTTCTTTTGATGAGCTGAGGTTGACTAGAGGACACATTTTGCAAAACTACACATAGTAAATACTGCTGCCATCTGTGTTTGTGTGATTATTCAATCCCTGGAAATATATTTGGACTTGTTTTTGCTTTTATTACCTCCGCCAAGGAAAAAGGTCATGTTTTCATAGACGTTTGTTTGTTTGTTTGTTTGTTTGTTTGTTTGTTTGTTTGTTTGTTTGTTTGTTTGTTTGTTTGTTTATCTGTGTGCAAAATAACTCAAAAAGTTGCGAACGGAATTGGAGGAAACTTACAGGAAAAGTTGATAATGACATAAGGAACAGATTATTAAATTTTGGTAGTGATCCAGAAATTGTTTTAATAAATTTTTGAAGGATTTTTGATATTTTGGCAGATAAGGTCAATGAACTTGGGGGTCCAAGCTGCACCTATTTGAGGTTTGCATACGCACTTAAAGCACGTGCTCTGCTCGGGCCAGGCACTGTGCAGCTGGAAGCTGATGACGTAAACAAAAGAGTTTATATTGGGAAATTGGGCAATTTTCAGCATGTGTGTATGGGTGGAAATGAGCTGCTTGGCAGAGGTCAGCCCTCTCAGAGTGCTTCTCTAGTTTCCTTTTTCTTTACTTGTCGAGTTCTAATGTTTATAAAGAGCCTCCTTCATGTTTGTATCAATAGGGTTCTGATACCTGTGAGCACTTGTTCAAGAGGAAGGCCTTCCAGCGACTCATCACATTCCTAATTGGCCCACCGTCAGAGCTCAACGACATGGTAAGAGGGACAGACTACCCAAGAAAAAGCTTCATAAGGCCCTCTTTTCACTGGCCGAGGACTTGCTTAGCCCTTGCAATTAGTGGAGCTAAGGCCTTCACTATAGCCTCACCAATTTCCCAGGGATAATCTGATCACTGCTCCTGTTCTCATTAGGTGTTTTGGTAAGTGGGCTAGTCCTACTAAGAGCCCTGCATTTTGCAGTGATAAGCACCAAGTTGCTGTGCTGTGAAAACCAGTGAGAATAGGAACAGAAATGGGATGAATACTCCTGTACATTGTAATGTAGCTCTGGCTGGGAAATGCTAATGCCATTGCAATAAGATTTACCAAAGTCATAGAAATTTTAATAGTAGTTCACTGAAAATGAGAATGATAGTAAAATGTTGATTTGTCAATATCTCCTTTAAAGCCCATTTGGAAAGTCCTCTAAAACAAAGATTTTTTTTTTTTTTTTTTGTACATCAAGCATCTTTAAAGGGTGTGTACAGTTCTGGTCGAGGTGAGGATTTAGCTTTTAACGTTTTGCGAGATATTCAGAAACTACTCTATGAGATGTCAAAGAGCATGCAATTCTAAGGGGTATCAAAAGTTTATTTGATGAAAATCGGTTTTGAAATGGCTGAGATATCAAAATACAAGGTTAAACAAAGAGATCCTAATAAAAGGCGTGGCCTGTAGTCTTTTATTATTATCACTTTTTTGGATATCTCAGCCATTTTAAAACCAATTTTCATCAAATACTGTATACGCTATAATTTTCGCGTACATAAATTTTCGCGAATTGCTGCTGTCACACATTTTCGCGAGTGGTTAAATTCGCGATTGGGGGACCAGAGAAAATATGAAGTGGCAAAGAAAGTGTGAATTTTCATCTTACTAGCAAATAAGAATGATAATAGTTATACACTGCATGAAAAAAAACTTACCAAACTCTGCAAACTAGTAAGTTAGAATTCAACATTTTTGAAGTGGTTAAGTCCATCGCGCTAGATTTCTGATGAGTGGTCCCCTTGCGATAATGGATTGGCTCTCTACAGTATTCGTAAGTAGACGTGGACGAGCGTAAACAAGCTTAGCCAGTATGGTCTGTTCGGTAAGCCGTGACATGGTATACTAGTACTGAAATGTTCGTATCATCAAGGCAAGGGATTCATTTTGGAAGGTAATATTTTCGCGTGTTGTTAATTTCGCGAATAGCTCCCGACTCGCGAAATTCGCGAAAATAAAACCCCCGCGAAATATATAGCGTATACAGTAAACATTGAATCCTTCTTTAAATTACATGCTCTTTCATATTTCATAAGAGGTTTCTCATTATCTCACTTAGGAATGTTCAAAACATGAATCCCCACCTCAACCAGTACTGTACAGCCCCTTTAATGCCAGTCTGATCAAAATAATCCCAAAGCACTGTTTGACCATAATCCATTAAATCTGCTTTAAATGATATAAAAATTAATAGTGATAAAATAAGAGAAAATTCTTGCAAAGAATGGCATGAAAAAAAAAAAAATGAGCAGAGTAGACCTTTACAAGTTGATCATTTGAGTGCCCATGCTTGCCCTCTTAATGGTCATGTTGGAGTGCCACAAGTCTTCAGTCAACTGCATTCTGCACTGCCTTGATTGACCTTGATTAACAATGATACCCATAATAACCATTTGTGGTGATGCCTTCCCCTGCAGGACATCCAGACGAGGAGGTGGACGTCGCTACAGACCAGAGAGTTTGGCTTCCTGCACACCATGCTGGCTGCCATGGTGCTGCACTGTGATGTCTCACCCTTTAGGACCGTGGGTAGGTATGATGATGATGATGATGATGGGTGGTGGTGGTAGTGGTCATGATGATGGTGGTGGTGGTGGTGGCGATGATGATGACGGTGGTGGTGGTGATGATGATGATGATGATGATGATGATGATGATGATGATGATGATGATGATGATGATGATGATGATGATGTTGATAATGATGATGATGGTGGTGATGGTGGTGTTGGTGTTGGTAATGGTGATGATGGTGATGAGGATGCGTGTGATGATGATGATAATGATGTAGTGATGATGATGATGTCAGATGATGGTGATGGTAATAGATAATGGTGATGATGGTCGGAAATGATTGTGGTGATGATAGTGGTGATGATGATGGTCATGAAAATGATGATGGTAGTGATGATGATGATGGTGATGATAATGATGTTGCTGCATATGGGGTTGGTGATGATAGTGATGTTGATGGTAATGGTGATAATGTTTATGATGTTTTTATTGGTGATGACGAAAGGTGATGGTGATGCTGATGATGCTGATGGTGTTGGTAGTTAAGGAGAGTGACAGTGGTGATGATGATGATGATTATGATGCAGGCAAATTTTTGGCATGTAGTGAATGACATAATGTCCCACCTTCTCCTACACAGATCTTGGAGACAGGCCCAAGAGGCGGCCAATCCTCATCCTGGAGAACCTGAACCGCTACTTGCCAGTCCCTGAGGACATGAAGCAAACCCTCTTTGGCCAAGCCGGCCTCAAGTACATCAAGGAGGTAGGTCTGATTATCAGATACAGTATGTCTGTGGCCAATTCTCACCATTGTGGTTTAGAGTTGAGCCGCTGCCCTACTGGAGTTGCCTACAATTCTTCAGTGGCATCAGAGAGGGAAATTGACTGGAAATTAGTTTCAGTTGAAGGGTCAACCTTTGTGTGTGTGTTTTGTTGTTGTTTTTGTTTAGCCTATGGCATCTGTTACAAGAGATTATTTTCATCAGTCTGACTTAGTTGTGTTACAGAAAAACAGATTGTCATATACAGATATAATAATACTCGGCCTCCATTGGATACCACATTCTCATGAAATATTTGAGGCTTTGAATATCAATTCCATCAAATTCTGCTGCAGCCAGAGAAATTTGGAACACTGTAAGAAATCTTTGATTCTTTAAATTAGTGATTACCTGAAAGAAGGCACCACTTAAGTTGATGCCATTTATCGAATTGATGTAAATCCCGCAAGATTTCAGGGTGATGTAAAGTGGCATGAAACCAGAGGGGAGTCTGTGGACTGGTCCACTTGACATTCTGACAAATGAATGAACAGCACCAAGCCTCTGTTGTTGGTCCCACATGGGTAATACTATGTCACTGAAGAGCATCAGTGGAGTATCCTGCATCATGGAACTTGAAGAACAGGTAGATTTTAGGATTTGAAGTAACTACTGACCTTGCAGTTTCGTGCATTGATCCTAGATAATGAATCGTTATCGTGGTGGGCACCTGTCTTTTTCGTTTTCCTTCCCCTTCCAGTCTGTCCTTGCATTCCGTGAGGTTCATTCCAGCACCACACCAATCCTTGACATGCTGCTTCACTGCAGCTTCTGCAACGAGCGCTTCACACTCAACGTCATGATGATCATTCATGTAAGTCTGAGCTCAGTTTTTGTGTTGATGTAAGTGCTGATGTAAACGTCTGGATTTGCCAAAACCTTTACATAAACATGACATTTAAAGGTAAACTTGATGTTCAGAGGCATTTAAACCGTTTGATATGTGAATTGAATTGTGATGCTTTCTTTCTCCCAAAATTGTGTGAGTACCAATGTAACAAGCTCTGTGATTGTCTCTCGTTTGCCTATGAACAGGGCCAGATCTCGTCAGCACCGGCCAATGAACTGAAGCATATCTTTGTGCTCTTGCTGGAGCTGCTTCTTCTGGACGACCCGCTGCAGCTAGCCAGACTCAAGCTGGCAATGGAAGGGAGGAACAACAACGGCCTGTTTGGTGAGTCATGGTCCTATCTTGACATTCTTAAACTTAAAGGGACTGTATCATGGGGAGACTGAATAATGTGAAGGTTGGAAATGGGAATGGATTCGGGGATCTCAGTAACACTTCAGAAAATGCTTACCCAACATTCTCTTGCAAACAGAAAAGACTTCGAGCGGGGATGGACTTCTTTCAGCTAACCTCCTAGTCCTTGCTTTGGATTTCAACCTTGATATGCTTCGATGCACATATTCACTGATGTGCAGTTCTATTTAGCAGGCCTGTGCAAGTCATTTTTATGCCTCCGCAACGAAGTGGCCGGAGGCATTATGTTTTCGGGTCGTCCGTCCGTCCGTCCGTCCGTCCGTCTGTCTGTCCGTCCGTCCGTACGTCCGTACGTCCGTCCGTCCCGTTTTGTTTTTGTCGATATCTCAAGAACCATGTGGTGGTTTTACATCAAACTTGGTATGAGGGTATATCCTTGGGGGATAATACTTTGTGTGGATTTTAGGGTCACAGGGTCACAGGGTCAAAGGTCAAAGGTCACAGGTTATTTTGTGAAAAAAATTTGAAATTTCATGTTTTTCTCCATATCTCGCAAATGGTTCAAGGTATCTTCGTGGAACTTAGTATATATGCTTGTACCGATGGGCAGTGATTATCTAGGGAAGTTGGGGGTCATGGGTCAAAGGTCAGGGGGTCAAAGGTCGAGGTCAACTCCTCAAAAATATCACTACTTTCCTTAAAATGCAATATGCCTGAAGGGTTTTTTTTTTTTAAACTTGATGTGTGGCATGTATTACCCAATATATATTTTTGGGGAAGTTTCTTGCCTAAAGGTCAAAGGTCAAAAGGTAAAAGGTCAAGTGAAAGTGCTAAATTGCACTTTTTCCTCCATATCTCGAAAGTAACTCAAGGTGTCATCATGAAACTTACATATTTATGCATGTTCAACCTAACAGTGATTCTCTTTGGAACTGTGAGGTCAAAGGTCAAAGACCAGGTTTAGATAATGCTATTTTCCCATTTGATACTGAAATTATACTTTTTCTCAATACCTTGAAAATTACTCAATGCATAAACTTATAAAAGGGTCAAAAGTCAAGTAAAAATCATCAATTCCCCAAATACCTGCACTCTTACATTTTAATCATTCATCCAATTGAACCTAGTAGTTCTAGGAAAGTGAACATTTAGCACATTTGTGTCAAACCTGTCATTTTAATATTTTGCCAATTGTGTGAAACTGTCATCACACATTGTCAAGACATTGTACTATAGACCTATTAGGAGAACCATGCATTATGGCGGAGGCATATCAGTAGCCGTAGCGATATATCTAGTTTTCAAATGTACTGTGGTAGGCAGCAAGTGAAGATCTGTTCAGTTGAAGAACCATATTATTTGTCAATGGGTTCCTTTTCATACAACACTTTTGAAGTCCCCCAATTCCGCAGGACAAGGCGTCCTTTGTCTTGAACCTGCTTTAATACTGTATCGTCTTTGGGATGTATATTACTTCTTTATGATGCGATGATCACCTGATGTCTTTTCTTATTATAATCTGGAGTTGGTTGTTCAGTATCAAAACTTTGTAGTGGACTACTGAATCTGTCAGATATTTTGTTATCAGTTGACGACATTTGACACAAAATTTCTGTAGTGGAATGCTAAATCTCTCAGAAATTTTGTCGTCAGTTGATGACATTTGACATCAGAATCAAATGCAAATGAGGGTTACAGCTGGCAAACATATGTAGCATAATCACAACAAATATAAGATTGATCCTATTTCGACTTTGACAAGTCAATGTTCCCTCTCTCTTTGAATGCCAAACTAATGCACAGTATTCAATCTGTATATGCGATACAATGCCATAGAAGCCAGCTGTTACTTTTCTGCAGTATTTTGTACCATTTATTGCCGAAAGCACTGCAGGTTTCATCGAAACCTCTGCTCTCCCAAATTGTATCACTACACATGTCTATCACAGGAAGAGTTAAAATACTTTTTCCCACCAAATAATAAGCCTGTTCTGCCCTCAGAATACTACAACACCATTTACAAGGTTGTCATCCATGTTTTGCTATAATGTGAAATCCTACATAACTTTACAAAATGACAGACATCATCAGGAACTGCACAACGACTGACAGCAGGCGGTCCTACCAATGCATCAAGTTCCTGGTCCACTTGTCCAACAAGTGCCAAGTGGCCAAGGAGTACCTGACATCTGTCTACCAGAAGTGGCACTGGGCGGTCAACTGGCTCAAGAAGAAGGTAATGGTCAAACCAGATCTCTCTTTTTTATGCCACTGCCACGAACTGTAGCCCGAGGCATAATGTTTTGGGGTTGTCCGTCCATCCGTCCTTCCGTCCTTTCACTTCTATCTCCATTATCTCGGAAGTGGCTGAAGGTATCATCATGAAACTTATTGTTCCGTACGTATTCATGCATGTACTACCTGGCAGTGATTCTCTTGGGAATGTAATGGTCATGGGGTCAAAGATCAGGTTAAAATGCTAAAATTTTACTATTTAATGCTGAAATTACGCTTTTTCTCCGTACCTTGGAAATTATTCAGTGCATAAACATGGAAGGGTCAAAGATGAAGGGAAAAATCCTCAAATTCCCAAATACCTGCTCTCTTAGACAATATAGCCATTAATCCATTCAAACCTAGTTCAAGGAAAGTGAACATTCAACACATTTGTTACAAACATGCCATTTTGATACTTGCCATTTATGTCAAACTGTCATCACACATTGTCAAGACATACTATGGACCTATTAGGAGAACCATGCATTATGGCGGAGGCATACCAGTCGCCATAGTGACATTTCTAGTATTTGTTTTGTTTTGTTTTGTTTTTTCTTTTGCTGGTAACACTGGTAATGATGTTTATCAGACTAGAATCGCATCAGTCATTTCTTTTTCTTTCTGCATTCTTTTCAAATACTTGATAATGCATAAGTGATAAGGCAGAATTTGGTGTCAGAAAAGGTCATACATGAGTGGGATCCATGTTTTTATAGTGTTTTTACTTTTCAGAGGTCCAGATGAATCATTACCTTTCAGCTGTCCAGCACACTGTAATGAAATGCTGCCCTATTATGCTGTATCATACTTATGATAAAGAAGGAGATTTTAAGAGAGATGCTTCAAGATGTTCCCTTATTTGAATGAGAGTGCTGAAAGAGATGCACACGGTTCATGTGTCCTTCTGCAGATGACGGAGCCGTACTGGAACCCGCAGAGCTCCATGTCCAACGAGTCGTCCACCAGCAAGGGCTTCCAGCGCACCATGAGCGCCCAGGACACGCTGGCCGAGGCCACCGCCCTGCTGACCGAGCTCACCACCCAGGATGTGGAGGCCGTGCGGGAGGAGGAGGAGGAAGAGGAGGAGGAGGAGGGCAGGGATGATACTGGGGAGGGTGAAAACACCGAAGGCACCATCACCCCCCAGGTGGAGGTCAACGGGTCATCGGAGGGGTCAGAGGTCAACGGCAATGGTCAAAAGCGAGGGGACGGTGGCGAGAAGAACAAGTTGATAGAGTCCATCACTGGGGTTGATGATGTTGATGGATAAAAATGTGCAATGTCATTCCCTCCCCCCCCCCCCCTCCTTTCCCACCTAAGTCCAACCCCAACCCCCATCCCCAGTCCGATTTGTTAAGTTGATGAAAGATGATGATGATGATTAGAGTAAGGCACTGATGTGGATGTATCGTCATATCTTGTTGTGAACAGGTACTGACTATCATAATGTGTGATACAAGGTGGGAGTGTGATCAGACTGTTTGCCAATCTTTTGCTGAGAATGTTGGGAAAGTTTGGAATCTGTTCAGAGTCAGTAGAGAAAGTTCTCCTCTGCATCTATATCGATGATTGAAATACTTAAGAAAAAACAAACAAACAGAGAGGCGGTTAGGAGGAAGCTTTCAAACATGTGGATGTAGAATGCCGTGTACAGGGGCTGCTGGTGAATTTGAAAGAGAAAGAGACGGAACGGACTAGACTGGTCTCTTCTTGTTCGAAACTGAAACGAGTTATCTTGTCATCCTGGCCTGATCAGCAGGTTGATAGAGAAAACATGATGTATTCTGTTATGATGAGACTAATTGTGATTACACATTGATTGTGGTCACATATTGTCGTCGACTGTGATCACTGTGTCACACGTACTGCGAGTGTCCATCGTCTTTGTCCATCCTTCCTGGACAAGGTACGGGTGACCATTGGGCATGGAATGTGTAAAGCCTGTCACCCATAGGTAAATGAGGTATACAGTACCAGTGAGAAGTGGACCAGTCTGAAATAAATGGTCAAATGACATGTATGTTTGCCCATTACTGTGAATTTTTTCTTCAAGGCAGGAGGAATGTTTAAACTACGTGAGACGAATGTTAGCAAAAAACTTAAATGTTCTCTTCGTGAAATTGATGGAAATCGGCCCTAGTACTGATATTTTCATTGTATGTATTTTGTCTGACACGGTCACAAATCAGTAAGTCTTATGTAGCAGATTTGTATCTGGAGCTGGTGATTGAAAGGGACTAGAGGAAAAAAAGTAAAGCCTGTAGATTATTTGAAATCATACAGCTACTAAAACTCCTTGGAAACTACTTTAGAATGGTTTGAAAATGTTGTTGCCCACTAGGTCAATTTTCACAGTCTCATTATAAGTCACATTTTTCAAGTTCAGAGTATATAGGCTGTCAAAGGTTGTTATTAGAAAGAGTATCTTTGCCATTTTTTTTTTATATGCAGCAAGTGTGAGGGGCATCTTGCAGTCAAGGAAAAAAAAACAGTAAAAAAGTAAGATATGTCATATGGTAGGTAAGAATTTTTTATATGTATCTTATATTCCATTCAGTTCAGTTTGTGAATTTGATAACAGTAATGCAAGTAATATTTTGGATAATGTGCTGGAGAATTAACAGGGAAAGCATAGACTTGATAGAAGTAAAGAATTAAAAAACATGCAAGTGAAAACACAAACAACAACACAATTATAAGCTTTAAATGTCCATCATATGGGACCAGCAACCCAGGTTTTAGAGTACCCTGTCGCATTTTGATGTTAAACTTGCATCTGTCTTTGAATGAAGATTTTTACCAGTATAAGTCCAACTTGGGATTTCCTATCTTAGTGTGGTGTTGTGTCACCAGCTGAGCCAATCAATTCTACAGGCAAAGTCTTTAACTCTCACGTTTGAGTAAGGGATTCCTTTGCAGATGCAAGTCAGCTTTTCTGAAACCAAGTTCTTGGATGTAAAGTGATAGTTCATGTTGGCCTGGGTTACGCCATACCATAGTCTGCTGCTGTAGGGGAGTGGTGTTTTTTAGTAGATGGTGCGCAGTCATCCTTTTCTAGTTTTGGAGGATACATTCTGAATGATGGTGGTACTGTATCTTCAGTTGTCATTTGTTACCACAGGTGTCATCATTTTATGGAGTCTGAAAGGAATAACTTCGAATTTTTGGCCTTCAGAAGTCATTGCAATGTAGGATCTTAGTAGAGTGAAGTCTCAACTTACAGGAATAGATTGACATGCACAAAAATGTCTTGTATTTTGCAATTGCCAATGAAGAGACGAACTGTGATCTCACAGTTGCTCAGAGCTGAGGCATGGGCTGGCTTTGAGATGGAAAATGAGCTATTTTTATAACCAAGTTCTGAGTGTTGTCATGTTGAGATGTGATCATTGTACCCATAGACACTGTGACTACACAGCGAATATAATGCAGACTGAGCTATTGCATGCGTAGTATACTGTATTACAAGTGATATGTGCATTTGTACTACGAGAATCAGAGAGCAATACGACACAAGCCAAGCTGTCCCGAACAGCACACATCACTGTCATACCATGATTCAGGTAATTTTCCTATCAAGTTTGGACCTCTTTTCATGAGGAGAAACAAAAAAATGACTTTGTATTCACCAGCACATATGAAGGTGCAGTGCCCTGTGTACAGAACTATTATAGATGATGCCTTTTTATACCACCTTTGACTCAAATTGGATATCAGGACTGCATGTTTTTGCTGTTTAATCTCATGAAATATATTGAGAAAATCAATATCAGTGTGTGCACCAGGTCAAGCCCCTTTCCCCCTTTGCAATATTGCACAGTTGTGGTGCATTGTGTGCAGGTCACCATGATGGGTGATTCACATTGCAGATCTATGGAAATTTGTGCCCAGCAAAGTGTATTCGTACCAATAAAGGAAATATTTTTAAAAAGATATACCTGGTATACATGTATATCATGCGGCTTCAAGTGTCATTAAGAGCTGGGATTGCATTAATGTGAGGAATTAAAAAAACTAATAGAAAGTGGTCATTGCTGCCATCTCTTGTCCTGTGTCTGAAATGACTGCCCTTTCTCGTTATTCATGTCGCGCCGGTTGTGGAAGTTTTGCATTATGCTGGCAGCTTCATATGCTTGGTTAGGGAGAACATGAAGTTTGTGTGTTCTTCTCAAATTAGTTTATAGTGAGGGTGTCATTTCGTGTGCGTCTCTATATGGCGAGGACGTGTAGTCCCTTACCAAAGTTTTGATGTTATTGCGTTGGTGTGATATGGTCCTTTGAGGTGTCATGCTGGACTGGTAACAAGACTTCAGTAGGGAGTTATTCCATGCAACGATGGGTGCTTTTCCTGCCATATGTGACTATCTCAATTCAAGAGCAGTCTAGCATACGCCCAGACTTTTGAGATTTGACTTGAGTATTTGTAATTCATATCTCTGTGTTGCATTATATGTTGTGATGCAGACTTGCATACCCTCGTGAATCAGCTTTTTTTGAATTCTTGTTTTTTCCATGGATAACACTGTTTGTCATGATGAGATAAGTTTGATTAGAATAGGAAGGTAGTTCATATCTTTTTTCTGCTGGTCTGAAAACCCCAATGCTATCACTGTGTCACGGATTAGGCATCCGCTGTTTCATGAAAGTTTCATGCCGTTGAATAACTGCTGTGCATCATACATGAATATATGCAGAGTCAGGCGTGCATTGTTTGAAAAGTCAAAATTGCTTTGTCTGTCTCCAATTTGGAATTGTGTTTGAAAACGCGGACTGCACAAGGGAAGCCACAATTAACATCATTCAGCTCCTAGCCCTGTATCTTAAGAATGTGTGCAGGTTTAACACTATATGGGGAAAGTGGAGCTATGAAACTGTGTTATGGTATTAAAAGTGTAGAAGCATGAGCAATATTATATTACTATGTGACACAGTATGCCCTCTGCAGCATACTTGACATTGCCGAATGAACAAAGTAGAGAACTACAGAAGGATTAAGTAGAGCTTTGCTCCTTTTCCAGGCTCTAGCTAATATTGCCCAGCCGATGCCACAATGATAAAGCTTTCTTGTGTATATTTTGAGACAGGGCATTCATATTACAACAAAAACAATGGTACATCAGGGTCTTTAAAAATGCAACAAACAAACAAAAGACCAAACTCAAACATAACAAAGGAGGAATACTGAGAGAATATGAACTTATGAGATTATGAGATATATTGATGCATGCATATTTTTGTCTCAAGTGGCTGGCAGTTTGTTGTGTGTCCGTTTCCTCATACCAACGGGTTTCTCGTATTAGTATTCCCAAGGAAAGATTGTATAATGGTACGAATGTAGTTTGTGGTATAATCGCAGTTCGGTGTTGCCCTGTGATTTAACGTTCTTGTGTTGACATACATTCCAACCACCTCCCATTGATCGCGGAGCTGCATGGCAGGTTCGAGGAGAGCAGTCACGGAACCAATCACGCATGAGTGAAGGGGAGACAACAGACCCGCAAGAAACATAAAAATTCCACAGAGACATCGACAAATATTTAAAGTGGCTGCCTCCTCCAGTGGTATTCATCCAATTTCTGTTCTCACATACTACCAGAAAAATCAATAAAAATGATGATAAGAATTTGCGATGATGCACAGGCGTTGACATAATGAAGGAGCAATAAATGTCTGGTTGCCAGGAGAGAGTCGTGGAGTATGTATCAGAGTGATTCGTGTGTAGTGCCTTTAAAGTTTCGAAGAGAGTCATCACGTACAAGCGAGTAATACCATTCAAACATTCGTGTCGAGAAATGGCAATATTTTCATGTTTATATGTGTATTGCATGTGATTTTACAAAGTTGTACTAAATTGAGCAGAAATGAAAGGGATGAACTATCTATCGGCCATGCAGCGAGGAATGTAATTCTTTCTTTCTTTATTCATTCATTTCTTTTTGAATGGCTCTGATGAAATACTTGACATAAGAGCATGTTTGTGAATTCACTTTGAATAATCTAGTAGTTTCATTTAAAAAAATGAGTGTTTCATTTTATATGTCACATATCAACAGCACATGGTTATGGTAATTATTTTTAGCCTGATAAATGCAATGTTAATTTTTTTTTTTTCGTACTTTTTCTCAGTTTCTGTTGACTACGAAGATATTCCTCTGTGCTTTCATGTACATTTCAGAGAAAATATGGATTTTTCTTATGCAGATGTGAGAAAGTAAGAGTATGCTTCACATTGACCGGAATACATTTTCACATGCGTGTTTATTAGACATGATGTTGGATGCAAACGTTCCAAATACTTGCAAAGTACGATGTCGTCTTGTACATCACTAACGTAGTCACAATCTTTTTAAATGGGTTTTGGGGAATAGCTGCATTGGGGGAACAGCTGGTTTTGAGGAACAGCTGCCGGAAATTAATGCACATTTTGTAGGGGATTTTTGTCGCTGTTTTTGTCAAAATATTTTGAAATGTACATGTACAGGCCGCCTCGCAAGGACTGTACAAGCAGTAATATTGTCTTCTAACATACGACAAAGGGAGTATAGAACAAAACTTTACTAAAAACCAGAGATAGTAGCTATTTTGAATACTTACTTGCTTTTGTTTATCATATCTGAGAGTACTGTGTATTTACCTTAGTTTACTGTAGAGATCCGCTCAGGAAGATAAATGCCTGTAAGTTGAACAGAACATAATCCTGTCGACTGAATATCTTTTCTACAATGTCGCCTGTGTCTGATTGAGGAAAAGAAAGGAGCTAAAGGCAAGGTCAATTTTTTTGAAACGACAAATTTTCATGTTGCACTGGACATGAAATTGCTTTTGATATTTCGTCGGAAATACAGTGACGCAGAGTGTTGTACAGAGTTTGTGATGAATGTAAGATATGAAATTAATAGTTATGTGCCATTACACAAAATTTTCAAGAGAAATGAAATATTACTTGACACTGAAATGTCTTTGTGTTTCTTTCATGGTTTTTCTACTAGTCTGTGTGTTATGCATGAGATGTTTTCTTACATGAAATCTGATGTGTGGTGCTGCTGTTATTGTAAAAGCTGTTATTGTTGCGAGGGTTCAAGTTTTGCAAATTTGCGAATCATTGCTGGGCTGCGATTTTAGCAACACATGAAAATATCACCACCTGATCTGGATTGCATCTGATGGAATGAATGGACAGGCATTAGTGCACTCACGATAGCCTTGGTGTCAAATTGCGAAAATGTCTGCGACCTCCTCATTCACGATAATGTCTGTACACAAAAATGACAGCTTTTACAGTAATATTAAAGGGATAGTACAGTATTGGTAGAGATGAGAATTGGGCTTTTAACTTTTTGCGAAATACCAAGAAAACACTTATGATATAGTACAGAGCATACCACTTTTAAGAGGAATTCAAAGTTTATTTGATGAAAATCGGGTTTGGAATGAATGAAACATCCAAAAACAAAGTAAAACAAAGCGATCGTAATAAAGTGTGGGTCCCACACTTTATTAGAATCGCTCTCTTTTGGATATCTCAGCCATTTCAAAACCAATTTTCGTCGAATAAACGTTGAATTCCTCATATAATTACATGCTCTTTCATATTTCATAAGAGGTTTCTCATTATCTCACCAAAAAATGTTAGAAACCTGACATTATGTCTCAACCAAAACTGTACGATCCCTTTAAGTTCAGGACAAGAGACTTGTGTGTTGTGCAAATTTTAATTGCACCAAAAAAAAAAGATGTTTCCATCGCATTACACTCATGCCAACGCACTCAACGCACAAAACCCTGGAGGTAAGATACCGACATATCAAGAGGACATACAGACTGAATGCAGTCTACACAGTTGAACACAATAAAAATGTCTCAGAATGCACATTCATACATATGCACAAATTGAATATGTATTTTATTCACACTCAGAAGAGAAAACCTTTAGAAGTTTGCATAAAAATAGACATCACAGATTTGACTGCCTTTCAGCCACCGTTAGTGCATACATTTTCTACAGCTTCACGTAGCAAGCAAATGCCCCATGTGTTTGGCTTCAGTATGCTTTTCTCTGTCAGACTCGCATAATTTTAATTACTACCACAGAATTCCACAATTAATTGCAGTTTTTGTACACAGATTTTTATGATTAATTTTCCCTCGGTATTTTTGAAGATGTCTACCAATTAAAAGGGAACGTGTACCCAGAACAAAATAAATGAAAGATCAGAACATGGATTACTGGAAATACAGTACAGTGTAGTTCAACATTTTCATGCTTCTACTTAGAACAAATCAATTACAATGGTATGGAATCCCTTTTCTTGTCCAGTGTCATCACAGTAAATATATGTACAGTTGTACATGTACCTGAAGAAAAAAGGACACATTTTGCATCGCATTGCTGATGATTACTTTCAATCTCTTGAGCTTCCTGACTAGTCTTACTTCAAGGTCAACACAAATTTTTACTAGATTTCTGGAACAGAATTTTATAGTCTGTGAATATCTCCCCTCTTGTGCATATCTTCACACTTGTCACGGCAGATGTGAGTCAAACTCGAAAGCCAAACACGTTTGTAAATATCTGACATTGTTGAAATAGGTTTTTTGATTATCACAGCAGCACATCTACCAATTACAAATGAAGACAATAATCACTACTTGGCAAATAGATGTATTAGCATACAATGAATTTGTAGACCATGAAGTGTTTGATAGTGAATGCCATGGTTACTCACAGTGGACATGGACATTACACTACAGAATTACACCTCTAACTTTCCTCGCAGGCAGAGGTATATAAATACTTTAGCACAATTTTGGAGGTACTCTCTCTCATTACCGTAATGATGACATAAAATTTTTGCAGTGTAAATTCAACTCACAGTGAGGCGTGAGTCCATGAACAGTGGACACCAGATAGTGAGTTATGACCTTCTTGCACTGTCTTACGCCCAAATCACACCCTCACACACACCATTACAAGTACAATCAGCCTTACTCACACTAACCTCACTAATGTAAAAGACAACAGCCAAGACTTTCAGAGCATACGTATTCATAATTTACAATGACAAAAACAATATAACTCAATTCAGAAGTCATTGCCTTCAATGACCAGTGTTTTTCCTTGGTCCTGCTGGGTGTCGTACACTGTAACTACTCTTAGGACAACCAGTAACTATCAAGCAGAAGAAATGCCAGGCAAACACAAACAACATGATTATCCCATCCCACCCCACCCCCCCCCCCCCAAAAAAAAAAAAAACCACAACAACAGCAACAACATCACACAAATAGTTTGATCACATACACCATATGCACTCCTTCAGCCACAATCAAATTCTCTCTACCATGTTAAAAACTGAATAGAATCGGTACAAGAGGTGCATCAAAAAAAAATTATCCTACTTTACTAATTATCTCCACCTGACATTGTAACATCTCACTATCATTTCTACCTCTCAAAGCTGACTCTTTCATCCCATACAAGTTTTGCTTCTAACTTGACACTTTATCTTGCTGGCATGCACATCTCACAGAAGATACATAACTCAGAAACTATTTCAGACAATGTTATAGATGATGTCCTTGTAATACTCCAGAGCAGAGGTACAGAAAGTTATCTTAACTACAGCAACATCAGTTCCCCCACCTGACCAATAATACAAGTGCACATATATCACTCAACAGCAGTGAAGTTATGTCATAGAAATATTGATGTTATTCCAGTGCTTCTTGAACTGAGAGAAAAAAAAAAACTATAACAAACACACACACACACACACACACACACACACACATACATGTACTCACATGCAGGTCCACACAAATATGAGACACAATATTGTAGTCATACTCTGCCAGGTATTCATTGTGTGAAACTTCTTTAAACATCCAAGTGAAAGCATGGTTCATATTTGACACCTTGTTTGATGATATACTGTTGTGATATACCTGATACATCTGCCACAAGAACTTGTAGAATACTTTTAAAAAACAGGAAGTTTATATTGCTTCAACAAATACAGCAAAATCTGATATTCAAATAGCAAAATATCCTGTGGTCCTTGATTTTGCTACCACAACATTTAAGTGTGACATGTGTACAACGTACTTCTCACAGCACAACCCAAAAACAGCATCCATACACTGGGATAAAAATGTGGTGACAATACCCCTGTGCAATAATCTATGGCAGAAATACACCCTGCTTTTTCCCCTTTTTCAATCATCCCTCACTCTCCATGTACCAGTCATCAATGTCACTCCTATATTTCTACACTGCAACCTCTCCTCTTTCTTCACAGCTGAAGAATATCCGAGGTCTTTTGACTGACAGCAATATCCCTCCTCCACTCATATAAAAATACCATGCACGAAAACCACCACCAAAACGATTACACTTCCATGAGATTGACTACAATATGTTGTGGACTTTTTAATCCTTGCTGATAAAACTGTCTGGTACCGTCCATCAAAAAAACTGATTTCTTTCACTCTTATGGCATACATCATACAAATTCTTTGACATGCAAACAGATCCCACAGCGATGTGGAGTCTCACTGAATTGGTTTGTTTTATCCATACAGTATACTTCACACACAATTTGGCATGCAGATGGATCCTATACCACAAAAGGGGAGTCTCATAGAAAGAGTGCCTTCCACCAACACGGCATACATCAAACACAGGCGATGACATGCAATTGGATCCTATGGGAGTAAGATAGAGTCTCTTTGTTTAAAAAGGTGAAGGGGTCATGGGGGTGGGGCTGGTCTGTATAGGGATAGAGTGGGGGGAAAGTGTCCATACAGTTGACATGGCACAAAGCCTACTTGCTAGTTGCCGTAAATGACTGCAGTCCCGTGATGGCTCGGCCAAGGATGAGAGCGTGAATGTCATGTGTACCTGGAAGAGAAACACGAACATATATGTACGTCAGACTAATGCAGTCAAAGACAACAGATATTAAATTGTTAATTACACCGAGTGTCACTAATACTAGCAGAAGTATAGACAAGGTTTAATAACAAAGAAAATGATTCCTATATAACCCTTATGCGGGGGTATAGAGTATACAAATATCGACTGCTACAGAGGGAGATGGTAAATCTATTTGCACCGAGGTGATTTCTCAACAGTGCTATGCCTGAGACGGAGTCGAGGGGCATGGCACTGTTGAGAAATCACCGAGGGCAAATAGTTTTACCATGGCCCGAAAGAAAGCAGTCGATATTTGTTTTATATCCCTCTCGAGCATTTTACTAGAGTGATAACAAGGTTCCCTTTTGGAAATGTGCAGGCTTAACATTAAATCCATTTAGGCCGTGGCAGTGCAGCAATGCACGCAGTGCGTAGCGAACGAAACCGCTGCTCTGTATGTATAGGCCACCGTGTATTAAACCGTTGTTGATTCCTACGAGCTACACAGCGCAGAACTTCGAGAGAAGGAGATCCAGGACTACAAGTAGGCTTAACCCTATAAAGCCCAAGGGGGGGCACATTGTGCCCCCCCCTACCAAACGAAATTTGGTGACTTTTCCTAAAATCTTATTGCAAACATTTTGATATATAATTTAGCTATGTCCGATATTGCTGGTTGCCATGGCAACCATAAACTGACGACCATGTTCATCAGATTTTGCTTGATTTTCTGTTCCAATTTCAGTTAACAATATGATAATGGATGAAAGGGCGGTTTTCTTGGCTGTAATTTACTGAAGGACGAAAATATGAAGTGATTATGGTTGTGAATTACCCTGAAATGGTCTTCTTACTATTTCCTTCAATCTTTATATAATATAGGCATCAAACAATAGATATAATACAAATAATCGGAAATACAGCATTTTCCAAAGACTTCCCTTTTATTTTGTGTTATCTTCACACAAGCTTTGCCGGTAATATCATTTGTTTATCTTATTATCAATCTACAAACTCAAAATTTCAATATTTTGGAAATATGACATATGATACCGATATATGTACCCATTCCAAGCAATACATCATAGGTTTCATATATTTCCTTATATTGCAATGAATAGCGCCCCCACATGTTGACCTTGAGAAAGTTCAATCATAACAAATAGTGAAGGTTGACTTGCTTTTCCTTCGTGGTAAATATGAAAATGATTGATATAAAAAAAAACCATATATACTGCGGATAAAGAAATATAAAGAAAAAACCTGATTTTAGTGTATTTTCTATGTATTTCTTTATATTTTGGTGAATAGCGCCCTCAGTGGATGACCTTGAGAAAATTCAAATATTGGGTCATGTAGAGTATGAGTTGCTTTACTCATGTACCAAATATGACGGTCATACATCATATAATAAAAAAGTTATATAGGGAGGGCACAATGTGCCCCCCCTTGGGCCTGGAAGGGGTCAAAATAGCTTGGGCTTTATAGGGTTAAAGTGGCTTCGTTATCTAGATCATCTTCAAAATCTGTTTTAGTTTATTAAAATGATTCCTAAACCGTACCTGATATGTTGTACTTCTACTGCAATTTACGAAACTCCTCCATTACTTGAAGCAGTCACTTTGTCAACTGAGCTGAACTGCATTGATCACACACACACACACGCCATTGCACCACAGATTTCTGCAATGCCATCGGCACCGCTCTAGCTAGCCACTGTCGCTAGCTAGTATCGCTACTACGCGCACTGCGTACATTCTAATGTGAGAAATTTACATATCGATCACACAATCACGATTGCATGCAGATCATGGATTCCCAAATGTACTATATCACGCTAGATAGTAAGCCTTTGCACCGCATCCAGCTGCTTGTACATAGCTAGTAAAACTACACCCTTTTCGTGCGCTGCACAATCATATTGCAAGAAACTTTACATGAGGGATATAATAAGAAATAATTGTCTTTTTTTTATCATTCAACAAAGCTCATCAGTAACACAGACACTTTATTCTTTATATTTCACAAGAAAAAATGTTGAAGCTTCTTTGCAGTTGAAACATGCATGCACCTCTGCACTGGATTAATGTTACACTTCCTTACAACTTCCTTACAGGCTGAACTCACACTAATGATTTTTGACTGAGGAAAATATAGTAAAGTTAAAGACCATGTATTTAGCGAGTCTAATTTTTCATGAATAGGGACTCACCGACAACTTTGCGAGTGGGTCAAATTTACGATTGTTAAGTACAGTACTGAACAGAAAAATGCATGCGTGCATGTCACATTCATATCAAGATCAGAGTAAAATTTTATCACATTTTTACATTTGCGAATAGCACCCAACGAGCAAAAATTCGCGAAAATAAAAATCTAGTGAAATATTCGGCGACTACAGTACATTCCTGTCCTCACCTTCATATGTGTTGACAGCCTCCAGATTCATGACATGTCTGATGACATGGTACTCGTCCGAGATGCCATTCCCACCAAGCATGTCCCGTGCCACGCGGGCTATGTCCAGCGACTTGCCGCAGGAGTTCCGCTTGATGAGAGAGATCATGTCAGGAGTTGCTCTGGAGTAAAATAAAGAAAAATAGTGGACAGATATAAACACCAGCACAAGTAGCTTTCATTCTAAACTCACAGGGGACAGGTATAAACACCAGCACAAGTAGCTTTCATTCTAAACTCACAGGGGACATGTATAAACACCAGCACAAGTAGCTTTCATCCTAAACTCACACAGGGAGCAGTCTCTCTATTCCAAAAGCATGTCCAAACATTAAACCAGTGGCTTAATTTGGTAGAGGCAATTCAGCTCACTTCTCCATAAGTGACAATTTTCCTGCATATCATGCAACATGATACTTGCACGAAAACAGAAGACAGCAAATATTTTAAAGAGCGATTTGAAACAATATCTGACTTCCTTGTTTCCACGGAATTTAAAACACACAAAATTCTTTTACCCGGCTGAGCAAGAAAAATTCCACTTTTACATGACTTCTCAATGTTGATCTCGACTGGTATTTGCCCGACAGTAAATCCCAGTTCTATCTTGACATTTACAGTATCCTAATCCATCCTGCACACACAGTGAAAGAAACAAAGAAAATCTTATTTCCTCCTAAATATGACCATTTTCACATAGTGTGCTTTCTCTTTTTATTATGATTTGCTTTCACAACAATCACTATCAGGGTATTTCTATGGCATCCCCAGGGTATTTCTATGGCATCCCCAGGGTATTTCTATGGCATCCCCAAGCCAAAATTGTGCTATCCCTGCAAAGGGAAAACATTCTGAACTAGAAATGTCGCTATGGCGACTGGTATGCCTCCGCCATAATGCATGATTCTCCTAATAGGTCTATAGTACATGTGGACAATGTGTGATTACATTTTCACAAAATTGGCAAAATATTAAAATTACATGTTTGTCACAAAAGTATCAAATGTTCACCTTCCTTGACCTATGTTTAATTGGATGAATAGGAGAGCATGTATTTGGGGATTTAAGAACTTTAACTTCGACTCTGACCCTTTCATAAGTTTACGCACTTGAGTAATTGTCAAGGTATAAAGAACTAGAAATGTCGCTATGGCGACTGGTATGCCTCCGCCATAATGCATGATTTTCCTAATAGGTCTAGATAGTATATGTGGACAATGTGTGATTACATTTTCACAAAACTGGCAAAATATTGAAATGACAAGCTTGTCACAAATGTGTTGAATGTTCACCTTCCTTGACCTTGGTTTAATTGGATGAATAGGAGAGCATGTATTTGGGGATTTAAGGACTTTAACTTGACTTTGACCCATTCATACATTTATGCATTGAGTAATTTTCATGGTACCGGTATGGAGAAAAAGTGCAATTTCTGTACTGAATAGTAAATTGTTACCATGTTCATCTGGCCTTTGACCCTAAAATTCATAAGATACTAGTAATAACTTTCAGGTAGAACATGCATAAATATGCAGTAAGTTTCACAATAAATTGAGCCACTTCTGAGATATGGAGGAAAAGTTAGTTCAGCACTTTCACTTGATCTTTGACCTTTTGACCTTTGAGGCAAAAAAAAGAAAAAGAAAAAAAAAAACTCTCCAGAGAATTTCTATTAGGTTACACATGCATACACCAAGTGTAAAAAAAAAAATAAATAATCCTGCTGGCATTGCATGAACATGAGGGAAATAGTAAAATTTTGAAGTGTTGCACTTGACCTTTGACCCCTGACCTTTGACCCCATGAACCCTACATTCTCTAGATAATCACTGCCAGTCAGATGTTCCATGAAGATACCTTGAACAATTTTCCAATTTACAGAGAAAAAAAAAGAAGTTTTAATACTTTTACTCAACCTTTTGACCTTTGACCTTTGACCTCCTGACCCAAACTTTCACCAGAGAATTGAAATTGGGTAATACATGTATACACTAAGTTTCAAGAAAATATCTTCTGGCATTGCATAGATATGGTGGAAATAGTAAAATTTTACGAATTTGACCTTGACCTTTTGACCTTTGACCTTGAGCATGTGCACCCAAAAGTTGATAGGCACAACTTCATCCCCTAATACACATACATGCCAAGTTTCATTAGGATACCTCAACAGGTTTTGATAGTTACCTTGTCCACAAAATTCATTACGGACGGACGGAAAGACGGACGGACGGACGGAAGGACGGACGGACGGACGGACGGACGGACGGACGGACGGACAACCCGAAAACATAATGCCTCCGGCACCACTTCGTGGCGGAGGCATAAAAAGTGCAATTTCTGTATTGAGCAGTAAATTGTTATCATTTTCATCTGCCCTTTGATTCATAAGAGAATCAATGTCAGGCAGAACATACATAAATATGTACTAAGTTTAAAGATACAACTGTTGTAACTTGAGCCACTTCCGAGATATGGAGAAAGAAGTTCAGCACTTTCACTTGATCTTTGACCTTTTGACCTTTGACCTTCTTGGCAAAAAAAAAAAAAAAAAAAAATCCCAGAGAATCTCTAGTGGGTTATACATGCATACATCAAGTTTTAAAAAAATAATCCTGCTGGCATTGCATAAATATAAGGAAAATAGTAACATTTTGAAGTATTGCCCTTGACCTTTGACCCCTGACCTTTGACCACATGAACCCCAAATTCCCTAGATAACCACTGCCAGTCAGTACATGCATACATACTTTGTTCCATTAAGATACCTTGAACAATTTCCAAGATACAGAGAAAAAAGTGAAATTTTAAAATTTTACTTGACCTTTTGACCTTTGACCTTTTGACCTCATGACCCCAAACTTTCACCAGAGAATCTTAATTGGGTAGTACATGTATACACTAAGTTTCAAGAAAATATCTTCAGGCATTGCATAGATATGGGGGAAATAGTAAAATTTTAAGCATTTGACCTTGACCTTTTGACCTTTGACCTTGAGCATGTGCACCCAAAAGTTGATAGGCACAACTTCACCCCCTAATACACATACATGCCAAGTTTCATTAGGATACCTCGAAAGGTTTTGGTAGTTACCCTGTCCACAAAATTCATTACGGACGGACGGAAGGACGGACGGACGGACGGACGGACGGACGGACGGACGGAAGGACGGATGGACGGACAACCCGAAAACATAATGCCTCCGGCACCACTTCGTGGCGGAGGCATAAAAATGGCAAAACCTACTTCCCGGCATCTTTGAGACGGCCGACTTGGATACAGGACTGGAGAGCGATTGAGATCTCTGTCAACATGTCTGCCATCTTCTTCTGCATCAGCTGGTTCCTGGCCAGTGGGTTGCCAAACTGATGTCTGATGATGATGATTAGGATGAGGATGAGGATGATGAAGATGATGATGATGATGATGATGATGATGATGATGGTAATAGGATGGTAACGATGGCGATGATGATGAAGATGATGATGATGATGATGATGATGGTAATAGGATGGTAACGATGGCGATGATGATGATGATGATGATGGTCATGGTCATGATGAAGATGATGATGAAGAGGAGGAGGAGGAGGAGGAGACAAAGAGAGAGAGATAGAGATGATACTAACATATGGAACACATCATATTATCCTCTCATATGGTGATGCCAACTCTCCTATTCTTCATTCATATTAGTATAAGCAAGCTCATGCAATGAACAATTTGGCAGAAGATGGTTCTGTCCTAAAAGTTTAAAAGACAGTTCTTCCCTTTAATATTTCAAATGCCATTCCACTTAGTTGTTTTAGAGCATCAACAAAAATCAGCAGAGAAAGGAAGCCAGTAAATGGATGCACTAATCCTAAAATGAAGTAAAGTAAGTGTGCAAACACAGCAAGGGGACTAAAAGAGCACTATGGATACGTTTGTCATTGACAAATTTGCATGATTACACATGTTGATTACAGGGTAAAACATTTTAGCCATCAATATCAATTGTGCCTTATTGCGCTTTACAATGTTCCTGGTGAGGTGAAATTTGCCGACAAGACGGTCCACAGTCAGTCACAGCTTCGTCCAAATTTAAGCCAAAGCAATGCAAATATGAGATATGTCATGGTCATTAGAATTACATCAAGTAACACCCATAGTGTCTTGAGCACTTAAATAGTTCCAGTTGTTACAAGTTTGTGACATCAAGTTTTGCCTATTGAAAGCCTAGCTAGCCCCATGACTCTTCTTATTGCTGAACTAACCAGGCATGAGTGCTATTGTTTGAATACAGCTCTTGGAAAGAACACTTTGAGAATTCGTTGGTATTCCATGGCCTACAAAAGGGGGATAAACTCACCTATCCAGTGTATACTGCCTCGCTGTGTCCAGACAGAACTCGGCTGCCCCAAGAGTACCCCAAGCAATGCCATACCTGGCATTGTTCAGGCAGCCGAACGGTCCCTGTAAAGAGCAGAAGGGCAAAAAGAATGATCACACTGATTCCCCTTGCAGGGAACAAGCACCAAAACAGGGTGTTACATAACTCTTTTTTTACTACAATTTGCCCAGTTGGGCATGCAGATTTTCAAATTATTGTCCCATGACTAATGAATGTCATTAGTGCTGTTAACATCTTAAAATTCTAGGTTGCAGTCACTTTCTTGCCACTATCTTCACCATCTTCTTCTTCTTCATCATCATCATCATCATCCTGATCATCATCATCATCATCATCATCATCATCTTCATCATCATCATCATCATCATCATCTTCTTTATCATCGTCATCATCACCATCATCGCCATCATCCTGAAAAGCATTATCTTCATCCATATGATCAAACATCATGACCATCATAGCCATCAACAAATACATACATACAAGTATTGTCATATTTATAATGACAACCACCACATCATCTGCCTACGACCTTACTCACCCCGAGACCTTTGACATTGGGTAGCATGTTCTCCTCTGGCACCTCCACGTCTTCCATGACGATCTGGCCTGTAGCCGACGCCCTCAGTGAGAACTTGCCGTCGATGTAGGGGGCCGACAGACCCTTCATGCCTTTCTCCAGAATGAAGCCCCTGATCTTGTTGCCCTCGGCAACATTCTTGCCCCATACTACGAATACATCGGCAATGGGAGAGTTGGTGATCCTGTCAACAAGAGAGAGAGAGAGAAAGATGTCTGGGATGTACAGAGTCAAAGTATATATACACACACACACACACACACACACACACACACACACACACACACACACACACACATATACACGAAACATAAAAAGTAGTGTATCCCATGTACGTTAACCCGTTTAGGACAGGCTGATTTCGCTATTTCCACTCATTTCTCACAGACACCTGCCGGAGTATACTCGGCGGGACTAGTCTTCAAAAGATTAAAGATCCAACAGGTTTGGAAATTCAACATTACAATGTATTTATTTTGTTAATCATGTTTGGTAGCTGGGAGCAGACATGAGCACAGTAAAATACGAGAATCACCATTTTTTGCGCTGATGCTTCAAAAATATATATTCCTATTCCCTGAAGTTTATACACTTATGTTGTTCAGACCTCCAACAAGTGCTTAAAGACATAAACATTTGTAGTCACAAAGAAAGTTTTTTTTTCTACACCTGAATTCAAAGAGATTTACAGTTGTACTACCAGTAACCTGTCATTAACAGATAAATTTCAGTGCTGAAATGCTTCAGAAAGGCACAAATGAAGGACCACAGGCTATTGTACTGTATGGCATTAATGAAAATCTTCCTCTTTCAAAATGTTCTGCTTTAGATATCAGAATCACACTCTCTAAAGATTTACAGGGATAAAACACACTGACCTAAATAACGCTAGGTTATTACAAAGTCACATATCTAAGTAGAATGATTCAAGGGGCCCTTGCTCAGTGCGTTGCAGATCAGTTGAATAAGATTACAATACTAACATTGGTCGAATAAGCTGTTTTTACGCTTACCAAGACTTGCTTCCATTGAGTGTGTAGGTCTTTGACGATGGATTGTACACTGCCTTGGTCTCCATGCCTGCCGGGTCACTACCATGATTTGGCTCAGTGAGACCAAAAGCACCAACCAGCTCACCCCTAGCTATTTACAGTAATGGATAAAAATAAAAACATGTAAACAAATGAGAGAGAAGAGATTTTAACCCACTGAAGACAAGTCCCGAGAATACTCAGGCAGGTGTCTATGGGAAATGCGTGTTGATAGCAAAATCAGTTCGTCCTCAACAGGTTGATAATTATCGAGTCTTCTGATCTACAGCACACAGAGCAACTGCTCATATATGGATGAAATCATTTCTCATGAGGGCTATACTGTTTTATGAATATGAACGAAGCATTCAATCTGGCAAGAGAAACATATCTTTTATGACAGGCGTAACAAAGTTTGCATTTTAATGATTGATGCAATAATTTTACAACTTTGAAAAGTGACTGAGATTCTGCCGTGGATAAAGTACTCAAATGATTTTGATTAAAAAAAAGAACAAGAACTTCACACCAAATATTTCCTTCAATGCAGAGTCATGTGACAAATGTTCTTTTCTACTGACACTGTGCACTCTTAGGTCTAAGCTTACCGAGTTTTGGCAAATATTTTTCCCTCTGAGCCTCCGTCCCGTAGGCATTGATGGGGTGCATGACGAGTGATGACTGGACGCTAAAGGCTGACCGGTAGCTGCTGTCCACTCGCTCACACTCCCTGGCAAGGAGACCGTAGGCTACAGATGACACACCAGCACAGCCATATCCCTGGATGGTTGGTCCAAGAACTCCCAGTTCACCCATCTCATAGAAGATGTCACGGTCAAAATCTGAATCAAAGAGGAGAGTTTCATATTGCACAACATGACATATAGCTATATATAAGATAATTTTACATTATGATAAACTATGACAATGACAGATTTGTCATACTGGCAATTAGCAGGCATTTCATATTCCAGTCTTCACTTCTCAAATAATATATATTTCTTGCCCTCATTCAATGAAATACAACAAGTGTTCCATGTTCTCCAATATGCTCCTCAAAATACAGAGCTAGAGTTAAATGAAGCATGCTATGCACAAAAAACCCTGGCACTCTACATGTAGGGCCCCATCTCATAAAAGTTGATATGATAGCAACTCTTGCTAGAATATCAACTTCCCATAGCAACAGCCCATCAGCAAGCTGGATTCTTGTCGTTAAACACAACAATTGCCATTCCAGCAAGAGTTGCTATCATATCAACTTTCTATGAAATGGGGTCACAGACATACAACTTCCTTTCGTACAGACAGACACAATGAACATGAAACAGTTTGCCCATTTTCAAGGTGATGCCTTACGTTCGTGTCTGTTGGCCATGAGGATTCTGGGCATGAGTTTGTCCTGGCAGTACGCCTTGAATTGATCCCTGACCAAGATTTCCTCCTCGGTTAGCTGGCTCTCAAGGTTCAGCGCATCTCGCCAATCAAACTCCACCTTTTCCTTTGCTGATGAGGCAGGTTTCCTTTTGGCTGGGTGGATTCAATGATACCAGTCAAGAAAAAAAAAGAAGAAGAAATTCCCTACAATGTATACACTTGTATGTAATGTACGGTATGCTTATACCTGTATAACTGCAACCAGCGTTGGGGCTGCGCATTGTAAGATTTTGGATCTGGGAAGGCCTAGTATCGCGGTTAAATTTCACCTTAAATACTACAAAGAGCATCAATTTGAATACTTACTGATGTATTCCAATTACTGACCAGAGGATACGCGGAACGTAACAGTCCGCTAATAGTCCATTTCTGTCCAAATCGATGACTTTAAATGATTCGGTCAGGAGGGATATGCGAGATCGACAACTGCTCAGATAAACAAGATTTGAAACCAAATGTGCTTGCTTGAGTCGGTAGCAGTGTAGCCTTTTTTGACCAGGCACTCTTGCTGCGCGACATCGTGTGGCGCCCGATTGCTCTCTGCTGGTGTGGGCGCGTTTCATAACTCTTTCGCTCGCCACTACACAGCGCGCAGCGAAAGGGCCTTGTTCAAAGACTAAAATCATCGCAACTCTCATGCGCATTCATATCCCCAATGCACAAAGTGCCACGCAAGGGTTGCATCGAAAGCCAAAGAATGAATGGGAGGGATGGAGATGAACTCGTAGAAAAATGTCTTTTCAAGACTACATGGGATCAATGTGGAAATTAACAAGTGAATGTATCGTAATTCATATCAACATGGTAAGAAACATACATGTACATGTACAATGATTAAAAGTAAGCCTTTTGCTGGTAAAATATGAAACTTATAGTGGCACGAAAATTTGTTTGGTTTTTTTTTCAATGTAAATTTACATGTAACCAAATTTCCAAATGATCCACTCTGTACCATAGCAAAAGAAAAGGCATATAATATACTATATCATTTGATTGACCACATTCTGTGATACTTGTCTTAAGTTGTATTTATTAATATAAATTTAATCATGGCCCATTTATGCATTTCTTGGGGAGCTCTCTATTGTCATTACATTGACATCTAACGGTTAAAATGACAAAGAATAAATTCGTGCTTTCCTAATGCTCTTGAATGAAATAAAAAGCCTCTACGTCTACTGTTGAAATCGTTTATTCCGAAGTAGATTCTTCTAGACCTACACTTTACAAGTCATCAATGTACAACTACAATTGTGCCGCAGCATGCGCATGCAGAGGATAGCTAGAGGCCGCATATTAAAAGGTTACTTGTACGTCACTACCGCAAACATATAACTCGGTATGTGGGTCTACGTATTTTGTTGCGCGACTAAAATCTGATTGCGTAGCTAGGTGAGACAACCATCAACGAAAAAGGATACGTTCACTAGCCGGAGCGGCGGTTCCAAGTTGTCTGCATTGTGAAGTGGCACTTGGCTGGGTGATTTTCCTCACAAAATCGGCACGTATTAATCTCCGAAGGGCCATAATTCTCTAATACTGCAAATTTGCGGACGTTCTTGAACTGACCAGTGTGTTTTGCTGTGAATACAGTTGTGTAACTTTCGCGCTGATGCGATACGATGCGATGGCGATCTCGTGATCTACATGTATTAGCATATTACGCAAAATGAAAGCGCAAGGTCGCTTGGAATCTATTGAGATCGCTGTCGAGTGAGAGAGGAAAGGGCTCTTGCGTCATTTACGTAACGCAAGAAGTTGACCAATCAATACTTCGTGTTGGAGACATGCCCTCTTCTAACTGGCCAATAAAAACGATGCGATGCGTAAACGCCCGCGAGCTGGTTGTCAAGTTTTGGACTGGTCTCGATAAAAAAATTTAGAATATAGATTAGATTTCATTTTAAATGAAATCTAATCTAATCTATTCGCTTATATACTATCCGATATCGTGATTATCAGCCATTGCAATCGATGTTCATGGTGCACACATGGGATGCATGGCCTTAGCATGGCCTTATAGGCTATTAGAAAACGATTAAAATACAGAACGCCATTACGAACATATACATCTGTACGTGAACGGTACAATCACTGCTTGAGGAGAAGTTATGATTTTGGTGATGTTGATGATGATGATGATGATGACGATGATGATGTCGATGATGATGATGAACATGGCTTATATAACAGTGCCATTTACAAGTATCTGTGAAACATTGAAAGGCACCCGGCTCCGACAATACTTCACATATCATTCTCAAAGTTGCTAAAAATGGGGTAAAAAAACAAACAAATAAACAAACATACAAACAAAAACTTCAATATGATAATATCTTATCAAACAGCTTTGAGGAAAAACAGCGACCACGATGCGATTATTAGTCATACAATAATAAACATCAACGCGAAATATTATTTTCATGATCATATCAAAATCAATCAAATCTGTGACTGGGTCAAAGCTTAAAAGCCTGCTAACGCCTGCGCAAAAACAAACAAACAAACAAAACAAAAATACTGGCCATTGGACAATTAAAAAAAAAGTAGTTTGGTGATAATTCTTCCTGCCTGTATAGCAACTCGAATTTCACACCGTATGATTTTGAATATAGGTATTATGATTATATACAATGTGAGGGAAAGGAGACGTATAGTTAGTCATACTATTCTGACAGAGCGATAAGCTCATGAACATAATATGTGAAGTATTTATTTGTTTAGCACGTAGTCATTTTAGTATAGTCCAACATAAGCTTTACTAATACATAGTAATTAGTTATTGGTAGGGAGAAATGTCAGTATTCAATTTCAACCACGCATCATTTTTATATTCTTATTTTCTCAAGAAAATGGCATACAATTAAAACAACTCAATTATGTACAAATGCAAATTAGATAAAACATTGAACTGGATAATCTCTCGATATAAAAATAAACTTAATGGTCTGTTTACATTGATATTGGTGATTATTAATCAATCCTGCAAAGTAGGAGAAATGTGATGAGGGCATTACCGAAATTTCCCACAGGTACAACATAATGATCGGATGATCGGGTAAATTCACTATAAGAGAAGACACCTAATATAAAGCTTGGTGTATGTACATTGATATAAAAACTAAGTAGAGTGACGATGATAGCGAATGTGTGTCTCATGTCCTCATTAACTGAGACAACTTAAATATCACATGGACAAAGAGAGAAGGAACCATAATGGATGCCTTATCCTGAATTAAAATTCAAATTCCCTTGATAATATGAACACAACAATCCTTAACAGATAATTAGCTCTCTCATAATAGACACAAAATTATAATATCATAATAGATTTGATATTGACTGAAACATATAACTTCGGAGCACATAAAACCCATAAACAACCTGCAAAGTTCAAAGCAGGTTTTTAACTTTGATCTCGTCATCACTTTATCAACCACTCTGTCCCATAAACTGGGAAGTATACATTGAAAATAGAGGTTGTGTGTCGGCCATGCAGATGACGTTTCAACATAGTCCTCTCGGATGGAACAACGTTCATTACCATTTGTAATGTACAAAAGTAAAAAAGAAGATAATGTGATAGACATGAAAATGAAAAAAAAAAATCTAATACCAGTCGACATACATAATATAATCATGATAAAGGATATATCATAATATCTCATAGTTATTTGTCTTTACCAATGGTATAATGAGTTCGAGAATGGGCAGGTTTACAAGATGCACATGATGCTTTCAGTTACAATTCATGTTCAGTGATTCTATACGAGATCATACCAAAACTTTGGCAGCTATCTAGATGCCCCTGTGGAATGAGCTGGTATAAGTATCCCTGTTAGGTAATCTTATACCCTCTGAAATAAGAAGCATGTTGTCACAACAGCATATTATGAATTAATCTTCTCACAATTTTTTTATACTTAATGATTGGGTCACTAGTATGTAACTAACGTGTTATCTTAGAACACTTTAAATACATTGTGTTTATCATATGTATTGTGATAATGTATATTTAATGTTAATAGAAAAATGCATGTATAACAACACAGGGAGGTACCGCCTGAAACTCAGTAAATATGCGATTTTACAATGGTTGCTCATTTCATTCTCCAGAATAACATTTCCGATATATATATATATATATATATATATATATATATATACACATATATTATATATATATATATATATATATATATATATATGTGTGTGTGTGTGTGTGTGTGTGTGTGTATAAATATATAAATATATATATATATATATATATATATATATATATATATATATTCAATATACTCGTATAGTATGTTTTAGTAGTACAGTATAGTGACATTACAGTAATGTTTATGAGCATGATAATAGCCTTTGTAATAACTTAGTTTACTATTCATGCATAGTGAGTGTGTAGGTAAAGTTGGATATAACGAGTTAAAACAATAATAAGTTATATATGCTAAATTATGCCTTTACATAGGGTCTACTATATTTTTTTTCTCTCTCTCTCTGCTCGCTTTTATTTGTTAAGGCGGAGTATACCATTCTTATTTCTCATCAAAATGAACGCCCATTATACAATTTCGACATTCATCATAAGCGCAATGTCCCATCCTAAAAGGAGATAAAAAGCTAGAGGGGAGGTTTCTTTTCGGGTTCAGTTAACTTCTGAGAAGAAGGTAACGTAAAATCAGATCAAAGGCGTCGCCTCATTCTCAAAACCGCTGTCGGATGTAGAGCCTTTCATGTCTTTCATTTCTCTACCTAAACACACATTTACCACTACACACACACACACACATACACATACACACACACACACGCATGTAATACGCTCTCTTGCAGAGCGTCTTTTGTGCGTTGGGTGTGGTTGTCAACAGAACGGAGTACAAAAGCTGCTAAGCTAAATTTCTATTGGAAGGGCGCATTGTTATCTCACTGCGTGATCAATCGCGGTGAAAAAAAAGGAAAAGGTATACCAGATCACGAGCGAGAGAACGCACTGTCCCAACATAATGTTTTCCACCGCTTCGGAGCGACAGTGAGATCCAAAAGGAAGCAGCTTGGGGACATTAATCGTAGCACTTAACGAAAGTGCACATTACGATTATCTTGTAGGGAGAACATCATCCGTGTACAAGCGGCAGATATCCACCATTACCTTTGCAGTCGGTAAGTCAGCATTTTGGCGACATTGAACCGCATTTTAGGAGCATTCTATCTGTGGTACGTACAATGTACGTTCAACCGTCGCACGTAACAGGTGCTATCTCCGGGGATCATTCCCCCGCTCAGCTCGCGAAGCCATAAGCATAATCGTTGCTGATTCTCGTTGGCTGCGGCGGAGCTCTTGTCAGTATACTCGACATGGCATAATTTTGATTAGCACGAGTGGTAATTCTTGATGAAAACAGCATATCGAGTTTTTACGGCGTTAAATTGTGCTTCTTCTTTACTATAGGCATCACATAGACATAAAGCAGAATATTCATTTATCGTATAGACACAGCTGTACCTATTGATAGGGCTTATTTCCCTTTTGTTTTTCTTTTTTTGATTGCAGTTGCAAAAGTGTGTGTGTGTGTGTGTGTGTGTGTGTGTGTGTGTGGCCAGTCGTGTATGTGCATGTGAAAGTGAAATGCATCCATTTTCTTTATTCATGGCTTTCTTTTATTGGGGGGGGGGCGGCTATTCAAATCACCACCAAGGGACACAGAAGAATAAATCTTGAAAGAGAAAATGATACTACCAAAAGTGATATATATGTCTATAGTAAAAAAAAAAAAAAAAAAAAAATATATATATATATATATATATATATATATATATATATATCATAAATATATCTGAAAAACCCCAATATGACATGCTTTTGTGTTTTATTTTCCCGAATAAAAAGCCTCAATCAATCAATAATCATATATATTGAAACAAAGAGAGGGAAAACCCATTTTCTTTACTCAAAGTTTTCACTTTTATACATATATATATATATATATATATATATATATATATACATATATTTTTTTTCTTTTTTTGCGGCAAATGAAAGGGTAATAGTTAAAGTTTTCTGCAGCTTGTCTTTCTGTGTCGGTCCAATATAATGAAAAAGCATACTTCCATTCCGACTGAAAAGATTTGATCTTTCTTAATCATTTTAATGAGAGAAGAGAATTTTCAATCATCCATCAGTTGATTACTCGCAATCATACTACAATATGTGGCTAAAAGGTGATCACAAACTAACATGTGGTCGCCATGAATCCTTAAACCAAAGAAAACAAAAGAGAGTATTGATTCATAATAGTGTTTATACAGGTAGACACGATTGTTGTTTGTAGTAAAGGCGGTTCAAATGTTCATTATCTCGGCCTAAACCATCTGGAGTGCAATATCGCACCGTGTAGAGGAAAACAATGGTAGAGGTTTCATCAGGATCGGGCCTAGAATGAGAAAGTTATTGCATGTTAAAGTTCCACAGGTGTTTTCACCAATTATCACTCACAACCGCAAAATATTGTGCCATGTGAATTAGATGCCAACATCTCACAAGTGTTTAATTTACTGTCACGTGACTATATTCTTCACTTTTATGTCCCTTTTCATGAAGTTGTTTATCTTTGGTATCGTTTTGTTATTATTAAAGTTTCAATAACACAACATAGGATGATGACTTTTAGAGAGAAAGGGATTGTACGTTGCTACGTCGTAAACCAGAGCATTTATGATATTCTGGTGTGCAATCCAGTGAGAGTACTGTGAGGTGATGACATCATTGTGTCTTTTAAGTGACGTAATCAAACGCGGTTGCGAGCAGTATACTCAAGCGATGAAAATGTGATCTTTTAACTATATTTGTCTCTATCTTCTGATTGATTATCATGTTCTTCTAATATCACACTATTTATTATGTTCAAGTTAACGAAGATGTGGAATTACAACATGTAAGCTTTAAAGCACCTCGAGAATATACATTCATAAAACTTAACTTGCACAATCGTGGAAAGATGATTATAAGAAGTGGTTTGCTGCTACATAAGTGCACATGTCATAATATTTCAGCTGCGTTGCAAAATGGGGCCTACTACAATTGTAATTCTGTCTCATAATGTTTTGATAGCGCAAACAGAGTTTACTTCTACTCATCAGTATGTGTTTTCAATAAAGATTTCGGTAAAAAAAAACAAAAACAAAACAAAAACAGTTGGGCAAAATGCGTATAATCCTCACAAGTATTTCGCTAATCTGCGAAATACTTCATAGCCTTCACAATGTATACAGGGCCGTGGTTGAAACATTTCGGATTATACGATAAAGACTCACATAAACCTTTCAGTGTTTTAAATAGCGATTAGTGGCTTGTATATGTTATTTGCAGAAAATCAGCTCTGTATATAATGCTTGCTGATAACCGGAGAAAGACAGAGAAAAAAAAAACAACAACAAGGGTACGCGTAATTGTAACCTATAGAACGAAACATAACTCTACAGCGGAATTATAGATATGTTCTTTCATTGTTGGTCTTGTCTTGATTACACAGTGACACGTAAATGACCATGAGAAGTGTTTAACTTACGTGTCAATATTAGATGCTAAAAGGTTTCAGTTTATATGAATGACTTAATAGACTTGAGCACACTTTTATATTTCGCTCTAAATTACATTTAACACGAGCTGTCAATTAATAGATTCGACCGCTAAAGAAAAGGAACATAACTTAAAGATTTCGTTAAAATTACATTTTCATGGCGTGAAACAGATTTGTCGCAAGAAACGTAAACACGACGTTTGGTAATCAAGAGAACAAACGACAAACTGAACGAAAGATTTCTGCAGGTTTTTATATAGGGGTGGACTGCCACGGAATGGCTTCTCATAATCTTAAGAGAAGAGACTGGTTCATCGGGCACCAACAGTGAAGTTTATTGGGAAATTAGTCTCGCTTCTACCTACGATTATTTTGACTATCTCAATCTAGTGAATTGCCGATTTGTTCTCGATATGTCAAACCGCCCACGACCCCCAGATAATAGATTTGATTTCTATAACATTGTAAAATATGGTACGGTCGGTGAAACAGATCTGAAAAGAAGTTATCTGATTGGATCCGTAGTCAAAAACTTAAAAGGGTCGCCGCTAGGTCATACCTGTGGAACTTTGTATAGGACCTACAGAAGGTCGTTTGTATAGTTTTAGGGGCATGTCGTCACAACACAGTCGTATTTGAGACACTAAATGCATAGACTTCAATGTACATTTCATCGTATTGTTCTTTTTTAGCATTCCTCTTTGGATTTCATTGTTGAATTCACTTTTGGAAGAACACGTCGGCTCCAGTGGTATGCATGGAATGTAATGGCCACGGCTATGACATGGGCAATATACGGAAACAAAATTTACACGAACAGTAGTTATATACTTGTACCAATAACAGTATTTGTACCACTGCAATGTCTGACTATTCAGAAAAAACACAATTCACGATTCTTTTAAGTATTTAAGCGATTATTCAGTGTTTACTTTCTCGACCAAGATCGTGTTTGAAGCGCAAAAATATTTTTGAGGTAATTGCCTCCTTAGTGCGCTGTTGACATTTTTCTCAGATGTGATATTGACTCTGCTGACGAGGAAATGTGTTGTTATAGCATACTATGTAAACTGAGCTCTGGGTCATAAAGGTGATAATCCGTGAAGAAGAAAAAAAAAAACATTTCAGGAAGTGGGTTTGTGATAATCTTTGCACATATCAAATCTGCACGTTCATCGCCCCGTGCTATTTTTTTTTTTGTCTATTATACATGTATGATATAATTTGCTTAAATACTCTTGTAAGAAGTATAAGGCTCCCAGTAGAATATACGGGAATGAGAGATGCGTATAAGGACCGTTATTTCTGTAAAAGAAGAGACAGGACAGATGTAGGGATGAATTTTGTCGTTGGAGGATGGTCTGTCAGATTATGATCATGTACTGAGCGTTTCGGCATGACAAAAAAAGAAAGAAATACAGACGTTTGATAGCTTAATAGATTAGATTAAACACATATTATATTTATGTATATGATAAAATAAGTATATATGTATATATATATATACATATATACATGTATATATATATATATATATATATATGTGTGTGTGTGTGTGTGTGTGTGTGTGTGTGTGTAATCGTTATCAGAATGGTTTGTGTAGATTCAGCATTTAATGTCAAAAGCGTAGCAATGAAAATGTACGGTTGTTCCATTATGATATGATTACAAAGTTAGGGTGTCGTCGAGTCGTCACAAGATTTTACCGTGGTGATTTCTGATGTAAGTGTTACATTATGAACATAAATGACATACAACTGTGAGTCACCAAGAAAAAAAAAGATATCAAGGAAAAGGAGGTCGATATCTGTTGCAAGGCCCACACAATATTTTGCGACAGAAGCCAGCCTTCTTGAAGATACATAGACAAAATAAAACAACACAAAACAAAATGAGTACACTGTGATCTCGGAAGGCGTGAGGTGGTGTTCAACTTAATGAAAGTTAACAAGTAACGCTTGTGTTTGTAAACACCAAGCTTATCCCACACCATTGAGCTATATATTCAATGCTTGCACAGCAGAGCGAGCTGTAAGCACGGCGGCCGACTAATTGGCGCCGTTTCATGGCCACGTAAAAATACAATAATCCTTCGTCTAAAAATTATGTGGGTGGCTTAGTTCTCCAACCGAAGATTTGATGAAGGTGCCAGAAAGTGTGAGTCTTTCAATAATTTCTCACCTTTGTTTTCTCGACTCAAATAAAATGTCTTCTTCTGTCGCTCGCGTGCTATGCCCGTCTGGTATACAACGAATATAACAATCTTCCCGCCTTTTGATCACATTCCGGATCAATCCCACGCGTGGTTATGGCCATGTGAACGCTACATACAAGTAATGGCAAATTTTCTCTCTTGTTTTTACATTCCTAGTGAAACCAATGAGTTCAGCAATGATAAAGTAAACACTGTCATTCTTTCACATTTTCGTTCAACTGGAACCTCCACACCCCAGTGCATTTTTTAATCCTTAAGATAGATCGTTTTTATTCCGGAAAATAGTAAAAAACAAACAATGTGAGGAAGAGCTGAAGGTATGTTTTAGATTACCTTCTGATTGGTATCAAATTGCATGCGACAAAACTTGCTAAGTCCTTCTTGCCCATGGTTTTTGCTTTTTATAAGTACTTAAGTCCTTTTGTCCTGTTTGTGGTCGTAGTATTTTTTTAATCTTAATTATTCATAACTATAGTTCAGTTTGACTTTTTCATATTCTTAATCAGAAACTGGTAAGGCAGTATTTGTGTGAAGATTTATCAGGGTTAATTACTTGGTTTTGCAACCGACATTGTCATTTTGGTTTTTATGTTCACCATCACTTGAAAACTGGAACATTCCAGTGACCTATAGTAATTATCTGAGTTTGGATCGTTTTATTAATATCCACGAGTCGTACAAGCCACAAATAACGTCAATAAGTTCGACACTACGTAAAAATAGCCCAAGAATTAGACATTGCATGGGGCTTAATGTGTCGGGTTCGTGGGCCTTGTTTGCTTAGTGTCGAACTCGTGGACTTCATGACTCATGGGTTTATGACTTGTGGGCCGCATGATTCACGGGCTGTGTGACTCGTGGGCTGCATGATTCGTGGGTGTCGAACTCGTGACGTGAACCCATAATGAATTGTAAGAAAAGTAACTGATGCCGAAAATGATGTGCATGGATCTATAGGCCTACAAAGTATCTACGTGACTGCGTGTTTTTTCTCTCTGTCTATTTGCCAGTTTGTCTGTGTTGATGAAAGTGTGTGTAAGTTTGGTTTGACACCCGTCAGTGTAAAATAATTTTAATTGTACCCTTCGTGAAAACCCTATCTCTGAAGGTATTATAGAGCTCCTATGGAGTTAAGGTGCGCGAATGGTCCTTTTTATGAGCAAATTGTAAAGCTGTAAAACTGTAAAGGTAAGGAAAATGTAATCATTTCAAAGTGAGCGCTTCCATTGAGAACTCCCTTAACGTGACTATCCTATAGAGGGATCAACAATGCACAATGCATATAATATTAAAGCCGATCCAAGGATCAATTTGTTCCTGGTTCACTGTTTCATTTATGAATTTGGTACCACCGCCCTTCTTTCAAACAACGGAAACCCTGCTTTGCACGAGTTTGACCCTTAAATTTGCAGAGTACAGATTTAGGTTCAGTCTCGCAGCTGGGAGCAAACATTTACAGAAATTGCAAACATTACTCACGTCCTACGGCTGACATTTCAACCAAGAATCCGCCAAAGGGTCACATTCCAAGGGTCATTTCTATATGGTTAATTCATATTCAGAGCGTTTAGATAAATTTTTAGTTCAAGAAAGAAAAGATCGACTGCCCTCGTGTTTAATTTGCACTTATGCGCATGCACACGCACCTAATACACACACAAATTGTGCATATTCCTCAGCGCTGCAAAAGACCCTGTTTATGTGTACCATTATGTGTTTTAGTTCATAATTTGTATATATGATGCTATACAGTCGAACGCATATAGACTATTAAGATAAGGTTATTTATATGGACGTGGAGGGAGAAAGCCTACACGATACATCATTGCACATAATAATGTCGTATAAAGCGAAAAGTTAAGGGGACATGCAGAGAGAGGGGGGGGGCAACTATGTTGCTGAATTATGCATGTTTCAAACACACGATAAAAATCGATATCCTCTCCATTTCTCGTTAATTTGAGGTTTACGTGTGTACATTACACGATGTAATGGATAACATCTGACTGTAGCATACAAAGCAACTTCATTTCTGTATGGAGAAAAATGAAATTCAGTGTGTCGCGCGTAAATTCGGGTCGTGCTTGCTGAATGCCAGCTCTGCAAATTTGCTAATCAATTAATCATCCGGTTGCTCACAGAGAGCAGAACGGATGGTAGGTTTTTCCGCCATGAAGTAATTGTGGGCTCAGAATCTGGCATATGAAACCATAATATACTTAGGTAAACCACGGCATCTCTTTATATCGGCATTAGTTGTCTGGCGCCGGTGGCCCGGGGCCACTTAAAATGAATGATGTCGGGCCACCAATTGTAATTTTCAAAAAGGTTATCCCATTCTCTTGGTGGCCCGATCGGGCACTGAAGAATCGAAATGGATCGTTATGTTTCCTTTTATTTTGGACCACCAAAATTTCTAATGATATACGATTTTTAGTGGCCCGAACTGGACCAGAGCCATCGACACTCCGTCAGTATATCCTTCCTAACAATTCCTTTCATCATAGCGTTATCTGTCCTTTCCTTGATTTTTAACCCACATGTAGACGCTTAAAAACTAAAAAAAAAAATAGAATATAAACAACTTGACAGCATCCTATAGGCTATGGAATCGTATTCTGTGATTTATGATGTGTGCCGTACCATCTGTACACGAGACGTCTTGTGCAAGATTTTTGCCTCGTGCAGAACGGTCTGATGGAAATTAATGAAATTGACCAGTGTCCACTAATGAAGGAGGAAGTTGGGTCAATTAAAGTCCATGAAACCTGCTCGGTGTACCATAACTAATACCAACAGAGCACAACAGTGACCGTTCTGCTACGAAGCTGACTCGGGTTTCGGTTTCGTCAAACAAATAAAACGAAATGACAAAACCCACGAGATAGACAAAAAAGTCAATCATACAAAACAGCTTCACAAAATAGAGCGAATGAGATATGAAAATATCTTCATAAAAACACCTGCGTTTTATCTTTATCTTTTTTAAAGTTGACTGTGCATGTAAACAGGAACAGATGCATAGATTTATTGCCGCCTATACAGTTTTGTTTTATTGTTCTGTGCCTGCGTTTGTCTATAAACGACTGTAGGTGTCCAACGACATAATTCACGTCGAATAACATGAATAGTGACTTTCATATGTTTTGGTTTACACCCTAAACATACCGTGCACATCAATTTGTACCATTATCATGATGAAAGTTCTACTCAAAAGGTGCTGAAGTGATTTCCCATTTCAGTATGCCACTATCAGTATTTCCCACACTTCTATGCTGATAACCAGGCTTTAAAATGGGCTATCTTTTTGATGTGCGTGTATCTTGGATATCTAATTTGCCCATGGAAGTGTATCACATTGTTGTTGTCTTCTGAGAGCTTTTAGGTCTTTCCTTTTCATTCATTAGCCCCACCCATCACATGTCATGTTTGTTTCATCATGCATCTACACAATAGCTGGAGATACAAAATCGTGTGTTACGAGGAGACTCAGAAGTTTGCGGTAGTTGAAACTACCACAATGACAATTACTTCTCAGCTTTCGCAATATTAGACCATTTCCACAGTGGTTGTCATAAAATTAATGCGCATCACTGCCACGGTTAGTCAAAGGGGTCGCTTAATTATATTCATAATCTACAACTTTAATCGGAGCTTGACATCATTAGCAGAGGCAACGCTAATGTACTTATACAAGGCCACTTTGTATTAAGAAAAAAAATTACTGTGGGATATGACAATCGCCATGGTATTAAAGATTCAGTCCTTGAAAGCTACAATTGATTTAACCCTGACATGTCTGACTTTCCTTGATCTCTGTCCATATCATTGTTAACCAAACATAACAGTGTGTGCGACCTTCATCAACTGGTGTAATTTGATACGACATTATCTTAATGATGCTTACATGTAATGGGTGATTATCAACACCTGTATATCTTTGTGTACAAATTGGATAGATTGGATTAAAAAAACGTACACATCAATGCTCGAACTAATTATCTAACAGAATATTATGTGCGATATACCAACTCTGCTGCCACTCATAAAGACGGGAAAATAGGCTAAATTTTGTCCTCTGTAAGATATGCCGTAAATACACATGTGATGTTTGATGTGATATTTGAATTCTCGTCTACGTACCACTCATGTTGATGCTGATTGATAATCATAATGATGAACGAGAATTAGACAGTTATGCAATTCTATATAGAAACAGAGAGGATTCCACACGTATTACACGATGGAATATTGTCATATTCTAACTTTAGTCCAAATATTGTCGTATATACGAGCTTACGACTTGCATGATCAAAATTAAGTTAATTCTTAGTTTTTATCGTGATTTTCTTTTGTTGTCTGTTCGATTTGAAATGCTCCAGCAAGAGACGCAAGTTCAAATAGCTCTTTGAAAATAAACACAGACACTGAATATAATTATATACTTTTTCGCATGAAAATAGAGACGTCTCTTGTGAATTCTTTTGATTTCTTTTGTAACTTTTATCAATCTGTTTGGCCCAAAGTTTCCTGGGCACTGTTTTATGAAGAGTTATAGTTGATTATTATTAGTTGATTTCTATGGTAAGTCTATGGCAGCCTGTGTGGTAAGGAAATTTATAATCGATTACATCTTTTGATAAAACGGGGCCCATCAGGTGTGTCATGTTAACACAGTACTTGTTTGTTGAATGCCATCGGTAGTTTGGTACTCCTTTGTTTTCACCATGTGAAATTCTTCCCTTTTAGTGCATTTAGATGTTATTTATTTTAAACAAGTGACAAAATGTTCAATGTATATATATATATATATATATATATATATATATATATATATATATAAATATACATATATATATATATATACATATATATGTATATATATATATATATATATATATATATATGTATATATATATATATATATATATATATATATATATATATAGGGCTCGACACTAACGGTGGCCCGGTGGCCCGGGGCCACCAAAAATGAAAGTCGGGCCACCAAATTTCAAAAAAGGGCAAATTTGGTGGCTCACCTCGGGCCACCAATTTTTTTTGAAAAGTATGTCAATAAATTCGTAACTTTTTGCGCCGGAAACTAGCAGTTAAATTTGTTTAAAGGATGGATGAAAAGGACTGAATGAGTGCCTGAGAGTGAGTGTTGCAAGTTTGTTGAAGTTTATTTATGAGTAGATATGTCCAACTTCTAATTCTTACTATCATAAAACTTAAATATTTGACTCATTTTAAAAAAAGGACTTTTAATTTTTTTTATTGTTTTTTGGGGGGACACCAAATTTTTCTCTCGGGCCACCAAAAATTTGAAATTTAGGATTTTGGTGATCGGGCCACCAAACAAAAAAGTTAGTGTCGAGCCATGATATAATTATATATATATATATATATATGCGTAAGTATAGGGCGTTGTATGTGTATGCACACGCGAGCGAATTCAGAGTTTCGATTATGATCATAGTGATCATGGCATGCGTGGAATTCTGAGCATTTCATTCTTTTTCTTCTCGTGCAAACAAGAGGTGAATAGATTGATGCTGTGTAGACAGTTCACCACTTTATCTGTGGCATAATACAATATTGATGCATAAACGCCTCTGCGTTGGTTTTCCGTCAATGTGCGAGACTTGTTGAACGTTTTTCATTTGTCTCGTATATAATGCCGTCGCGGGTGATAAAGTCAGCGAGTAGTTTCGGCATTTTCCGGTTTTGTGCGTATTTTTTGTATTTCTGGATTTTATTGATCAGATCGAAGAACATCGTGCTTTTTCACAGGGTATATGACAAATACATTTTTGAAATCACAAAACAAAAGTTTGATAGCATTCAATGATAGTAAAACTACCAGGCGTCTGATCCTTTTTTGGACTATAGTCTCTAATACACGTTAACACCAATAGTTCTAGAATCGTAAGGGCTTTTTACACTTGTAAAATTTTGCTTAGCCCCGGACCAACGGTGGGGCTAAGGGGGGGCCTTAGCCCCACCGTTGGTACGGGACTATCCTTAGCCCACTTTCTGTTTACACTCGTTTTTGCCAAAGTGGGCTAGCCCCACCGATAGTACGGTACTATCTGGCCCTGCAAAATAGCAGGGGTTAGCACCGCAATTGCGGTGCCAAGCAAGTGAGTGTAAACAGAACGAAAAAATAATCCTGGGCTAAGCGACGGAGACGAAGTCCGACCCTCACTGACCAATCAGAAACGAGGTAATCAAGTGCTGCCGGTGCGTGCGTGTACGTGTACAGTACACAGCGTAATTATGAATATTCATGTGGTTTGGAAAGTCCGGGGCTAAGAAATACGAGTGTAAAAAGGTCAGTTTTCTCCTTAGCCCCGGACAAGAGATAGTACGGGACTAATTGGCGAGTGTAAAAAGCTGAAAAAATTGGTACGGGACTAACGATAGTCCTGGGTCAGAGAAAGTCCGGGGTTAAGAAACACAAGTGTAAAAAGCCCTTTATACACAGAAAACGAGGGGGAAAAAAATAAAAAGAAAAAAAAATAGGCTTCAGTGGAAACACCAAATATCACCAAAGACCAGACAAAACAAAACCAAAGGCGTAAGAACACACACTACAATCTTAAAAAACCAAACCACACACAAAAAAAAAAAACAAAAAACAAAACAAAGGTACTATTCACCTAGCTCATTTATGCACTCTCCGTAACTTCCTTTGTACGATAACATTATTATACACCCAGCCCTGGGCTGAAGATGCGAAGTCTCCTGTCCTTTCTCCCGGCATGGGGGGGGGGGGGGGGGGGGTATTCGACGCAGCAAATCTTTGAGGTGATAATGCAGGACAGAACAATTGTTTTATGAACATAAAATACCGTGAATGCCATGACAAGAGAGAGAGATAGATAGAGAGAGAGAGACAGAGGGAGGGAATTAGAAAAAGGAGTATAAACCGCGGTGAGGAAGAAAGGACCACCAGAGCAAGGGAAAAGAAGAAGAGAGTGGGAAGGGCATTTGACTTTCTATAAAGATATTATTTGTTCTATTTTCCTCCACTTTGCTCCATGCAAATCAAATTTATTTTTGCTTTTAGCTATTTCTTCTTCAATCAAACTATATTTTTTTACATATTGCACAAAATGTTGCCTTTGAGGACATAAACTTTGATATTTACAACTTAAAATAAATTGTTTACCCAATAATAGTATGAAATTGTATGAAAAAACAAAATCGTTCCTCGGATGTATAACGCCATATAACACCTTTTGACATGAAAACAATTGCAAGGAATCCATTTTCCTTTTTTCCTCTTTAAACAATGATTCCCAGAATACTGACACCTTCCGACAATCAAAAAACAAATGTTCTATTGTCTCCGGTTCACTTTTACAAAAGGAACATCTTGAGTCGTCTTTTCTTCCTATTCGAACAAGCCACGAATTAACGGGGATCAAATTATTCAATATCTTATATTGCGTTATTCTTAATTTTGTATCAATTGTCAAACGGGCAGGTAATTTGAAAAGAGATTGAACATCTTCAAATCCAATGTCATACATAACGTCAAAACGATCAAAAACACTAGATTTTCCAGGGTTATTCAAATGCAGATATATATTACATAAATGCTTTGTTGTTACGTTATGTAATTCCAACCATCTACCCTTAACCCAAATTAATGGAATAATACTCAGGGGTTTAATAAAGGGGTGATAATTTTGACGAAGAAAAAAAAGCTTCCATTCACTTGGCATCTTCTTGAAGCAATCAAGAAGAGTGAAATACTGAGTAAACTGTAAACCTTTACCCTTACAATCCTTCCAACGCAGAGGTCGGCCGTATTCATCTAACATATCAGTTATCAGTTAACATATCAGGTTTTGTGCGTATTAACAACGGCGCAAAAGCAGTCATTAAACGGAAATTAAATCCAGATCAAAGTTTTGGTACAGCCATTGCTGGATTAGCAGACTACAACAATTCATAAAGTCACACCTGGACAACGATATACAGAAATTACGAAGGGAATTCAACATATGATTTATTTTCATTTTTTATAGCATAATGGGAGAGCACTTGGCTTCCCTCTTTCGGAGGGCAGGGGAGTAATATTACCCTCAGCATAATATGGCATTAACAAGTTTAAGGAATGTGTACTATTCAAGATTTTGTCGATTTTTTCTTTATATTTTCTTTATCACTTTGTCTGTGTGACACATCACGAACTGTCGTAATTTTTCTCACTCAGCCATTGCTGTACCGAAGCTGTAAAAATCTATAACTTTTGAGCGAATCGACCTGTTCATTTCTGCATTAACTCAATCCGCCTACATTTAGGTTTCATTCCCCTTAATGTAGGGAATGTTGAGGAACAAAATGACGTCACCAAGCTGAAAGGCGTCAAAATAGGCTTTAGTAGGCATATAGTAAGTGCTGGTCTTAAAAAATGAAAGAAGAAATAAACACAATACCAAAACCGCTACCCATTTTCACGTACATGTTAGCACTATTAGCTGTAGGCTTCCCAAATTTCCATCTCCCTGCTCACAATGAACGAGTGACACTGGTCGCCATTGTACGATTGATTACAGTTCCCCCAAGCATGTTAGCTGTGGAGCTAATGGCGTCGTTCGTTATTGACAATGGTCGCCGAAGAACATGATACAGGCAGACTATATAAGGTCTGACCTGTAATTCCGTATTAGTGCAATCGAGCTGTTCTCTCCTGTACTGGATACAGAGTAAACTTTCATAGGCTTGTTATTGTTTCTGGATGCAGCGAAAGAATATCAATGGACCAATTCACAGTTTAGTAAGATTCTGCAGTGACCTTTGAAACAAGAAACTTCACAAAACATCAATGTAAACAGCCAAGCTAAAAAGTAGCAATTTACATCATGGTAGGCCTATGCCCCATGAAAGACTTGTTTATCTGCATGGTTGAAAAGAATACACGATCACCTGTGCATTCCGATGCACACCTGGGTCACATCTGAATATTAAACGTAGATTTCATGAGACCTATTCAGTTTTGTCCTCTCGCTCTCTCTCTAAAATACCACAGATTAAGTCAATTTTAAGGAAAAGTCCGCGATGACCTTTATCTGCACATGCTCAGATTTTAACTGTGAACTGACCTTATATTGGAAAATATTGTGTGCTTATGTGTGTATGTCTATATGAGGGTATATTAATACCGTAAAATTAGTACATTTTTTCTGATTTTGTCCGTAAGTATATTTTTCTCTCTTTATGACTCTCTCTAATAAATCATAGATTCCAGCTGAGCGAGTATACAACGCTTGCAGGCACAAACACCGCTCACGGCCCATTGGCACAATATACCCGTGCCATCTGATCCCTTACCGACTCACCAACCCAATTCTGTTCTCTGTCGTCGCATAGCAACGGTACGCTGCCGTGCACGAGACCTCCGACATAATGAGTGGTCGCCAGAGCAACCCGACAACCAACAACTGCCTCATACCATGTTTCTTCCTGTCTGACTGCATCCTGCTCGCCGGAGTGGTGATACTATGGTAAGGGGCATCTCGTCCGTCTGCCGAAAATTGGAATCCAAGCCATACTTAAATATCAACCGCCAAGGGATTGGTTGGGAATGACGTACGGGCAATAAAATCTCAGCACGGCAGATGTTCGAGATGTGCTGGTTTGAACCACTACAGAAGATTAATATGAACTCACGCACGTGTATACTTATATCAACCAACTTGTGCTTACGTTAATTTTGTACACGCGAGTGCATTCGATTAATTAATAACAATTTAATTTGTCACGACGTACCTCGGCATAGAGGTAACGGGCAATGAAGTATAATAATAGACCACTTTGTTAATTGCGTTGTGAATCATGAACGGTCTGTGATGTCGTAAAATATCTAAAGATTTCACCTATAGCTCCGATTACAGCTCCATCATGTCGTCTATATCTTTCCCTTTGTCCGAGCTGCTCACCTGACTTGCATGATATCACCTACCACCTTTTTAACGTCCTTAAATACTTTGGTTTTCCTCAATTCTTGATCTGTCTGTAATCTAAATTCCCCTGTATCTACTCTGCGATATGTTGCTTTCTCCCAGTTAATTGTGACACCATTCAGTACCATTCTACATCCGATGTACTCGTGTGTCTCATCAATCTCATTCTAACAGCATGATGGAAGGACCGTGTTTACTCGTAATCTTATGACGTAGTAGATAAATCCTCTCTGCGAGATTGATAGGATAAATAAAAAGGCATTGAATGATATGCGAGAATGACAAGTGTTGATGATAATATAATGCAAATCATCTTTATGCGTTCATAAAATCCACTTGCACGATTTTCCCTTTCCGTAATAAAAGCAACTTCCTCTTTGGTTATTAATTTCTGTCGTTTTTCAATTGGGTGGTCCTTTTGGGGGTAAAGACTGTTTTTCAGGAGAAGTCAGTATCGTATGAACACAGTCATAAGTAGAATCAATAAAGACACATGGTAATAGCTTTAACTTGCATTGAATTCATATATTCATAAGAATATATTTCGTCATGAAAACCAATGCCCCCATTCTCCCAAACAATAATGAACAAAGATCATTTTATTTTTCACTCAATTCAAACTGATGTGCACAGCAAGTGATTGCTAAAAAAAAATTCATGTTAAAAAGAAAACAAACACATCTGTGATTTCTTTTCGAAAACATTTTGTCCTTCCACGGAATAAGTGCGTACCACATAATATCCTTGTGAACGAGAGGGAAAAAAATGCTCCTAAATCTGATACAATTATGTTTGTCCAGTCGTAGGATCATGGGCGTTCCTACCGAACACAGTGAGCCCAAAGAGTCTGAGTCAAACACCTAATACGGATGAATTATAATGTCCTCGATTTTCTTACGTAAGAAACGATGTTTAGCTCTTCCTCGAAGCTAGCAATAATTGTGGTTACGACAATATTATCTGTTGCTTTTTATCCCGTAACTCACCCTCCGCCCCCCCCCCCCGCAAAAACAAAAACAACAAAACAAGATTCAGACTGCGTACTATAGTAGAGCTAACAGGTACAAGGATGTCCCATGCCTTCAATTCTAAGTGGATGGTAAGAATTACGCTACCTCGGTGGCAAATGGTAGGACGGAGCACTGCTTATCAATGTTCCGAGTTTTTGCTTTTATGTTGTCATTGCTTCTTGGCGTAGGAAAAGAAGTGTAACTTCTCATTCATAAGCGAGTGTTAATTATAAACGCTGCATATAAAATATAAGCATTTTAGCATTTTCAAACACAGTGTATACAAATTTCCATTTTTTTTTAAAGCAAGAGAATATTGAGCAGAGGGGTGAAGGTTGAGGTGTAAATTTTCTCTGATTTGTCTCCCTCTACAATACAATGTTGGAATTTCGGAGCTCTGGTATCTGTTCCAAGTTCATCGTGTCACTGCTGGCAACCAGGGATAGCCTGGTGGCAGTGTCGCTGCCAGGAAAGCAGTAGATGACAGGTTCGAGTCCCTTGGTTCCTTTTTCAAACATGTTCGTTAAATTACAGACCAGCAGTTGCTATCGACCTTACAGATTTCATTTGTAGAGGGAGACATAATATCATTATTATCGTCATTATTATCTTTGTCCTTCTTCGCCACTGACTTACAGGTATTTCATGCAATGGTGGGACCAGACATTCACCTTACACCTCGCCACGATCGTCTGCAGTGATCTCGGCCATTACAGCTTCCCCGACACTGGCGCCGAGCTCATCCCCGAGATCATCGTCTATGTCCTCGCCTTTGTCGTGCCTCCCATCGTGGTGAGTTTCTCCGCCATACTAGTGACCTATGATCTATCATATATCAGTCTCCGTTTGTGTTTTAAAGTCCAGATACTGGTTGTGATGTATTAATGTACTTACAGTGCACGAGTGTTTCTCTCTCGGCCAAACTGGTTGTCTCAAACGTGATCCCATGATCCCATTGGTATGAATGCTGGGTTCCCGCTATCGTGTGATCCGCTAAGCGCCCCACGATTGGCCATTAGTAGCTGATCGTGAAATTTTTGTTATTGTTGTTGTTGTTGATCACAATTTGCACCGTGAAATCGTGGTCTGAATCGTGATGATCGTATCAGATCTCATCAGATCTTGCAGTCGGTCGCGTCAATCGCGATGATCATAGAACATTCAGAATCGTCCACAACTTTTCTTCGATCATCAAGATTGCCACGACTGACCTCAAGATAATCACCACGATTACTCCACGATTCAAACCATACTTTCAATAATAGTGCAGATTGTGGTAGACCATGGACGTGTATAGGTTCATGGATAGACAGAAACAATTATTCCGAGATCAAATACTAATGGCCAGTCGCGGGGTGCGCAGCGGATCGCACGACAGTGGGAACCCAGCATTAGGTGTGTGCAAGTCCATCTGTGCTTGCACGTCATTCATTTTTCTGTTTTTCAACTCTGTAATGTCTTCCCCTCACCGTCTCTATCTCTTCCACTTTCTTATCTTTATCTCTCTTTCCATCTCTTTTACTTCCTATCTTTCACGCTCTTTCACCTCCTCCTCTCTCCTTTCCCCTTTTCCTACCTATTCTCCTTCATTCACTCACTCTCCTGATAACAAAATAATGTCTGTCCTCTTTCCTCTCATTGGCAGGTTCTATTTGGCGAAGCTGCCGTGGCCCTGTACTACCTCCAGGGAGGGGAGAAGGAACTCACTCGGGAGAAGACAGTCAGAACGTTCGGCATTAAACTCCACGCTCTGCTCAGACGGACCGTGCGTTTTACCGGTGAGGGCTTGGTGATAATAGTGGTTATGAGGATGAGAAGGATGATGATGATGATGATGATGATGATGATGATGATGATGATGATGGGGGTGGTGGTGGCAATAATTGTGTTGGTATTGATGATAATGACGATGATGACATAATACTGATAATGATGGTGGTGACGATGATGGTGATGATATTGATCATGATGATAATGACAATGATGATGATGATGATGATGATGATGATGATGGTGATGACAGTTTCGATGATGATGATGTGAATGTCGAGGATGAATATTTTAGGAGTGACGAAAATGACAATTTGGTGGTGGTGATGATGGTAATTATGAGGAAGATGGTGATGCAGAAGGTTATGATTGTGTATTGTAATAGAGATTTTTTTAAATTGTGATGATGCTATTATCAACAGCGTAACTCTTCTTTTCAACAGCATATCTGATAAAGATGAGGGCAGATTTGTAGCAATGATGATGATGATGATGACCGTGATTAAACAATCATGATGATAGTAATAAATCAATAAACAAATTTGACGAACAAGTGTTACTAATCAATGAATCTGTCAATGTCAATCTGTCAATGTCAATCCAACGATAGATCGATACATCAATCAATCCATCTATCTATCTATCTATCTATCTATCGATCAATCAACCAACCAACCGACCGACCGACCAACCAACCAACCAACACTCTCTACAGGTATATTTCTCCTTGGTGCCTTCTTGACATGGATCTTGACACGAGCTGGTAAGATTATCCTGGGCCGGCCGGCTCCCTACTTCTTCTCCGCTGCCTCCTGCCTCACTCCATGCGCCAGCGGCAGCGTATTCACCATCACAGACTGTGCAGATACTGAAGATGACGACCTGGCAAGGTATCTCTTAGCTAATAATCATCATGACCATAATAGATAAGTATAATGATAATCACCAATATCTTGACCCCTCCCCTCCAGCCTCAACCCCCCCCCCCCCCCGGTGACCAGCATCTCTTTAAGGTAGAACGTATTTTGTTGACTTTTGATTAGTTTGAACCATCACATACATCCTTCTCAAGCCAACGACACTTCCTTTGACTGCTTGGGATTAAGATCTATCCCATATCTCATGTTTGCAAATTTTATGCGGATATGGCACCTGGCACAGTTTTCTCTAACTAGTTCAGAGCAGTTCGTTTGAAAATAGTGTACGGTCAAAAGAGGAAGGCCCTTTGTTTGAAATCAGACCTTGTGCGCTGCATTTAATTTCCTTTCTTTCATGACAAGAGATCTGCCTTAGTTTTAATATTTAGAATCGCAATTCATGGTGTGGGTCCTCGCTGAAATTTACAGAAGTCACAATCCACGGCTGAAAATTCTGATGAATAAACATTGCAGAGCGGTGAGCGGGTGATACTTGGTCTAGGACCTCCGGGAGTAATGTCAAATAGTATTTGTGTCAAGTTCTATGACGTTGCGTGCACTCCGGGCAGCGATTAGTGCCTGGACATTGTCTAAGTCCTCGCGGACTCAGTTATTGACAATAATGTGCGTTCGAATAAATGAGTATGATGTATATGATGTTGTGGGTGTTTTACTTCATATTCATGCCTGTGTGTTCACGTGTTTTATAGGCAATCCTTCCCGTCACTCTACGCCTCGCTCAGCGCGTATTCGTCCGTCTTCGTAGCGGTGAGTATAGGCCCTATCTATTAATATGTATACTAACATTTTACACATAACAACTTAAGAATTCAAAACTGCAGTTGCGTTAAATCATCGTCCGCAGGCACTAGAGTAGTATTTTGATCTCATGAGAGAAAAGAGAGGAGAGAGAGAGGCAGACAGACAGACACACAGACACACAAGCACACACACATACACATAATTGTACTATGTGTGAAAAGTGAATGTATAATGTTAATTTCATTCTTTTATTCATTTATCTATTTATTTTTTCCATTTCCTTGAACAAAAAAAAATTGATACGCGGTCCATTGTGCGTTTTATCGAAAACGAAAGAGAGCCTTGTTCGATATTCACAGGCAGAAGCAAAACTGATAGTTTTGTCAGAGAAATACGCTCACATGTTGAAGAGCAATGTTGATAGTGTCATCTCTTCCTTCACCCAATGATACACGCTGAATTCAGTGATTATCATCTGAACATAAACGGGACGTGGAACGAAAATGCCAATAGTTTCTTCAATAATTTTCCCTTGCATGCATACTTTGGTATATTCATCAGTTTTCGAATACAGTGTACACGAGCTAGAAATTATCATCATAACATTATGATTATTATGCTAGTGAAGATGGCCTCTTTTCACCACAATGAGGTGTTCGCAGCGCAAAGTGCTGTACTTTATCTATTCTTTATGCTCTGTGTATTCCCATGACAGATATTCCAAAGCAAAGTTGTAATCAGCCTCCAAATACATTACTAAGTATATTGGCGAGGATTCATCTCTGTCCACATCACTGCGAGATATCTTTCGAGTTTCTAAATATGTATACAGTGTAGTTGGCAAAGTTTGAATGTACTCGATGCGAAGTACTTGGGGATATGCAGGGCCGGTGCACTGTTTTCAAAAGTGTGGGGGCCCACTTCCGGGTTTCATGAGCTAACAAGCAAAAAAAAAAAAAAAGAGGTCCTCAGCTCATCTCTCCCCGTCCCCGTCCACTTCCGAGTTTCTTCAGCTGACAAGCAAAAAAAAAAAAAAAGGTCCTCAGCTCATTCTCTCCCCTCCCTTTGTAGTGCCTCTTACGTACTTCCGGGTTGAAAAAAGTGTGGGGGCCCAAAGTGATGACACCTTATGTATTCCTTTGTATGGTGCACAAAAAGTGTGGGGGCCCGAGCCCCACGGCCCCCACGGCCCCCACGGCTGCGCCGCCCCTGATATGTTATAGACGCGTGTGTCTTCTTGTGCCTTTTGTTAGGTTTACATCACTGCGCTGATGAGGCTGAACTCTGCGCACGCGATTCGGCCGTTCGTCGGGCTGGCGGTCTTCTCCGTGCCATTCCTGCTGGGTGTGGAACAGGTCGCCTCGTACAAGTCACACTGGACTGACGTCATCGCCGGATGGATTCTTGGTGGCGCCATTGCTGCGTATCTGGTATGACGTTCTGTACTTATTTATTCATTCATGATTTAATGTATTTATTTATTTATTTGTTTGTTTGTTTATCTATTTTATTCCATTCCATTCCATTTCATTTCATTTTATTCTATTTTATTTTATTTATTCATTCATTCATTCATTTATTCCAGTCACCATGTCAATTGAACCGATTTTTTACCGAGATGACAGTAAAGTCACAGACCATGCAGATTCCCTTGAATGTACGAAGTTTCTGAAGAAAAAATATCGCTGTGGATGTACGCCACATAGATACATAGGCCGTACACGTGTGTGTGTGTGGTTTTTTTTTATGTGAATGTATTTGTGTGTATTATGTTGGACACTATGTATTCTGATATATCTCCATGTCCATTGTTCTTGGTCTTTTCTCCTTCAGATATTCGCCATACTGGACACGTTCAGAGGCCCGCTGCTGCCGATGACCGAGGAAATGGTCGTTGCTCCCGTCGAAGAATACGACACCCAGGACGATTTCGTGATCGGTAACGGCACTGCCATGCGAAACGGGATGGATAAACCGCTGCAGATGAACGGACTTCGCCAGAGCAACCGCGGCGAGCTCGGTCGCGACCGTGAACCCATACGAGACACGTACCTTGACCGCGCCATGGAGGTAAATGAGGGTGGCGGTGTCTTTAACCGCAGCGAACCCGCCACTAACCGCGGCGAAGCCATTAACCGCGGGCCAATCCCATGGCCTAACCCGCAAATGCCAAGCTCCATAAGCGGACAACGCGTGGCCGATTCGAAGAGAGGAGCAAGCGGGAATGTTGACCATTACATGTACTAATATTTGAATATTTGCTGTGCTCGTTAACATTGCGCTGACAACTTAACACAAGTATCATAACGTATAAGAAACTGATAACCAAAAGCAGTGCTTGCTTTGCTCTTGGCAAGTTTGCAAACAATGGGATTAGCGCTTCCTGCATTCGTCCCCATAAATTTGAAGACACCACAGAAACATTTTATTTATATCCACTGAAATATATAGCTAAATTGCCTCATAATAGTATTCGATTGAATTGTCTGGTTCTGCTAACTCCTTACTTTCCAAAATCAAAAAAAAAAAATGCTGCTGATAAACTCTGAATAATTTTGTGTACTGACCATTTTAGATTTCAGTATTCAACCATCTGAATTATAAAAAAAGAAAGGTTCTGTGTAGACGTCTTCCATTCTCGTATTAAATTGTATTGTTTATCTCAAAACACAGTATTAATACAATTTTGTCTCTCAAAGGTTTTCCACGGACTTATGCAATTGCGCCAAAGATTTTATGCCATGATCCGTGACGTATACTAATATAGATTAAATCACTTCATTTACTTATTTATGTATTTTAAAAATATATTCACGTATGGGTAAAACATTCAGCAAGTCGCTGGTTTGGAAGTTTAATTTTATTTTCCCCTCTGAAATCAAACGTTTGGAGTTACCTTTCCTAACTTGGATTAACAGTGAATTTTACTCTTTAGAATGCCCTTTACTTGTGTGTGTGTTTTAAACTTCGAAGGTTCTTTTTCTAACAACTGTATATCGATTTAATACATGAACAAAACCAAAGGAAATTTTCAAAGCCTTTAAAAATTATGACAGTTTTTAACCTTGAACGAATCTCTTCACCAAAGTATCAAGATGTTTATTTGAAAAAAACAAACAAACAAAGAAACAAATGTATATAATATCATATATATATATATATATATATATATATATATATACCCAATGGAATCAAGTAAAGTACGTCATTGATAGATTGTCAATAGCAGAGTTTGCTTTGCAAAATAGTATTGAATCAGTACACGAGCAAGGCTGAAGTATAACTAGGAAGATTGGTTCAGCTTTTTGTCATTTATTGGGTTGATTGAAAGAGGAAGCCATCATAAAGCACTAGTAATCAGTAAATTCACTATCATTTTCTATTCCGTAGATGGTTTGACGTGTCTTTTAACATGTATGTATTTTACTTTTCAAACGATTCGAAATGGATCAATGTCTTGTGTACATATACACCCTTTGTATACTAAACGACTTTACAAGGATTTAAAGACATAACCTGCGTCCAAACAATGTACAAATGGAAATATTGTCAACATGTTGTATTAATACTTTCAATTCTAGAGTAGTACACATCGTACTTTAGTTTCTTATTTTTATATGCTTTGCACCTGTGCTAATTTTTCCCTCTTTTCATTGGCATTTGTTTGTGCACTTCTTTGTCATATTATTTGACATATCAACATATCCCTTCCGTATAATGATCTGAGTGGAAAGACAAAAAGAAATCTTGAAAACTTGAAAGAGGATGCGTGTCTGCCTCAGTTAGATTCAATGCATATCATGTTATCAATTAGTAATTTGTATTTGATGTCACATTTTATCCACGTTGAGCACTTCATTAATGCAATAAATGCAGTAAATGCATATCAATTTCATCAAGGATTCTTCCCTAATATCTGTCATTTCATAACTCATTCGATAACTACCGTTCATTTTCATATTTTGTTGTTTGCAATGCTAACATTGATGTATACTAATCGGATAACATATCTTTGTTTTACTTTCCGCTTCCTTTGTGATTAAATCTCAGATGAATTCAGGTAAATGATTGCAATTGTCCATTTTCACTTTGAGCTGTACGAACCTTTTGCCAAGCCCTTTGCCAGTTGCAATTTTTTCGGAGAACAAAAAAAAAAACCCGAATAAACATATTTTACATACAATATAACAAATATATTTGTTAAAATTGCGATATTTTCCAAATGTGAAAATGTAATGTCATCTTCACTACAAAACCAAACATTGTGTAAATTCATTCCAAAAAGATTTGCAACTTTTCTCTGTCCTGCTGTTGTTCATTTTATCTGGTTTCGCTTTGTTTTTGGTGCTTTGGTTTGACGTGGTGCCGTGTGCAGTGTCCTTCTGCAGTGGTGCCGTGTGCACGTAAAATGGATTCTATATCCCTGACATTGTTTCTTTCATTCCTTCTTCTGTTTCCATTGATAACTATGTTTGCGGATCGTCTTGCGAAAAGATTCAGTATCAGTTTGATAAATCATTTGATACGCATCGAATGTTTTGTGATACACTTTGCTCAATTACTTTCTTGTCAAGTATTCTGATTGATTTCCTTTTTTTTAATCAATTATCGATAAGCAGTATATGCTTCTTTCCTCTTGAAGAAGATGAATTATAATTTTTTTAATGATCAGGAAATTATATAAACATACAAAACTAAAAATCAGTGATGAATGAATAAAACTAGTTTGAATTTATTCCTTTTTCTTCCAGAGGGAATTCTGTATCACAAATTTCTGCCTTTTCTCATTTTGTTATGCGTGGATGTTTGGCGTCCAAGTATTATGGTCATTTCCGTGCAACTCGAAGTATGAGTAAAGAGTGTCGAATAAAAGGGGGTAGACTGATGTATTGCAAATCCCCATCCTCATCTCACCCCGCCCCCAAGATAAAGAAAAAAATAAGGAGAATAAACTAATAACTACAATAATGATAATGTGATTAAAAAGAAACAACAACAACTGGGGAATGGTCCCCAGATAGTTCATTACTCACAAATCAAGATGTATACTTCAGTTATCTAAAGGCACTTTTTAAAAGTTAGTGAAAATAAATGACTGTCTTCTAGCAAGATTGTATAGTGATTACCTATACCTATGTTAAAGGAATACTTGCAAACACTGACCTACGATGAATACATTTCTCTCTAGATCAGCCTACAACTATCTTGCCTAATCCGGTTGATGAGATCGTAAATTAGCCAAAATTTGTATAAAGATGCGACCAAGGACATTCTTAATGATCAGCTTAAGTGTATACCTTTAATTCAGTGACCTCCCTGCCTGCCATTCCAAACAATTTTCTACGGGATGGGATAATCCATTCTTATCATATCTAACGTAGGTGGTTCTTTTGATAACGCAGGAGTATACTGGGCACAGGCTATATATTAGGCTATATTTGATTACATATCACAGTAAGGACGTTCTGCTTCGATTCATGGGGTTGCTGTTTATTGGTAAACTGAAGAATAAATATTCTGTCCCACAGCAGATGCCACAAGCACTTGTCTTTTTAGCTTCTCGTTCCTCAACTTCACAAAATAGTGATCACAAGTGAACAGAACAATAGTAGATATTTCTATATTCTAAGCATGGCTCTGTCGTATTCTGGATAACATAAATCCGTCTTTAAAAAATAAGAAAATTACAGTAATGCTAATACAGCTATAGTGCTTATTGTCGTTATCGTGATCTTGGGTTAAGAGATCGTAAATCCTATAAGCTTTAGCGTCAGGTCCGTGTGCAACTCTTTGAGATATTTGATTTTGACTGTTTTGTACATATTCAAAAATAAATGACTATTTCAGCAATATCCCCTCCCCTTTTCCTCGTCGAAAATACTCCTCCTCACAATAGTCATGTTTATTACTGTAGTTCTTGGTGAGTTTCTGGCATACACTGATTGCATACAGATCAGCGTTACTAAATAGAAGTATGCTTTTTATTGGCGGAATCAATTATATGGTCCTCTCTTTAAGAATTGTCAAAGATCTGGTATTGTCTAGCGGTCATTTGTTTCAAAGCTTGCCCTTGTTTTGTTTTGTCATGTCATGTTAGGCCTTTTCTACATCGCACCTACACGTATAAGTAGCATCCATGATGTTGTAAGTTATATCTATTTTTTTAGGTCGTATAATTATCTCAATGAGGTCATACCTATATGGTCATGTGGAGGGGTGATGGGTCTATTGCAAATGTAGCAATTAGAATACCGTGGCTCTTTCTCTCTGGAGCGGGGCATATGATAATATTTTTGCAAGGTCCCCTCATGGGTTACTTTGTTAAATTCACTCGATATGAACGAAAAGATTGCTTTGCTGTTAGAAGGCTAACCTGCATAGAGAGCATTGATCTTGCCAAGACGAAAAATTGGTTGATGGCGCACTAAAACTTGACATTTCTGTGAGTTTACTTTTATATTATTATAACTGTGAACATTATTATCCAATTACAGATTTTGATCTTTACAAACTCAGTCACCTGATTAGATATGTAAATTTAATGATATTTATACTTTGTTATAATATTAAAATCAATAACATTTCTTTAATGAATGATTTCGATCGCCACTTTCGGATTCGGATAGGCCTTTAGAAATAGACAATGAGTAACATAGCACTGAATAATCTTTACGTAATAAATTTTACGAGACACCATTGGTGTGTAGAAAACCTGAGTCGTAAAATGTGAGTGCCAACTAAAATTAATCATCCAGGAGCCCGTTTCATAAAACTTGTTATCAGTGACAAATGCCACATTTCTGTGACAAGTTTGCTCTTAGCCAATCAGATGCAATGATTTCTGTAGCTTGTCACATCTATGACAACTTGTCACTGATGACAAGTTTTATGAAACGGACCCCTGATTACATAATATTGCTGAAATCTGCCGTGCTCCGTCTCCTGTTGAATACGAACAGTGGCCGCCATTGTTATTTTCTTGAAAAGAAGGCTTAGAAACTTGATGAAATATCTGACTAATCTTCCAAATATTTTTTGATATTCCCATATCCAAGAAATAAGTTGCTATCATCAGCGCAATCACGATTAACAGATGAAAAACATTTTATTGTTTATTCATTTATTTTCTCGACACTTATTCCAAGACGGATGGATAAGCTTATCCTGATTTGCATTTGACTGATTTTTTTTTCTCCATCGTTGTCTTGTGGTCCGTGTGTCTATTTTTTACATGTTTTTGCCTTGATTTTGTGTTTATTCTTGTCAGGCATTGTCAAGACTTTAAATAGTTTCTACGATGTAAGTTGTCTAAAACTACATTAATGATTATACACTTGTACTTGTGGAATTTGGTGATAGTATGGTGATGATGTACAATGGCTGAATAACGATACGATGTAACTGCTGGTCATCTTAAACTCACAGCTTTCGTTCCTACTTTGCTTTTGGTGTAGCATAGATTCCATCGATTAAAAAAAAAGGTGTTCTCCTGGTTTATTATGGCATTTGTATCACCCGTGCTTTGCAAAGTAACTTAGTAGAGGAGGCATATGGGATTATTTAAAGGTATATAGAGAGTACAATCTTCTACTTATCAAATTCATGGTCGCGGATATATTATAATCATATCAAACTGCGGGAATGTCTGACAAATATGAGTGTGCGTGTGTGTGTGTGTGTGTGTGTGTGTGTATTATTTGGATCAGCAGTGTAGCTCTTTTCGATAGAAGGATCAACTGACATTATATAGATGATGACTGGCGGGGGAGGGAACATACCGAATGTTCCACCCGACTGAGGGTTTGAAATGCCATTGAGGGATATAGCCTCCCGAAATAGCATTTCAAACCCTGAGGGTGGAACGTTTGGTACGTGTTCCCGACAACAAAAGTCATCATCTGTTATATTATATGGGTGAGTCAAATACGTCAAAACACGTCAACGTCAATACCAGCACAACGCACTCGATCGCTCGCTCGCGCAGAGCCCGAGCCAAATTCACTGTGCGCGCGCGGTCCTAGGCCTTCTGTCATTCGTTACGTGAAAATATTTTCCCATGGGAGCACATAACAAGAATGTTCGCCCATGGGCGAACATAACGAATGTACCTCCATCACATGACTGTGTTTAGCCAATCACTAACCGGTATTTGACTAACCCATTTAATATTATTTAATATTCATTCACATATATTCTCGTGATCAAAGGCATGATGCACTGCTCTTAAAAAAGACAATGCAAGCCCGAGATATGTTGTTGTATTTAAAAAAAAGGGGACCCTATTAAAGAATAATTTGCCCCAGACAATACTGACATTCAATCAGACCATAATAGATTATAGATTATTATCATATGTTGTGATGTTGGTGCTACGATATTCGAAATGAAACGCAAGAAACTGATTGGTACTTTTCTGGTGGTTGTGTGGTAAATGAAGGTAATGAAGGGTATTAATGTTTTGCTGTTACTCTATTGAATATTGGGCAGTTAAAAAAGAATGAAATTGCATTAACCTCTTAATATTCGTTAATCTACTCCTAACATTCTAAAAAGCTTTCAACCAATCGACTTACATCATTTCTCGCATCTAACAACAGCTTCCACCATCACCGCTGACCGTGCCTCGTCCTCTAACCACTCACAAGCTTCCATTCACATACCCCGACCGCGCACGCGCAGAGGTGTCTACTCCTACCTCTACGACGGCCGGAGGGGGCGCCCCGTTTTCAAGCCGCTGAGAACACCGCCCTCACCGCCGCCAGCCATGCCAAGAAGTGACCCACGTAGGATGCCTCCGCCCGGTGTCAGCACGATAAATCGAACTGCAGATTCCGAGTACTTTTAACCTTCTCGCAAATTACAGACTTGGACTTTCACTCACGGTGCCATTTAGTGACAATGAGAGAAAACACTTTTCATCCTTACAAGAAATTTTGGAACAGACAACAGACGACTACACATCGATACATTGCCTCTGTGTCCTCTTGTTTGCATACAATCAAATACGATTGTTTCTTCGATGACACTCTGAGACTTTGAGGTTAAAAAAGAAACATTATACAGCTTCGTGGTTCTACAATAAGTCGCTCATAATATGACATTAGGGAAGCAGATTTTTTTAAAAATAATCTGTGTTTATGAAGTTCTCTAACTGCTGTGTTCAGTCAGATAAGGATCCTGTATATTTCAAAAAATATAAATCTTGCATTCATTATTATTTTTTTATGTATGTATTTATTTATTTATTTATTTATCTATTTATTTATGTATTCATTTATTTGTATTTACTTATCCATTTATTTGTTTATTTATTTTTCCATTTATTCATTTATTTATTTATTTATTCATTCATTTATAAAAACGAACAATCTTGGATCCACACCATCATGTAGGGCTTTTCAACCACATCACAGCCTGATGTGAACTTCTCGTCGTCTGCGGGCGCTAGCATTCAAAAAACAACACCCTGAGAAGACTATTTCATTTGGACCAAGCTGATCATCGCCCGGCGATTTGTGGAAGCGTCATCTCTCTTCCGTAACCCATCCTACTAATTTCTGGAATACCATAATTTATACTAACCTACAGCAATACAACATAATACAACTCGAACTGGCAATATCGATGTAACGGGTATCTTCCGGTTGACCTTTAACCTTCCTTCCTGCGATTTTCGGCTGCCAGCTAGCAATATCTAATCCATGACTCACCATTCATCATCAATCACTGATGGGCCATCAGTCAACCTCATTATAAATTGGTTTTCCACTCATCTTTCCCTCGTCCGAGGCTTATACTTTTGTGTAAGTTATAAACATTTTTTTTTCTTCTATAACTTCGTCCTCTTCTTCTTCTTCTTCTTCTTCCTTCTTCTCTTTCCTTCTTCCTTTCCACTTTCTTTGTTTCAGCTTTCTGTTGTTCTTTTTCTTTTCTTTCACTTCTTTATTTCTTCGAACTAATAATTTGTCATGTTTGTATAAATAGTTTAATTTGTAGTTCCCAAGCTTCCTAAACTCGATCGTAGTGTCAATCATGTTTTTCTGTGTGTATGTATGCGTGTTGTGGTGCATTAATACATTATTTGTGAGTATTGCAAAAATTTCAGAACAGATTCAGGACATATTCAGGGATGTGGTATTACTTAGAATGCTTACCCCTCCTCGCTCCCTACATTGGCCCCTTTTACCAATACCAATAGATAGAATGCAACCACTGATTATAACTTAACAAAATCATTCAAATGGTATACGATGTGCTTATTGTATACGTGATATCTTCTGAAGCTGCTACTACCAGAGCAGTTCCCCTTCCTTGTAGCTCCCCCCCCCCCCTTCCTGAAAACTTGTTTTATCAAAATGCTTTGTTCTGGTTTTATTTTCATCTTTTGAAGCTCTTAGATTTTCACTATTTCACTTTGACAAAGACTTGATATTTTCATGCGACTTCTCGATGTGAATGAAATACATAATTAGGTCATGAACTGAATGTTCTGATATTTCAATAGGATGAATTTTGCTGCATGATTCCGCCACTGAACTGTTTTTGAACACCAACCCGCTTATATCCAGAGAAGGAATCCTCTCTGTATACATCAGTATTATGATTATACCGTTTTGATTGGTCTTGCAGCGAGATAAAAGGATCCCTTATCCTTTTGCGAATCTGAGGGAAAAAAAAGGAATCATGGTAGTGGCTTATAATTTTACATACTTTTTGCTATCAATTCATCATTTTCACATCTTACTCCTCTTTATGAGCACTTGAATTAATTGTTTTTCCCCTCTTTTCCAACCCTCTCCCTCCTATTCCCTCTTTATTGCAGAGCCGTCGTTAAGACGCCAACGCTATCGGGACTACTGACGTTATGCTATACTGTCGAACGTGTGATGAGACGAACATGCATCGGAGCAAGAATTTGGCTGTGCTATATCATAACATGAACCACCGAACCTGATTTAATCTCTTCACTCTCAGCCTGTGCGTCTTTCATTCCTTAAAGTATATAGACATGGCACTATACAGTCCTTCCTTAATAATCAGACTGTAAGAACTTTATTTCTATAGTGTATATTATGGAAGTTATGAGTTGTGTAATGCTGCCCGGGTTGTGCTACTAATTGCAGGAACGTGGCAGGTAATATCTCGAGTTCATGTTTTTTGAGTACGAAACAGAAGTTCTTGGAGAGCAAGGCTACGATAAGCGTCAGTCCACACACATCAGATACAAGGTGCAGCGCCGAGATGTGAATACAAGATGTAATCAAAAATATAATCCACCATTGCATGTATATTACATTTTATACACGAATATGATTATTACGATGTGAGTGCAGACCCTTTCTTTCTTTCTCTCTGTCTATCTATCTATCTACTAGTATTTATCTGTCTATTTATCTATCTATCTATCTATCTATCTATCCACATACCTACCTATCTGTCTATCTATCTATCAACCTACCTATCTGTCTATCTATCTGTCTATCTATCTATCTATCTATCTATCTATCTATCTACCTATCTGTCTATCTATCTATCTATCTATCTACCTACCTATCTGTCTATCTATCTATCAACCTACCTATCTGTCTATCTATCTATCTATCTATCTATCTATCTATCTACCTACCTATCTGTCTATCTATCTATCTATCTATCTATCTATCTACCTACCTATCTGTCTATCTATCTATCTATCTATATTTGTCTATCTATTTATTTATTTATCTATCTACCTACCTACCTACCTACCTACCTATCTATCTATCTATCTATATTTCTCTCCATTGTGTCTATAAGATAATTATGTATGTTTATATACATGAACGAAGGTCGTGCAAACATATCATTATTTACCTCATTCTTCATGAAAAGATATAAATACCTGGTCTTTCTCTTTTCTTCATTTTGCAGCATTATTCTTTTAATGACAGTAAATGTTAAATTATTAGCAAATAGATGCGTCTGTATACACGTGGTTGTTTATTTGGATGGTGAGACGGTTTGTCAATAGTAATATTAGCGATTTTTTTGTATAGTGTCATGCGGAAACATATATCTGTGTTACACTATTTTGTGTTAGATTTTGTACAATACTCAATACCATCCAAATGTTGCTCACTGTTTTGGATAATTTCTCTGAAATAAACCATTATTACTGAGTACGTATATTATGACGTTCCATGCATATCGGCAGTGGGTATTTTTCCTAAACAAAGCTTTTGGAGTTTCGGGTTTTCCTTTTTACCTTAAATCTTGAGATAATTGTACAAACACCTGACCTACCGATCAATGGCGGAATTTAGCAATTCTTTCAATTTGTGTGTTTGTTTTGCCTGTATTGTATTCGACATAAAATGGTGACAGCAGGTTTAAATTCGGATCAGTAATGCAGCAGAGGGACGATGGAAATATGACAAAGAATCAATCTCCTCAGATAATACCCCAAAGTTTTAAATTCTACGTAAAAAAGGTTAAATTATGAACATTTAGGACATAGGGGATATAGAGAGACCTCTGGCTCCTTCCACCGAAAATGTAGAAAATAATCCAAAGGCAATATTTACAGAGGTGTGAGAGAGGGCCTATGTATTTTCAGGAAAAGAAGAACAAATCTAAAACTTTTGAAAAAAAAAGGTCTGCAGTGCAAAAAACTTTCAACATTTCCATGTTTTTGAATTGCCAAAAAGTCTGAAAAGTATATGTTTTGAGCAGAGATAAAAATCTGAAATCAGATGAAACTCCCACATCCCTGTATTCAATGTTGCGTCAAATGTTGACGTCTAATTTTCTTATTATTTTTGTCTTCCTAAAAGTAATATAAAATGTTGATGACTGATGTGTTCTCAATATTCAATGACTTTCTATGTGTGTCTGTCATCCTATGAAAATGTACTAAAAAATGATCAACATCCCAGTAATCATTGCATGATCTATGGTGTCCAAATCCGCACCCTTATGAAAAAGGAAAAGAAAAGAAATGATATTAACTAAATATATGTATCATTAAAGGTTACACTGCGCGCGATAAATATCGTGATGCACTCGGTATAAGAATGTTTTTCTTTCATGTTGAAACAGTATTTGTATTCAGTAGAGCTTGATAAGTTATTGATGGATTCTATTTCAAAGTCGTAACAAGGCGATCGATGAATGTTTCCCCGTTTCCTATGTGAGCTTCTGTACAGCGGGCTTTCAGATTTCAGTGGTTCTTTCAATGTAGTTTATCATTTGTATACAATGTGATCTACACGTTAAAATTTGTTAAATTTCTTTTAGCACTATCTAAGGGTTCCTTCCGCGTGGAAACGAGAGATAACTGTCAAAACCAGCAGGATTTGATGAAGCCAAAAGATTTGAACAACTTTGAGCTTCTCGGAAAGGCATGGAAGCAGATATGTGGTGGATATGATAGAGAGTATACATGTGTATTTATATTACTATCATATAGTATATGATCCCTGGATATTTTGTGATAGTTGTAAGTATGTTTTTAAATCTACACATACACATGTACTATCTTAATCATGTAATTCCTGTAAGGATGTGGTCACACTATGAGTCATTTATTTTGGTACAAAAATAAGTATTTATGACAAGACCAAGTGTAATTTGTAAAAAGAGTAAGTTCAAAGGCAGATATTTCAATACAAGCATATTTTAGCATACATGTCGGTACAATTAATTTGGTGAAGGAGTTGCATTGCATAAATTGGAATTAAACGTACAATAATGTGACTTCGTAAAATGGCTGCGACGGTGTTGTGCATTCTGTGGTGTGGTTGGCGATGCTCCCTGTTGAGCAGGGATTGAACTTTGTTTCTTATAGCAAGGATCTCGATGAATTTAAGATGGCATGAAGGTGGAATAGTCCTTTAAGCATGTTATTATTATTGTTGTTGTTGTTTATGTGATGGATGTTGATTATTTTTTTCAGTGAAATACTTCCAAGATGAAAATAGCAATTACAGTGAAACCCCGTTATAACGAGGTACCGGTTTATAACGAGGTAATATCGCCGGTCCCACGGACCTCGTTATAACGGGGTTTCACTGTACAGTGAAAAGCGTGTGTATTTAAATCGGAGAGAAATGCTGCTCTCGTGCAGTACTAATTTCAATGTTTCACGAATGCCCTTCATTTTCCTAGATTGCAGAGAGATGTGTTCTATTCATCCAACTGAAAGAGAAATTCATTTCAAGTTTACTTGTTGACAGGGTCCTTGAACAAAACAGTTAATAAAAAGCAAAGTTACTTTTTAAATTCTTAATGTTTTTGCATGTCTTTACCCACATGACATTGGTCAAAATCACATCTGGATGAATTGATGTAACTCCCTCAAATCTTAACTACAATATTTTCTCATGCAGTTATAAAGAAGATATTGTATATCCGGTGCATCAATTTTCTTTATCATAGAGTTATGATGACTCAGCAGTGATGACATTCCAGTTATCGACAAAAAAAAAATCTATTTTTCGATCAAAATCAGTGACCAAGAAATCACTTCATCTTAACCCATTGAGGACGAGCTGATATTGCTACAACACACATTTCCCATAGACACCTGCCCAAGTAGGCCTACACTCGGGACTAGTCTTCAGTGGGTTAATTTGCAATGTGCCTGTGACCTGATTGAAGCGTTTCCTGAAAAAGATGTAAAACTTTTTTGGTTTATACTTTCCTGATTTCATACCCAACTTTTACAAATCTGTCACTTTTTCTTTGGACTTTAATCTTTTCATAGTCACAGGAAAGTCTGCCATGGAATTAAGTTCCATTCCAGTGCTTTTACTTACCTTATGGATATATCACCGCCATAAATTTCTAAAATTGACAAATCAGTAATTTAGTTACTGCAAGTCTGAGTCAAATCAAAACCTGCGCCCACTCACTAGCACATGCAGTGTACTAAGGAAGGCGACACAAGATTATAGCTTTATGTACAAACACACACACACACACACACACACACACACACACACACACACCCACTAAGCCTCCAATTTGAGAAATCTCACAAATCTCTAACATCTTCACTTTGCTTTCACATCTTTGTGATTTTTGTCTGATTCATGATGACTCGCATAAATTTAAAGGGATTGTACAGTTTTACTTGAGACCTATCTTCAGGTTTCTAATTCTTTCGGTAAGACAATAAGAAACCTTTTATGAAATATGAACGAGGTAATTCCAACTGGAATTCAATGTTTATTTGATGAAAATTTGTTTTGAAATGGCTGAGATATCCAAAAGAGAGCAATCCTACTAAAAGATGGGACCCATCTTTTATTAGGATCGCTTAGTTTACTTTGTTTTTGGATGTCTCAGCCATAACAAAATTGATTTTCATCAAATAAACTTTGAATTCCTCTTAGAATGGTATGCTCTGTACTACATGTATTTCACAAAAAGTTAAAAGCCCAACTCTCATCTCCACCAATACTAAACTATCCTTTTAACTTTGTACTTCACTCATAAGCATACCATCTAGAAACATGGTACAAAACCATAACACTGTACAGTATAAGTATTTAATACAGATGATGTATACATATATACCATACCAGCTTTATTATGTTATTCTTTCACAATCATGTTACATACAATATATCAAACATTATTGATATTCATATACTTTCATGGAAGATTGTTCGACAGAACAAAAATGACAATCATCCCTAGACCTTCCACCTTTGACCCTTCACACGAACCTGTTTAGGCAAACAATCAGACCATATATTATTCTATTCAAGCCCCACTTCAAAAGCACTTAAGGAAACATTAACCACCTGTTCATGAAACCAATCGGACCACATTTCATTTTCTTCCAAGTCCTTTGTTAAAAGCACATGATAAAAAGAAAGTTGAACACCTATTTCCGCAAAACCAATCGGACCATATTTCATTTTCATCTAAACATCATTTCAAAAGCACGTAACTGGCCTGCCCCTCCCCCCCCCCTTCCCCTGCAGAGCTATTAACTCACTATTAATGCTTATTAGGCAATGTGCATTCAAATTACACACACACACCTCAACAAACACGAAGCATTTGAAAGCATTCAAACACGATATAACACCATGCACATACACCTACATCATTATCTCAAATCTACCCACTGGCAACGTTTCAATGAACAACCATATCAGACATGTGTATCTAGAGGTAAAACATAGGTGATTCTGATTAAACTACAAAAAGTGGCATATTGATTAATCTGTGTGGTGCACTATCTGATTCTCTGTCATGCGTTTGTCAGTTCTGTGGTAAGGGCGTTTGTCAGTTCTGTGGTAAGGGTCATCACTAAGCAATCAGAATGACAACATGATAGAAATAACCAACGCATCCTTAAACTTGCAAAGCAATGCAACCAAAACATGTGTTTCCTCTTTAATTATCAAGTGATGATACTGCCTAGCAACACTATCTACAACAGAGGCTTTTATCTGGGAGGAGATTATTTGCCATTAAATGCTGTCACTCACTGAGGTTACCAGGATGCATCTTGCTCGCCACTGTAGTTGTGTGCAACAGCTCCAACAGCTCCAAATAGTAGACAACATCATAAAAACCCTTACAACTGCTGCTGTGGCTTTTGTGACAAGTCTCGTACACTAACTGCCATTACTTTCTTTTGTTGTCTCATGTGCTACAACCACATCGGTAGTTGCTACAAGTGGCATGCAACAACGTCACAAGTCTGCATTATCTGCAGATACACCCCCAGTCCACACCCTCCAGCCCCCCCCCCCCCCCCCCTACCCCTCACTAAGAAAAAATTGCACTCTTTTGGGGCACATACAATAAATTCCTAGCCCAGGTAACATATCACACAATATTGCTACCTCCCACAATGCAAAAGAATATAATGTCTATCTATCTCTTACTTGCTCAAACGCATTTTCCCAAACAATTCCACATGCATATTCTCTTCTGCATAAAGTTACAAGCTAAATATATATCATTTCTAAATAAAACATCAAACATATATCAATATCTTCTGCAATACAACGAGAGGGACACTTTTGAGTACTGGATTGCAATAATTCACATGATACATACTTCGTAAAAGGAAATGCGTAATGTCCAGATACCTATCTACAAACTTGACAAACGTGACTCTGACGATCAAACTTTATGTTTGTACAAATGCACAGATAAACATAGATGAAAAAGAATTGACTGATCATTCGTGCACACTTGGCAAAGTCGAAATGAAAGATGGACGCATGCAGAGCTGGAAAATAACTTTTACGAAAGAGTAGAACACGCACTGAAGATGAGAGTAATAGATCCTCTCAAGTTTTGTCATTCATATTTACAACCCATTCATATTGCTGTCACACAATGGTTTCTTGCTTGTGTGAGATAAGGGCACCCACTTTCCCAGCATGCAAATACATCGTATCACAAGGAAGAAAGAAATATCCAAAGACGCGCATGACTCTTGCTACCCTACTAGACGTCGCAAGCTCAAAGTTCTAAGAAGTGGGGAACAAAAAAAGGAACAAGAAATAAATCTTTAAGCATCATCATGGGACTCTCATACATGCAGGAAACTGGAAGATGGCTGTGTCTGTATATATCCTGATTTCAACTTCTTCTCGATACAAAAAGATACTAATATGACAAATTAATACAATTACAGTTGTATACAGTCTGCATTTCTATGGATTTGTGTCGCTGTACAGAAGAGGAGACATTTGCTTACTGGTGTGTGACATGTTCTTAAACCACGATTGCGTTTAATTACAATTGAGTGCAAATTTCATCCACACCCCCCCCCCCTCCCCCGAGCCAAAAGGGGAATGGCTTGCCCCTGAAAACTACTTCAGAAATCTGCTTCTGTTTAAACTGTTCTCATGCAAAATTTGTGATTCTCTATATAGCACAGAAAACAACCAGCTACAAACATTTCAGCAAGTTTCTAGATGGGTGAGAAGAGAAATTTTACTGAAGTGTTTGTGTAAATGGTAAATGTCACAAGTTATTTGTGCACTGGAATGACATGTCTACACAACTATTCACGTGCCTGACAGTCAATGGAATTACACACATGCTAAAATTCCCTCTGCACAACCAGGGGAATTCTTGCCATTTATTGGCTGTTAACAAACCAAAATATAAATCATGTTGTTTGCAGCCTAGTATTGTTTACCACATCATACACATGTTTCACTTAATTCATAATCACCTTTTTGGTGTACATCAACTAATTTGTTGGCTTGGATAGACATGATGGTATGTTTTGTTTTGTTTTTCCTTGTGCTTTTGGCATATATACATTTGTATCTCTGCACGTGGCACCACCAAGCATGCAATAATTCCAATATTTGTTTCCGGGCATATACCACATACTTCATCCTTATAACCTGCATATATCAGAGAATATCGAATGATACAGTGGATTGGGGAAAATCCTGTCCAAGTATCCCATGAGTTGAACAAAAAGGTCCACATATCTGCTACAAAGGAAGTGATGTGATCACAGAAATGAGTCATCCGCACGAATGAGCTGGAATGCGTCGTTGAAAGTCTGCGTCCATCCCTCTTAATCGCTACCCGACTGAAAAGAGTATTTACTGGCCTGTAGAGGGAGACAACAGGTTCATGATACAAGCAAACAATATTATGTCACTGTTTAAAACAGGTGCATGTATCAACCTCAACAGTCGCAATGATAATCAACTTGCCAACAAACTTTGACTAGGTACTGTCTCATTAAAGAATGAATTCAAACAAGATATCACATTTATTCAAATTCATGACATTCTTCATTCTTTCACTGCAACTGATTGGCAAATTGCCCTACATTGACGTAAATAAGCACTGAATTGATCAGTGTTTTAGTATTAGCCATGATAAAAGAAATCATGGGCATACATACTCAAGCAGGATTCGAACCTACAACCTCCTGATCTCCAGACAGGCATCATCTCCACTAAACACCCGAGCTTCCGCCCGACAGCAAGTGTTGGTTGTAATCCTTATAGCATGCAGTGGGTACTGCGTGATTATTTAAATTCTAGTCTGTCTAGTGGAGATGACGCCTGTCCGGAGATCAGGAGGTCGTAGGTTCAAATCCTGCTTAAGTATGTATGCTCATGATTTCTTTTATCATGGCTACTACTAAAACACTGATCAATTCAGTGCTTATTTACGTCGATGTAGGGCAATTTGTCAATCAGTTGTAGATATCACACATTTGTTTGTCACAAGATGGGGAATCACGGGACATCATAGTTGTCATTTGTCATCCCAGACTTGTAACAACCAAGTCAAAACTTTTCTTGGGGCCACGTTTATAGTTGCTCAGAATGACTACAAAAAAGGGGGGGTTTCTGCAGTATTTTTTACAATATGTAACTATCATGGTGAAATTGTGACTACATGACATCACAGTCATATGAAGGAAAGCATCATGCATGTTTGTTATTGTGACTGAAATAATCGTTCTTGTGAAAAAAAAAAGTGAAACTTTAACAGTTATAACCTTTCTTATATTTGGTCAGCTTTGAAAGGAAACTTTCCATGTTTATTCATTTTCAGCTAAAATTCATCTGGAAGTGTCAACTTGACCCTGATGTGGTATTTCACTCAATCAAAACATCATTGCAGAGCACTGTAAGGATGGGTTCACTTTGTTAAAAACTATACCTTGACACCATTACATGTCTAGCCTTTTACAAAGAAAGGGTACAGTCAACGTCACCTTAGTCAGGGCTCCACACTAACTTTTTTGTTTGGTGGCCCGTTGGGGCCACCAAAATCCTCAATTTCAAAGTTTTGGTGGCCCGAGAGAAAAATTTGGTGGCCCGAAAAAAACAAACAAAAAAACATTAAACGTCCTGTTTTTTTAATGAGTCAAATATTTAAGTTTTATCATAGTAAGAACTGGAAGTTGGACATATCTACTCATAAATAAACCTCAACACTCACTCTCAGGCACTCATTTAGTCCTTTTTATCCATCCTTTAAACAAATTTAACTGCTAATTTCCGGCGCAAAAAGTTACAGATTTATTGACATACTTTTTACGAAATTTTGGTAGCCCCGAGGCGGGCCACCAAATTTGCCCTTTTTTTAAATTTGGTGGCCCGACTTTCATTTCTGGTGGCCGAGGGCCACTGGGCCACCGTTAGTGTCGAGCCCTGCCTTAGTCTACCTTACACAAATTGAAAAACTGGCTGAGTTGAAGAATGATTCTACTATGGATTGATACAAACATGACTTAATGCTATATTGTAAGTAAAAATTCATGCAAGATAAAGAATTTGCTCAGGTCCCCTCAGATTGGAGCATTCCAGACGATTTTCATAATTTCACATCATGTGGTTCATAAATCAACAGCTCCATGTATAGACTTGTTGGATTCATTGTGGTCCTTGAGCAGAGAAACCAATAAACTGAAAATCTTAAACAAATTACACTGAACAGTGTTGATGACATCAGAGCCTCACATATTTCTGAAATGTAGCAGTGTAATTCCACTACAATACTGCCTGCTTAACAAGTTCACCTTTGAAGAATCTATGAACGCCTTATTCTTTCTTTCTGCTTCCTTAAGCATTCTTATGGCGAGGCTGCCATGTCATCATCCTTGTTCATTGCAATTTGTTATAAATTTCGAAAACATTCTCATTCCTCATCCCAATCACTATAAATTCTGAAATGCCATACTCAGTTTAACTAATTTATAGCTGTTCAAATGTAAAAGTCTGAAAATCATCTGGAGGTCCCCTTTAAGTGAGGTTGACTGTATGTGAATCAATGATGTCCCTGTAGCATTTCCAATGATCTTTACCTGAAGGATGCCCACGATGACACCGAAGAGCCCGATGGCGCTGCCGAAGATCTCGACAATGAGCACCTTGACGAAGAGGCTTGCATCCTGGGCGTCGGCCAGGGCCGCCCCGCTGCCCACGATGCCGACGCAGACACCACAGGCCAGGTTGGTGAAGCCAACAGTCAGCCCCGCCCCAAAGATGGCATAGCCTGAGATGGGGAAAGGTATGGGCAGAAGGCTATTTATACAGCGCTCAACATTAGCGGTGGCCACGAGCCACCAAAAATTGATGTCAGGCCACTAAATTTTCTAAAGGCTTACCTTTTGGTGGCCCAATCAGGCAACTGAGATTAAAAAACAAAAACAAAAACAAAATGTATGTTTACTTTTATTTCAGGCAAACACAATTCTTTTTGGGCCATCAAAATGTCAAATTCAAAGATTTTAGAGGCACACACAGGCCACAAGAGAACATAACTTAGTGTCGAGCCCTGCTACAAATATATATACATTTTCCCCTTGCTCAATGAATGAATATAAATTCATAGTTTTGAAAAACAATCATGCAGCCTTCCATGTAAAAATGTCTAAATTACTTTGCACCTTTTTACAATGCAACACTTTTAAAAGCCTGTCAAGCTTGAAAAAACATGCCCTGTGGAACTCTTTAATTTTCTTTTTATCAAAAACTTTAGAACATTGAAAAAAAGGAAAACCAAAATTAACCCCCACTCAAATACCCATTACGTACTGAAATTCAAATCATTTCATCATTTGTCATTCTGTACTAACACAGTTTCTCATTTTAGGCATGTAATTAGCTCTCACTCTCTGGGGCCCCACTTCATTAAAAAGTTGTGATGATAGCAACTCCTGCTGGAATGGCAATTGTCATGGTAACAAGAAGAACCCAGCTTCCCGATTGGCTGTTGCCATGAAAAGTTGCTACTCTAGCAAGAATTGCTATCCTTACATTTGTCATGAAACGGGACCCAGGACGATTGAAAAATGTCACACACCTGCTAGATAGTTACTCCTCATCAAATCTTCCGACACGCCCACCCCGTAGTCTTTCACCTGGCCCGAGAGAACGATGGCGATGATGATTCCGTAGATGGCCACGGCTTCGCAGAAGATAATACTGCACAGGGCGTGGAGGGACAGGGAAGGTCAATGTATCATGAATAACTCTTGAGAACCAGTTGAAATCTTATACACGGTGCATGCACACTGGTGTTGAGCTCTCAAGCTACTATGTTTATCGTTCCACTAAGATTATTTCAAGCTGGAATGTTAGATGTGGAAATGTAAGATTCCAGTACATCCTCAAAAAGATAAAAATTACCTTAAAAAGAATTACACAGCATACCACATGTACAATATTGGATTGTACACTGAAGATTTATTTGTGGTGACCCAAATAAAACCAAAAATGCATTACAATGGCTTGCATACTCCATGTGTCCTATATTCTTTTCTTTTTTTTTTAATTTTATTGAGCTACACGCATATCTGTGCAATATCAATGTGTTTACATATTGAATTTGCAAAGTGTATCAATAACATGACTACCATTCTTCTTTCTGAGATGTATACATATAACAAAGGTTAAATATTCATTACGTAGGTTTATTGGTTGGACAAAGAGTAGCAGTATGCTTCACAGACTATCAAAGTAGGCCTTATTGTTTGGAGTGACTGAAATGATATGTAACAAATTCAACACTCAATTCAAAACCCTTTACTAATACACGACCAGAAAGGAAACGCACAAACAAAAACAAAACATTATCAACAGCCTTCAGTTACTTTGTCATGGTATGAATATATCATATGTGTTGGTGCTTGGCATACAGAAACCATGTACACAATGCACATCCTGGAATTGAATGAGCAATCACTGCACTTCTGGTCTTTCCTGTGAGTTTGTTTTTGGTCACTTCCTGTCTCGAGTTGAGAGATGGGTAATGTCCCTTTCAGACAGACAGTGATCACTGCCTACTCGGGATGAGCATCATACCACGAAACACCAGCATGGCACATCTATGTAGCATATATGTACATTACGTATAAATCATAAAATGTATCAACCTGTATTGTATATGGGCACTTCAGGTGTTTTACATAAAAGAAACACTACATGTAAATTGCATGTCAAGTACACTACAAACAAGGGAGGTTTTGTTTCTCTTACTCTGTAAATATACACAGATTCTTCTTCTTCATTGGAACATGTAATATACATGTAATAAATATTATTCATACTATGTTCTTCTTCATTCCAGTGCTGAGAATATTCAAGATGATGACTCGAATATGGCAGTTTTTCACTCTTTGAATTTATGCATCTTTACATGTAATCGATGTAAAGTGGATCACAAAAAAGTTCCTGAATTTACATGTACAATTGTATATTGTATATATATGCAAGCTAGCTATCACAATCTTAAATGGCAATATTGTTGTATTTACATATCAAGGTGAACTTTACAGCAAGAAAGCATTAAAGTGCAAGAGGGTTGTGACACAACCATGAAACACTATGAAAAATGCACACAAGATATCACTTACCTAATAAGATTCTTTGTTCTGATTCGTGGTGCTTTAACTCCGCCACCTATAATACTCGTCCCAGTTGTGAAAATTCCCCTGAAAGGAAGATACAGTCAAATCAATAATCAATTTTTATCACATATGATACAAAATCTGTGTTATAAAGCAAGCTTTAGACAACTTTTTTTTTTTTTTTTTTTTTTTGGGGGGGGGGGGGGGGCTTGAAGTTGAAAGGCACTCAAATATCCCTAGCTTCATTCTAGTAAGGCTACTAATACTATAGCAGAAAATAGAGCTCTTTTTATATACTTCAACACACTTTGCAGCATCTCTACCTCATTCAGAGAAAACCATACACTGTAGCACATCAGTCTAAATCAATTCTACTCCAGTTTGATAAGAAAGAAAAAAAATAAGGAAACACTATGGAATAGGAAGACTATCTAGCTTTTACAGCTAGCTAACATTCCACAAATAAGTGATTATCTTTTCCATTTATATCTTTTTAATGACTGCAATTTCTGTTTTTATCTGCTTCATGCCGAGTTCTTACCACATGATCCTTGTTCAGATTGTCACATCTTACACAGGAACACAAAAGTAATGATATTACTCATCCCAATTCCACATGGGGTTTACTGCAATAATGAATTCCCACCAATATGAATGGCAAATTAGCGCCACAGTCTTTGCTGTTGTTAGATGGATGACAAAAGAGACAAAACATCACAGCATCTCATGTTCAGGGGCAATATTTTCCTGAGGAAAAAGGGGGGGGGGGTGGGAGAGAGATGGTGCTTCACTCACCAGGCTGCACCAACAACGGAGAGTGCAATTGAGAGACCAACCCCAATGTCTGCCCACATGTAGGGCTCGATAGCTAGCAGGAACCTGAGAGAATGAAATGAGAGACAGAGAGGCTGGTCACAGACTTCCATCCCTAAACATGTCGGCGATTGATCGCACGATCAAAAAGGGAATTGTAGAAAAGCTTTGATGGGTTAAGAAAACCAGCAAAAGAGCATCCTTGTGCATGTAATGGCTCGAACACTTGGCATGGAAATAATCTTCTTGGTGAGCAACCATAATCGATGAGTTGATTATTATGTCACTTTTGAAGGAGTCCGGCATAGCACATTCACGACTTCTTCTTGATAACTTGCATTGGCTTGTTTTGAGGGCAAATAATTGATAACTCATTCATACTTCTGTCTAATTTGATTCAAATAGAATGTGGAGGACACAGCTGAAATCTGTAATGTATGTAGAAATTAGGATTAAGAGCTGCTAAAACACATTAATTTTATGCCCAATTACAATTTTTTTTTGATGTGTTGTTAGACAGTATCGATCACTGACTGTATTCATAAACATACAGTACTTCTTAGGGGCATATCCCAAAGAAATCAATATCATTCACAATCATGAATCCAAGAGCGATCTACACATTTGGAACAAATCTGGTGTCAATATTTCAAAACATAGTCTCATATCAATTCATCATCACAAAGACATTTTTGGCCAAAGCGGGAATGCGAAAAAAAAAATGGAAATACATGTAATATGAGCATAACAGTGCATACAAGGATACCTTCTCAAATTTTCATAAATTTTCATAAATTTTCTTAAATTCTAATTGGTCATGATAAGTAGGTTATCATTTTACAGCAATAATTTTCAGAATCAATATGAAACAATAAAATGCAAAACACTCACTGCAGCTGGTCTGTGGCCTACCGGTTACCACACAATTTCAGTGAAATAGCACACAAATTTCATTAAATTCGTAAAGCTTACTCACGCAGAAATATCGTGTGAGTACATTGTTCATATGCACGCAGGAAAAAGTTTCAGACCACTATGTATAGTAAAAGCATCATACTGTATATCATCAGGTACAATTAAATGTATCGACAGAATCTCTACCTTTTTTTTCAATTTGTGAATGATCAATATAAGTTATGATATCCATGTGAAAATACTCACCATCCTATGTCAAATCTGTAAATCTGTCCCGAGAGAAGGTACCAAAGCACTGCAACAGAACAAAGAAATAAGAAGTTTACAGATTTTAACAGGTGATGTACAAAAAGAAAGAGAAAAAAGATCAATGCGTACAGTTCATAATAACAACCAAGGTTTACAGCATCATCCCTAACCCTAAGCCATGCTGCACCTGATCATGGAGCAATGCTACTAATCATTGTGATGCTCATAGGTATTGGCTAATTACATGAAGTTCATCACAAATCAATACAGTACATGTATTACAGAGAAATATCATGGAGAGAATCAGGGCACTTTTAAAAGGTCGAATGTATGATTTAGACTTTACAATGTCAGACAGTTTCTCACCCCTAGATGTTATGGAGTATACTTAGAGAGGTTAGAAGAATTCTACTAATAGTATCATTACACATGTAACGTTGATGTGTATTTTTTCTTTTTAAATCTCAGACTGAAGTTATAAAGTTAGACAAAGAACATTCCCAGATCTTTGATTTAAAAAAATACAATAAACAAACTTGTGGCAATTGTGCTACAAAGTGGCACACTGTTGATCCAACAGCACAGGCCACAGACGGCAGAGGGTTTGGACCCATGCAAATCTAATCACAGGGCTGCCAACTCAATCAGCATGACATTCCGACAATTCACCCATTTTATTTTTGAGCATAGTGTAGGCTAGATAGTGGTGTAACCTCGAGCTATGATTGGATTGGAAAATCGGATTGGCAAATTTGCTGTCGGTATCGGATCGGAAATCGGCAAAATATGCAGAGCTGAAAGCTAGAGTGCTATGCCTATGAGCACTGCATTGTCGATCCTCAGTAAAAATTCATGATGTTAAAATATGTACATTTTAGTAGAATGATATGAAGTAAAAAGTGCTCCTTGTGCAAGTCAAATATCGGCACCAGCACCACGGTTCGACGATGCGCAAGGCAAAAGCTTTTACTGTAGCAGGCGGTTGAATTTTGAAAGGCATTGTGGTCGAATTGATGGCCAGCTTGCGCTACTAATACGCGCAGTATTAGGCCTAGTATTTATAGCTCCTCTTCCAACTCGGTTTGACGCAGTGTCATCCGAGCGAGCTGCCTCCCGAGTCCTAAATTGTTCTTGAAATGTGGGAGAGGCAATACTGTAAAAGTGGGTATTTTCGCACGACTAATTTTTCGCGCTTGGCCGGGTATCAAGAGTTTCGCGTGTTTTGTAATTCCCCGGAATCAAGACACCAAGTACAGGAACATACATGTATGGCAAGCAAAAATATTTGCGTGTATTTATTTTTACGCTAGTTTCTGGTTGCACGAAAATTTCAACACCGCAAAAATTTCCACTTTAAAGTAATGAGCGAATCATTTTGTCGGTTAAACTGAGAAATATTTGAAATCAATACTCGCTCTAGTCGTAGACTATCTGAACAAATTCATTAGCCCCTAGACTCGAGACTGCTAGTAGTCTAGTGCTACCAGTAGTATGGTTGAGGGGTCTAGATATCGCGCACGAAAGTTTGTGATGCTCTTATGATAGAATTATTCCACAATCGTACCTGAATTTCTCAATAAATATCACGAAAATGCAGAAAAATCACCTCCCAGAATCTCCTGATGATACGATTACAGAGTAGTGCGCTGTCACCGTTTGTACTGTATGTCGAACTTGAATTTCTGCGTTCAATTTCTCGGGGTATATAAAGGTCGCGCAGCTGCCCTCTGTAGTTTCATGTGTGAAAGTGTCTGCCCCTCTACGTGTGCGCTGCGGCTGTAACGTGCTTCGGCTTTCACAGAATATTTTTTCACTTGATATCAAATTTGTCCCTGTTTAAAGCAACAGCAGTTTTGCGTAAACGATCAATCGAACAAATTATGAATTCTATCGGCTTCGAACGAGACAAGCGAGGCGACACGTCTAGGCTACAAATCCTTAAAACAGATTTCAATTACAAGGAAAAAATGGGAAATTTAGTGAAAAATTTGTTCGAAATCAAAATTTCTCATCTGCTTCCTTCTCATGTTTAGCGGTTGTCAGGTATGTTTATTCCATGGGCGTATTGGCAAATTTTGCGCTTAGTCCCACGCGTAATATTGCTTGCTATAGTCTACGCAGTTTCGCTATGCGCGACCATTAAGTCCCTCTGCGAGATCTAATCCCCTTACTATACTAGACCTAGTCTAGTAGTAGTAGAGTTGATTCTAATAGTAGATAGGCCTATTGTCCATCCTCTCTCACTCTCTAGTCTCACGTCTCATAGCATCTCATTCTCCGCCCAGTCAATGACAATGCTTTTTGGTAGTTGCAGCTACTGTACAACTAACGTTAACAGCTCACACCACCATCACATGATCAAATAAATGTTAATAGACGTCTAGCCGGTTTAATAGCTAGCTGTGGCTGACCGGCCGGCTGTGCCCAAACCAAATTCAGCATCCATGACATAAACTGAACTGTATAAAACTGCACCAAACTGTCTCACGAGTCACTCTGTCTACGCTCTTGTGTGTATAAAGCGACAAGTAATTTCAGTGTCATTATCGAAGAGACTGAAACCCAACTGGCAACTGGCAACATACGCAAGTAACGAGGCGAAAGCAGAGTAAAATTCTTCTTACCTACTCCTGCCGCAATAGCACTCAAAACACCCACGAAAGTGTATATCTTGACACCCATCGTGCCTGTTCTATTCCAGCAAACAGTGGGAAGGACTATCCAGTATTCACAGCTAGCCTGGTACACGCCAGCAAATCAGTAAATCATGTGCTGATCAGGGCCGGTTCTCACATACAATGCAGTTTTTTGATAGTTTCGCAGTGGGACCTACGAGCAAGCTGGCTGTCGTTCTGTACTGTATAAATGTACGTTGCATTGTACGTTCAGCGTAAAACATACAGGCAAGTGAGTTGACCTTTGGCGATTGAACTCTTCTGTAGATGCGCATGACTTCCGGTTCGCACACACCACCTGTGTGAATGACAACATCATACCAGACAGAACAGAGTGTGTAATATTTTCTCTCATACGCATTTTTTGTCCTTTTCTGTTTCCTCTGTTACAATTAACAAAGCGCCTATCTTCATGATGTTGATGACGATGACGATGACGATGATAATGATAATGATGATGATGTTGATGATGATGATAATGATAATGATAATAATAATAGTGATAATAATAATGATGATAATAATAATGATAATTATAATGATAATTAATATAGAAAATTATGATGATATTAAGGTGATAATGGTCATCAGAGAGTAATAGAAGTTAGCGCTAGCTTTCTACTATTCGATGGTCACTGTCAAACACAAACATTTCCATGATCAGATCACACACAAATGATCAACTTTTCCTGGAAGTGTCATCCAAATCCGTTCATGACTTTACAGGTTATTTTGCAGACAGACAGACAAACAAACTAACAGTGGCAAAAACTCAACCTCCATGGCGGAGATACTAAATTGGCTCATGGCATCAAATTAGGCGTTCTATCCCCGGCCCAGTCATGAAATTGACTCCTATATCCCCACTTTAGGCGTTCTAGCGCGCACGCAGTCCCTGAAAACCCCGGATGGTCAACGCTCTGTTTACCTTTGGCCTCAATGTTGACATACTGATTGTGCAACCAGTGCCTTCCAGGATCCTCAGGACACGGTACTAGACTTGTTCCAACGAACACTATGCTAAGTAGGCTACCTAGTACCGGTAACTAATGATTCTTGGTTTTGTGTATACCATTACCCTAAATAAATGCGACTGATTCTTATACTTGGTCTGAAAAAAAAAAAATATTAGCAATAGATTAGAAAAGAGATGAATTACAAGTACATGGATAACCCTTCACCTCCCTCTCTCTCTCTATCTGTCAGACTAGTGTCCACATATGGAATCAGCAAGGCTTTTATCCAAAACTGTGCAACATCAATCTGTAGATGTCACTGATAGCTTTACAAAACCCTGTTTTTTCTCTTTTATTTTACTTTCATCTGAGCTTTGAAATATTCTGTGTTCAATACGCTTTTTCAACATGTGCAAATCAAGTATTGCTATGTAGACAAAATCTAGGAGTGAGGGTAAGAAAAAATGAAAACTTTTTTATTCTATTCATTCATTTATCTATCTATCTATCTATCTATCTATTTATTTATTTATTTATTTATTTATTTATTCATTCCCTCTCTTTTTTGAAGATACCAGGTAATAGAAATATTCTTGAGCTTCGGTCCTTGGGTAGACATTATGAAGCATCTAATACAGGACAGTGATTGGTAGGTTCAACAAATTATTGCCAAGATGCCCAGATGGGAATTTCATGAACCTCTAAGCACATCTACAATAATGATAATAATAATAATAATAATAACAATAATAACAATAATAATAATAATAATAATAATAATAATAATAATGATAATAATAATAATAATAATAACAATAACAACAATAATAATAATAATAACAACAACAATAATAATAATTATAATAATAATTGTAATCATCATCATCATCATCATATAAAACACACACACACACACATACTATTATACATATAATTTGTACATATACATTAAGATATTTTTGCTTACACAGAATGATAAATTTCACTAGCTAATTGTTGTTGTTGTTTTTCTAAGCATGCTTCATACACCCATTCTTGTTTGATCATAATGTTAATGTTTTGGCTCAGCAAATATATTGTCATGATCAGAATTTAATACAGAGTATCACGTGTTAAATCTTACGTTTGACATACATTTACCTAGTTGAGATCCAAACAAAACTTGTTGTACTTTCTATACAGTGTATGTCTGTTCGAAATGTCTATTCTATGTCTAATTCTCATTTGCCCTGCATGTTCATTTATACATCTTGTCCCGGGTAATGTAATGATAAATACATGTATGTATACAGACAGATTGGCAGCCATTTTATATTTTGCTACAAGTAGCAGAGATGTACATGTATGTATGTGCACGAGATAGAATGTGTGTGGATGAATGTTTAATAGGAGTTACTGTTATGAATGCAAAATTTTCATGCCAACAAAACCAGATGACTATGAAATTAAGATATTTTGGCTGGCTGTAAAAAGAGCTGATGGCATACCAAGGTATACGGCTCTGAATGGTCACGCTAGTTGTTACATGCAAGCACAATAGTAAGCACTAGCTGCAAAATTTGTGGTCACTGGCCATGTTTGACAAGTTGCTGCTCATATGCAGGGTCTTTAAACAGAGTATTTCTCTCGGGAGGGGGGGGGGGGGGGGGGGTTGAACTCCGAAGTTCATGGACCCTACCTGCCAAAATATCAAAAAACCTTCATAAAATCCATAAAAATTCCCAGATCACTATCAAAATTTAATCATCTGTTCCTTGTGTCATTCTCAACCTTTCCTGTAAGTTTCATTCAAATCCGTTGACAACTTTTTGAGTTATTTTACACACAAACAAACAAACAAACAAACAAACAAACAAACAAACAAACCAACGCCAATGAATACAAAACCTCTTCCCTTGGTGGAGGTAAATATGTGAGGTAACCACAAGACAAAGAATTCCATATAGAGGATTGGCATAGAGTTCTAATGACTGTAATATCAACATCAATAACATCAACACATACTTCTATGTACTTTCATATCTTTGATATAAAATTGAGCATTATAGCAATAAGAGATTACTTGATTAATTCACATTCTCCCTCATTTAATGAGGGTCGTACATGATTATTCCTTACACACTAAACACACGGACAATCCAAATAAAACTGAAGCTAGTCTATGTGCACCAGCTTTTCTATTTGTGATCCTAAGTCTTGATAAGCAGTCACCCTCGTAAGAGATATCTCTGTCATTGTATATGTGATGATATCAAGTTACATTGTGTCATCTGGCCTAAAACAGCCAACAGTCAACGTGAAAGTGCAAACCAAAGGGAATACCTCAACAGATTGGCAGGGATTACAGAAGTAGACCATGATTATATTGAAATTGCGGGGAATATATGTCATCTCTCTCCCTATGTCTCTTATACTCCTCTTAAATGATTAGATAACCATACAAAGGTGACACTTGAGAAAGTTTTCTACGTCACCGACACCTCAAAATTTCCAATCCTGTATTATCAGCCATATCTAACACCCAGAGAGATAGCTGCTACATGGTACATCTGCACTCGTTCTCTCTTTTACAAAAAGGGTAATATATAGGTTATCTCAGTGACGGGGCAAAATATGAAAATAATTACATAAAATCTGATATATATCATAATAATTTCCACCATTATTGCAGCTGAATAATACGTCTCTGCAAGATTCAGCTCATGACAATGTTAAAATTTGAATAAACAAACATTATCACACATGTAAGGACCCGCACAAGTTTGTGTTACACAAGATTGTGTGGGAAACGAAAACTTACATCATTCATCATAGGGCAAGTACAAGGAAATGATGGGAGTTTGCCGTAACAGGTCACATCTTTATAATTAACATTTACAATGACATCTACAGAACATGGGAGTATCTTTGACATACACATGGTTTACGCATGTTTCACAAGGGCGTACAGTGTACTAGTAATCCCAACAAGCATTTGTGCGTATACATGTACCGGTAGCTGCGTATGGAACCTCTTTTCACCGTAATGATGTAAAGGTCACAAAAAAGAGAGGTAGCATGAAGTATGTGGAGATTCTTCTCTCGTAACTTGGCACTTTTTAGCTCTAAAGGTGGATCAGTTTTAGGCATCACTGTCTGGATGTATTTACAACACACAAACATTGTCATAATCTCCAAATATGTGTATCATATAGGAAAACATTGAACTTTAAATTCCACAATATTACTCTCTGACATTTGACACATACTGTTTATGCCATATATTTAGCGAGTTTAAATTTTCACGAATCGGAACTTCTCAACAATTTCGCAAGTGGTTAAATTCGCGATCGTCCAACCCTGTACCGAATAGAGAAATTTATACACGTACGTCACATTCATAGCTTGATCAGAGTCAATATTTTCGTGTGTCTTTAATTTCACAAATTGCACCTGACTCGAGAAATCTGAGAAATTTAAAACCTTGCAAAATATTTGGTGTATACAGTAGTAAAGAAACTAATCCATTTCCTTTTGTGAGGGTGCATATGATATACAATACGTTTGCAATGACAATGAGATTTTAGAGTCACTTCATCGTGGGATATTGGGGGCTGTATTTAAAAAATGATGAAAATACCAATGTTATCATGAAAGTGTAATAAGACATTTATATCATAATCTCTGTTTCACTGGAAAAGAGGACATTTAAAATCATCGCACTGATGTGATATGAAAATATATCTCATGATGATAATAACAAACCAAAATATAGAATTTTAGGCATATCAGTGTTTTCATATTACTGTATAAATGGGAATTTAGAAATATCACAAGGTCTTATTATACAGATTCCATGACGTGGGAGTCCTTTGACATTTGTAGGTCTTTCATCAGACACTGTGCTATAACTTAGATTGAAGCATGTTGATTACAGGACTATGACAGAGGATTAGAGGACTTTCACTCAGGCAATCTGTAATGCCTGTATGCCAGTACTAACGACCAATCAAAAGTAAACCCTATCACATCCTAGGTTAAGATTCCACATACTATCTCACACAAAAAGTCACCAATACTTTTGAAATCTTCCACAAAGCAACGCTCGAGAACCAACATTTAATCCTTCATATATTCTTGCCACTATACATCACCTACATCACAGGGAACCATCATAAATACACTCCATATTCTCTTATCCACAGTTTCCTCTAAAAACTGAAACATTCCCATGCCGCCAGCAGGCATATCTAGAATATCTTATACGCTATTCAAAAATGCATCCCATAATTCATAATGAATATCACTTTGACAAATCACATTGACATTTATATATGTGTATATTCAAAGAGAAGGACAGAGATAAAACATGATGTAGCTATGTCATATATTACTCACAGACAATTTGCAGGACATATACTCACTTATGGTATAGAAAGTTCACTCCACACATATGTATACATGAACATTGTGCACAAAGCAACATTGAATGGGATTCTTAGACAATTCTGAAAATTTAATGAGTGCAACATATGTCATATGCAAATATCAATCACTATCAGCAAAAATACTAAGAAAATTTTTACAACCATTTTTTTCAATATTCATACCATTAACATTCCATGTTATAAGAAAAAAGTAAAAGCTCATTTTCTGATAAATATAGCAAAAATAAAACAAAGTATTTTGATACTCACAGCAAGTGTATTTTTTGTCATAGATTGTAATGACACATAAATTTTTCATTTCATAAAGTCAGTCAAGAAAAAAACAAATGATGCCAGATATGCAGAGAAAGTACAAGCACACGCATTGCATTTACCCGTTTAGGATAAGACGGAGGTACCAGGTATACTCTGGCCATTGAGTATGGACAACGTTTGCTATATATTGAAGCATAATATGGTAAAATCATTTTCAAGTAATTGAGACGGGTTATAAATCATACTATGGTGTTTGATATATGGTGAGTAAAGACAGAAAAGCTGGACTGATAACTGATAGTTAAAAATAGTCAAGGTAAATTGTATCAGAAAAATATGAACAAAATTATTTGTTACCCTTTTGTGGCATACATATTCCTCATGTAACCATGAAAAAAAATTACAGTATATAAAACAACAGAAAATTGAGCTACTTCAATAGCTTCATGGTTATCACAAGACACTGTCTCTAAAAGAAATCAGCATTTGTGACTGCAAGAATTTTATAAAACATTTTCTCCCACATGATAAGTGTGGAAAATCTAACATGAAACCCATGTTTTCGCAGAAATATGCACCGAAGATGTGGTTGCGTCTAAAAACTTGATCAACACGATCAATCTACAAATTAACAAGCATGTGAAATTTTTATAAATAACACATCGCACATTCGAAAAGTTGCTCATGCTACGGACTTTGCCTTCACTGCAAGCTGAATCTGAATTTGTATTCATATCATGAATGGAGAAATAAATTTTAGCATCGTATGCATAGGAGATAACTTAAATATATCATGTTTGAACAGAGTATAGTGAGTAGGATGACAGACCGATAGAGATCTCGGGATAAGAAAAAGATCAGCACACCTACAGATGAACTACGTCTTGTCTTTCCATGATGTACCTTTGACCTCGATGGTACGAGTGATGCAAGCTCTCGGAGAAGGAGGGTTTCTCAGATGCTGCTCTGATCAACGAAGGTCGAAGGTCATGATTGTAACCCTATCATCTGAGGCTGTCGAGGTAAGCCGAGAGGAGCATGGACGGGGGACGGAAGAACTCGTTGTTGTTCTCTACTCTGGTCTGACGCCGACCCTCACAGTCAAAACCTGCATGAATGCGGGTAAGAGTCCAAGTGAGACAGATTGCAAAGAGCTTTTCACACCATGTTATATTATGTTTATTTTCTTTCTTTCAAAGGTACACCTGATTATGATGTTTGCATTATTCAGTGTAATGTACAGAAAAGTCAGATCAACCAGCTATACAGAAAAACAAAATAATAAAATGAATAGATGAATGTATATCATCAATTCTTAATGTTTGTCCACCTGGTGCCGTGCAGAATATATTAATTTGATTGAAAAAGACGACTTTCCGGGCAAAATTAACCTCCCAAAAGAGTGAATGCTGCTTTAGAGACAAGTCAAAGACCTTACTGACTACATCCCAAATGTGATTGACTCCTATAAAGCACACTAAGCATATAAAATTACACAAATGTCCCGAGTCAACTGATAGGCCTAGAATTAACAATGTGCCAAAGCATTGCCTCCCATTATGCAATGGATAAAATCTAAATGGAGGGAAATCTGCTATTAGAAACTCTACTTCTTGAAAGGAATAATTGGTACTTCTATCTCTCTTCGTTGCTGTGGTGCTCGTTAGTAAATCTAATAAACAGTCTTACTAGTCCCAAATAGTACAATATAATTTTATGCTTGTATAAATGTATGGCGTGTACAGTCATTGGGGCTATCTCCCTGGCAGCTCACAAGCAGAAGGACATAAATCCATTGTTTGCTTACACCAAGAGAACCTTTCTGGTGAAAGAATATCATGATTTGTGGCACAGACTCGACGGTCTGTGCATGAGATGGCTTACTCTCGGAGCTGAGGTCCAGATACTGGCAGACGGCGTGAAGGAGGAGTCGGTCAAAGCTGCTGGGCAGGCTGGAGATGAAGACGGAGCTGGGGTCGTCACCAAACCACTCCAGGAGCTCCTCCTCGTGACCCTCCACAGCTCCCTGTAACAGACAAAGGGTCGGGAGACATAGATGAACGCACAGTTCTATATTGGTTTCTAAGCAGCGAGGACCTCAAGGGCTACAGCTCCATTTTGGGACATACAACCTTCTGACAGTACACAAATTTTCAGTGGCAATTTGTTTCCTGAACGAATGCCACAGAAAGTACGAATGTTCACATGTTATCACTTACCCACAGCTTCCGCACTGCAGGTTTACTTCCTTTTTAGTCACATTGAGTATGCCACTACAGTGTATTGCTAACACTCTACACAGGCTGACATTTCACAACATACTGTGAGCATGTCTCCTTAAGTTGGATACAATGAAATCCCTCATCATTATCGTTCCATCATAGCTAATGTCAAATCTTGTGTATTAATACTTTACTTGACCATGCTGCTTTCTTTTTAGAAGGTTACAAGGACAGTTACATCTCATTCCCAAGCCCTCCAGCCGAAAGTGTTTTGGCTGGAGAGAAACTACTGCAATCTATAGCACGGGTGGGGAAGAAATTCACCTTCGGCAGGTGTCTCCGTCGCAGCATGGTCTGGAGGCGAGTGCTGATCCTCTTGAAGCATTCCTGGGGAGTGTGGGCTGGATTATCTGAAGGTCACATCGGAGGTTACCATGAGGAGGGAAAGGCAAAAACACTTTTGATTAGTGATCGCTCTCAACTCTACCATCATGTAGTAAGCATTTTATTTCTTAACTTCAAAAACAGCCCTGTGCACAATAATTATTTGCTATTATTTTCACCGAACTTATATCAAATCATACACTGACATGTATCAAAGGAGAGATAATGTGTACCTACAATTATTTCTACGAACATTACAAACTTTTTCAGCCTTAATTGGCAGAATTACAAACTAAGATCTGCTGTGACTGTAAGAAAAAAAAAAAGGCTTCTATGATCCTTGAGAACCAGACTATTCTCTGAGGCAATTGTTTGAGACTACAGTTAAAATGGTTGAACTATGTGTACACTTATTACACAAACTGGTAAGCTGCTTGAATTATAAGCAATTACGTTTTTAAAATCATTGTCTAGATTATTCAAACTTTATAGTTACCCATGGAGGTCTAGTGCACCCATGATAATACTGTAAAGCAAGAGATATTCGGGGAATGAAATTTTCATGCGTTGGAAACCACAGGCTTTTTTGCGGCATTAAATATATGTGAATTGCCACTGGCATCCAATGCTTAAAGTACACGGAGACAAGAAGTTTTGCATGCATTTTAAGTTTGCCAATCTTGGCTCTGGCAAAATTTGTGAAATTAAGAATGCACACCAAAATTCACGGTTTTACAGTACATTCCTGCTGGCTGCCAGTGGCTACTAAATTCATTCACATGTAATTCCTCCTTTCCCCATTCATTGTCCACCACTCTTACCCTTTCTCTGATCAACGACTTCGGTGGGCTTCTCTTTCTCCGCTGGCGACTCCACCTCAGAGAAAGGGTTACCGTTCTTGTCCTGGACGGCGGCACGCTGCCCAGACGCCTTCTTGGCCACCTGGAACATGCCCTCTTCCACCTCACGCAGAAACCGATCCTGCTCCTCCTCCGAACGGTTCATGAACTCACTCCAGATCTGCAACATTGGGGGTGGGGGGGGGGCGATGTCATATAATATCTCACCTCTTCAAGCCTTTAACAGCTGTCTTTGAAATATTTCTGGAACCTCTGATGATATTTTGCGAAGTAATCGTTGACAAAAAAAAGCCCCTAAATGCGCATCTCACATTTGCTGAAGACACTAACAATTCAAGAACTCCTGAAACCGGAAATGAGAATTTTTGCCAACTTCCTCAGGTCTATTTTGAAGTGCTTTAAGTCACGTGTGCTAAAATTTTTCTCCTGATATGCCTAGAATGAATGCAACATCGGATTTGGTTCAAGATCATCTCAGTGTACAGATGTTCATGTAGATGTTGAGGCATTAGGGGGGAAGGAGAATCTATATACTATCTCTTGGGCTACTAAGAGTCTGACCCTTTGGATCTGGACGAGGGAGTGGGGGTAGTCTGGACTCACCTCCATTTGTTCTTGCTGCAGAAAGAGCTGCTCAAAGGCACTCTGGTTTGAAGAGATGAAGTCAGTGATTTCCGGGTCCTTGACCGAGTACTCTTCATCGAGCAGGGTAAACAGGAAATTGGCTGGACAGACGGTGGAAGAAAGCGCATAGAGATCAAAATCAAAAGGTTTAATACAAAGTAATCTCTTCTGAAAGTGGATTTTCTTGAAACAAGCCAGGGTTTATGAATAGATCATCTACTCCACTTATGGCGAACATACGAGTAATGGAAGTGGTGATACAGATTAAAGTGATTACCAATAAAGGTTAATTCCACATCAATGGACCTACATGTATGTCAACTTTGATGTTGTGGCATGTCTATTCTCCCCAACTGGACATTTCAGGTTGTTAAATTCACAGAATGTGATGCTGTTTTGTCGTGCAACTTTCCATTCAATGAATTAGGCACTAATACTGTCACATAAATATTCATTGCGAATAGTATTACTATTACAACAAAACAAAATATTACAAAAACTACCAAACTACGAATACTGCTGATGCGCCACACAAATTCATGTGATTGTATGTATTTCTTCCACTTTTTTGTTAGTCTGTGCAGGATTTCACACAACCATTGCCTTGATCTGTTTTTAATGTCCAACAATAAGCTCATCATAAACCAATAATCAGGGCAGAAAATGTTTTAGAAACAATGTTAACTGTCACTCCAACGTAATGTCAGTCTATCATGACATTCAAAACCCAAATCTTATATCTGGCAAGGTGCAGGCTATTTATAAATACTCACTGTTTTCATTCCTGCGCGCTGCTCGTACACCGGTCTTCTTCTTGCGGCGAGGGGACTTGCCCAGACAACTCGTTGAGGGTGTCGCCTTCTTGGGGGTCAATCCTTGGTTCTGGGACGAAGCCACTGGCTTGTTTTCTCCACCAATCAGCCTAAAAATGATTATCACAATGGCAAACAATGTATATTGTAAACCACAGAACAAGTCTACACCATTTCATACTTTTTGGATATATACATACAATCCAGATTATCTTTTCCAGCAACTTTGTGAATGATGTGTGACACTTTGTGGGAGCTGGGCGCCTTTGAATGTTTCTACAGATTAATGGCGCTATACAAATGCTGTTTCATCATCATCCTCATCATCATACAATGTACATGTAGTTACTTGTACATGTAAGCACTTAGATTGGAGCATGCATTTTATCATAATCATTATGGTACTGCCCTTCAAAAAGCATCCCTTTCCATATTTCAACTGTTGCTAGGCAACCACCATCATCCCTTGTTTGTATCTTTGTACAAAATCTTACTACCAAAAGAGGCCTGGCATGGTAAGGATCCCTCGTGTAACTGTGTTAAATATTCTAAAATTCATTTCCTTTGTCAATTTTGACGATTGCAACAGTGACCAAAATGTCAGGGATGGGTCCGGTTTGCGGCACCCCTATGGGATTTATACACATACATGTAGCGCTATCCCAAAATGGGTGGATATTGATGAAATACATGCGATCTTGAAAAACTATGAAATTGTGAAGGATCGAGATAATGAATCCAAATAAAGTGTTCTAACAAGCTGAAGACTAGTTGGACCATCAAAAAAATATTTTGTTTTTGCAAAATGTTAATGTTTGAAGAAATCAGGGGACATTTTTGTGTGGGGTGCTGCAAACTGGACCCCCCCCCCCCCCCCCTGCCGCAAACCGGGTCCTCTTGGTGGTTGCAAATTTTCTGCACAAAATTAATTATTATGACTAGGGTAATTGTCCACCATACAAAATTGTGATGCAGTGTCAAGAGGCCTTTGGTACCTCTTCCAATGAAAAAAAAAAAAAAATTATTTAATTTCTGTTGCCCGTTTTACAAGAATACTACTAAATACCCTTGAAAAGGCCTCAACCTGCCGCAAACTGGGTCCGCTACTCTAGTACGCACTGCACGCACAGCACATAAAAATGTATTGGCTTTATTGACTGTTGATGAGGATGTGTGGGAAAACGTGAAAATTCACTGTTCACTAATGGTTTAAATCAAGGACAAAATTTCGAATGAATATTTTAATCAAATCGTAATGTAATGTCAATGCATTTTCTAAAAAAAGTTTCGTACAACATGGTGTTCGATACAACTCGGTTTATGTGCGTTGTCAATACAAAAACAGCGGTCGATCTAAAAAAGGAGCGGCACCGCAGGGAGCTGAAAAGAGGCCACTCAAGTTCGACTGTGATATTTTTGCACTGAAACTTCGAATTGAAAAGGGAGCAACAGCATTTGATAGTGCTGAATTTTCTCAATCACATAGGTCAAGTTTTTACGTGAATTTCAGTGTTGAATGTTCTTATCAAGCAAATAAAAATTAGGCGGTCGATGAGTAGTACAGGACCAACCATGTATTCCAAGCAAGTAAGCTAAACATCAACATGATCAAACATACAAAGTGTGCAGACTACCAGGACTACAGAGTCTACACTCTAATTACCAGCAGCAATCAGTGAACTGACAATCCCATAATACGCTCAAACTTTATTGATAATCAATGAATCAAATGTCCACCACTGTCCACACCCATCGTCTGCACAAATTGCAGCAGCTAGCAGCAGATCTGCATGTGAACATCACGCCGTTGTCACGCAAGACATCTAACGTTAGCGATACCTCTGCTGTAACCACCTCTGCTGCTCCTGCTAGTGCTACTGCCAGCATCACCAGCAGAAAAACAGACTGCCGGGTTTTCTATTGCTAAAAAGAATATAGTTACCCGAACGGTTTTTTGTTATCCTCCTCCATCTGCTGGCGTTCCTCATCCTTCTGTAGCCCCATTGTGACTTAGCTGTTTCCCTTTCTAGACAACACTTGAGTGAAAGTAAAAAAAAGGTTCAGGAGCTTTTGACACCTCAGAACGATCGAGTCGCCGAGCCGCCGGTTGTTTCACAATACCGTCTAGTTTGCACCATGAATGCAGGCAGGCAGGGTGTTCAGCACCACCTTTGGTGTTCACTGCCAAAACGCGCGCTGGGGTCGCGCGCGTACTAGTAAGTCCATGATCCATTCGGTGAGCCATATGCTGTAGAACTCAATTTTATTGTGCGATATTAATGTAGAAAAGAATGGGAGTCAACAAGCAGTGATATTCAAAGTGGACAGTGGCTTCGTAGATTTAAATTTGGAATAACGTTGCTGTATCTGAAGGAGGGCTTGTCCCGAGAAGTGACACTTGTAAACAGGTAATGTTGGGATGCCCTGCCCTGACATTGACAGAGTAGGCCCATTGCTACAACTATATAGAGAATGGCGTACACACCACACACACACTTTTTTTTTTTGATAATTCTTTATTCGAATCTCTGAAGGAGGGCTTGTCCCGAGAAGTGACACTTGTAAACAGGTAATGTTGGGATGCCCTGCCCTGACATTGACAGAGTAGGCCGGCCCATTGCTACAACTAATTTGTTTAGAGAATGGCTTACACACCACACACACACTTTTTTTGTGATGATTGTTTATTCGAATTTCGCTCAGTTTCATATCAGAAAGATCAGAAACGTTCACAGAACAAAAACAAGACATCATACTAAAGCAGACTGCATTATACACAAACATAATACAAAATAACATCAACTTACACTATATAAGGACAAAATGCAGTAATACCAACATTGTGCAAACTAATATCATACTTACATTGTAACTCTTTTAACCAAAACAACAACAACAACAACAACGAAATCCGCCTTTTTTTAAACACATATTCTCGCAAAGGCCCGCAAAACAGGAACATAAGAGATAATTTGCTTTTTAAAAAAGACAAAAGAAAACGGGCATATTTCATAGCTTCTCGAAAAAAAGAGAGAGAGAGAAAGAAAAAAAGAGGCCATTTGCGAGAAAACATACACACATGCACACTGACACACCCACCTAACACCAACATGCCCCCCTTCCCCCTCCCTCCCCCACCCTCCCCGTGCCTTCAGCCCTCAGGTTTATATGTACACTTGAATAACTCTGCCATGTAAGTAGCCATTTTATTTGTCATACAATAAAATACACCCTATTATATTCATGATAGTTCAGTTCAGTTGATTTATTTCACTTCCAACAAACAAATAATAAGAAATACAAAGAAACGCTCATATACACAGACGTCATGAAATTAGTACCACAATGCGATGAACAGAATAACATGGTAAAAGAGATACAGGTAAATTATCAACCGAGATACAAATAACAGCTGATACGTCACTGTGGTAAATGCATAAACAATATTGCTGGAAATGGAGGGGACTGCTAAAAAGCAGAGCTTGTAGAATGCAGTCCCCTCGTAGAGAAAAATATATATATATAATTGCAAAAAACAACAACAACAACAAAATTCCCTAAGTGGTAGCAAAAAAAAAAGACAGACAGAGTAATACACACATACATGCACACATACGGACGCACATTAACAAACACATGGCGGCTCTCTTGTAAGGAAAATATGGAGATGATGTGGAAGGGTAGAAGCAATAAAGAAAAAACGACAACAACGAAGCAATAAAGAAAAAACGACAACAGAAGCAATAAAGAAAAAACGATGAAGAAAAAACGACAACTATGTGATAATAACTCGCGGACACGGCAAAATCAAGACAAAAAAAAATCACGTATCATCATTGGTATACATCATAATATATATTCCCACTTTAACAAATGCATTCCAACTGTTCCTCTTTTACTCGCTATCTTATTTTCTTCTTCTTTACACATACCAAAATACTTCATTAAATCATTAAACTTCGGTACCTTCCCTTCTGATCTCGCTAAATGTAAAATATGTTTAATCACCAATATAATTGTATTCCATCCTTTGACTTTTAACGAGTTTCCGGATATACCTGTATAAACAACTTTCCAGTTTATATTCCCTCATTCTTCTAAATTCAAATTCTGAATAATAATTTGCCACAATTCCTGCACTTCAATACACTCCCCAAATAAATGTGAATATATCTCAGTGCTTTTTTTGCAGAGAGAACATAGATCATTAGAAACAAACCCAAATCTCAACAGATTAACTTTTGTATAAAGTGCACCATGGAGAAGTTTAAATTGAAATTCCCTAAGCTTTGGGATAAGAGTTGTGACTCTGGGTCGGAGAAAAATATCTTGGGTTACTTTTGGGGAGAAGGCGAAAATACTTTGTTGATCTCGTACTTCCAATGTATATAACTGCTGTAAATCAGTTAAAAAAATGAGTGAAAATCTTTCTCGAAGGTATATCACCAATCCTAATTTCTTTTCCGTGTAATTTTAACCAAGTATCATCCACTTGAACAGGTTTAAAACTGACCCACGACAAACTAAACCGTCCACTTTTCAAAATTACATCACAAATCCTCCAAACATAGTCAATTTCCTCACTGCATAAACCTGCTTTTTGAAAATAAATAATCGGTCGTATACCTTTCCCATCAAAATAATGACATAATCTAAATTTAGTTGATGCATGCATCCCCAAGAAGTAAACTGAGAATGATAAAGTAAGCTTAGATTATAACAAATATAATATGACAATGTTTTGCCTGTGTTTTTTTTTTTTTCTCTCTCTCTTTCAGGCTGTCATATCTTCAAGCTTATATGCTTATTTGACGACAGTCTTCTGCATTCACATTCCCAATAGGCCCTATATGTACCTTAATTCAGTCAGATCATTGGTTGTTTCACCGCAATCCTGAGTAGCTCTTATTAGACAAGTTTTCTTATTTTCTTCCACCCCTGGCTAAATACTGGATAGTGATAAGGTTAGCGTGAAGATTAGAGGTAGGGCAGGGAGGTTCCATCTCCCTGGTTAGGGTTAAGTTTTAGGGTTCTTCTTCATCATCATTATCATCTTCTTCTTCTTCTGGTTAGTCTGCCTCTTTCAATAAGCTGAAGTTTCTTGCAGACTATGTGCTGTTTACATTATAATACAGTTTATTTACAGATTTTACAAGCACATAACAAACACGAAAAACAAAGACTATTATCATGTAGCCACTATGATCAACCGTTACTCGGTTATGGAATGCTCCCACAGAGGGCGCTGCAACAATAATTTCCAAGGCCAGTGAAAGAATTCAGCTCCTCACTGTTCTGAGTGAAGAACGAATGACGATGCTCTTCAGTTCTCGTAGTTGGAATGGGAGGCTCTCGTCAACTGAGTAACCTGTTTAATAATTACTAGTATTATAGTCCTCTGCCGAAAGATGAGCAAGATCATTGTGAATTTTTCTACATCATGGTTAGCCTGTCATTTTCTCTGCGCTGTTCCAGAGTGGTCCAATCAAGTTCTTGTAGCATTGCTTTAGTGACATTTGATGTATTATGGTAGCAATTCAGAGTGAATCTCGCAGCTAGAGTTTGGATTAGTGTTAGGAGTAGGTTCAAGATTAGGATTAGGGGGCAGGGAGGTCTCTTCCACCTCCCTGATTAGGGTTAGAGTCAGGAGAAGGTCTGGGGTAATAATTATTGTTCAGGGGGTAATTGCCCTAGACCCGTTGCCAACACCATCCAATAATCATAATGCCATGTTCTGATCTCGTGTATAATGCAACTTCCATCTGGTTGAAGTTGGCCATTATTCATGTTCAAATGATGGAAATATTTCATTACAGAACTCACCTACCTTATTCATACAAGGTTGACAAAGCTTTGAACAATATCTTAATTGCTTTGAGTCATTAATATATGTATAATAATATTTTACTTGTCTGAATCATGCCTCTAAGATCTCACTTTGGATTATGTAGATTTATGCTCAAGGCTTTATGTTCGTTAGAAATAATTTATTATGATGTTAAGATGTCCGCAGAATGTGTTTTAAGAAACACACACGCACACACACACACACACACACACACACACACACACACACACACACACACACTCTTGCATAATGAATACACAATTAAAAGTAAAAAAAAAGCAAAATGCCCATGTGTATATTTATTGGAGGTGCCGGGGATTGAACCCGGGGCCTCGCGCATGCGAAGCGCGCGCTCTACCACTGAGCTACACCCCCTACATCGTCACTTGTGGGGTCAAGATAACTTTATTTTATATGGTATACTTTTGGGAAGGCAAAGTCTCTATTATTTCATTTTAACACTATACAAAGTAATGAAATATGTAATTTTGCCTTTTTATGTTCAGTTGAACCACAAAAATGTTTCCTGAAACAATAAATGCAAGATTTGTGGCCGATTTGTGACAAAAATAACGATTGAACCATGAGGCATGAGGGGGTGAGTTAACAACTGTAGTTGAGGTACTTAATTGCTGAATTCAGTCAGAGTAGATATCTGTGAAATTGCCTACATCGGATAGAAATAAAACTTCGATATTCATACATTTCTGTTATAAATTATTTCCGTTTCGTAGGGGTTCTTACTATTCTAAGGTTAAATTTGTTTTTACAGTTGATAGAAATAAACCTTTTGAAAAATGGATCTGGCCGAACTCGAGGTTTTTAATCGATTACAGACGATCCGGAAGTTTACGGCGAGTCGCGCATGTATACAAATTTGCACTGGTGTCACCAGCCTGCTGCTGATCCCTACACGTTGCATGCATGCAAGTCAGCTGCTTACTCTCGCCGGACGACGTGAGCATGATCCCCCACCGCGCCGCGGTCGGTGTGATACAATCCGGTGAGTAGCTGCCTCGCCGCTACTACACCGACTTTTTGCAGTGTGTGTTGTGGGTGTGTGTGTACGTGTGTGCGTAAGCGCTATAATCGCCCGCTGGGATACTGCGCTGGTACAGTGTGGTGTAGTAGCCAAATCACGTTTATCGGCGCGGCGAGCGAAGCAACGAACGGCGCAAACTCATTCCCATGTAGGCGCAGGCAAGTACAGTACAAGTGGTTCACCAAGAATGTGGGCATGTTTGATGGCATGGCATTGATGTGTATCTCGGACGTATCTGCATCTTATCTGGGTGAGCCATGCGTTATGAATGATACCTTTTAGTCTTGTTGTTGAGGTTATGTTCGATATTCTCATGTTTATGATAATAAAATCAGTGAAATTAGTGGGTAAACAATTGACACTTTCTTCGGGATTGTACCATGCATCGTCGCGTTGACCGGTAAGTTTGTTCCAACAAGAACAGGGAAGAAATGTTAAAATTTGCATTTATTTAGCCTTTATCTTTTATTAGTTAAATTATAAACATGATAAAAAAAGAGTCGGTAGGGTAGGGACACTTTACTTTACAGACACATAATGGACCCTAGCATGTTAGTCAATTATAATTTTCAGGTAATATTTTACTAACTTTAGTAACAGGATCATTTTTCTGTTGTCTCAGAGTGCCGCCTTCTCATAAAAAGTCATAATAAACAGTGTAGACTCTAGTCTGTGCACATGAAATTGCAAATTCTACTACTTCGTAAACTAGCTGCATAGTATAGTAAATTTTACAACTGTAACGTTAGAATATATTTTACAATCTCGGACTATGGAGCGCCTCAGGGTTACACTAGTTAGAATGTAAATTGTATCCCCCGAATAGAATTCGGAGGATACTATGGATTTGGCCTCGTTGCCCCGCGTCCGCATCCGCGTCTGCCACAGAGATTTTCTTGTGAGCGCTCTAACTGTTGAATTACTGGCTGCAGTTCTTCGTCGATCATCTTCAAATTTGGCATGAAGGTGTATCATGAAAACGAAGAAGCCTATTGTTTTTGGTGATGGCGCCCTCGCTTGTTCCGTCTTTATACATGGAAAGGTAAATTTACAGGAGAATACAGGGTCTGCTTGTGTTTGCGACGATGGCCATGTTTCTTGACCGATTTTTTTTTCAAATTTGGTAGGGCCTATAATATATCATAGTCAAATGTATACACCTATACCTATTGATAATGCTGCCCTCACTTTTCCACCTTTTACAGGGTCAAAGGTCACCCTGATGTCAAAATTTGCAAAAGTACTTATTTAGGCAATAACTTGAGTGTTACCAGATTTTATTCAGACTTGCTAAGGAGGTGTAGCCTATGGGTGGTCATTCTACATGAAGGACACAACAGTTTGTGGTGATGGCGCCCTCAGTGTTCCGACTTGGAGGCCATGTCACATTTCTTGTATAGAACCCTATATGCTCTTCTATAAGCCACATTTCTTGTCGGATTTTATTCAAACTTGCTATGGAGGTTTGTGGGGGATTATTCTAATTCTAGGTAACAAAAGTTTCCATTGACAGCGCCCTCGTTGTTCAAACTTTTATAGGACGACATGTCATATCCCTTGTATGTGCTATATACCAGCCTCATTTCTTGTCGGATTTTATTGTCCTGCGACAGTTGCCGTATTATACAACATTCTGGCCTAAAGAGTAATCCATTGGGGTGTGGGAGACGGGTTCTGGGGATACATGTGCTCGATTGCAAGTGCTGTAGTTTATGATACTAGAAATCTACTCAGTGCTAGACTAGTGATTAATACTGGCATGCTACTACTGATGACTAGCCGTTAGTTGTGGATAAATTCGGCCTAGTTGGTAAACTCGGCCACTTGTATAAAGTTGTAATGCTAGGCCGAGTTTACCCGTACATGTAAGTAAATGGCAGAACACTAAATATGTACCCAACAGTTTACAGGTTATAACTTGGGCAATTGTGCACTTTGATATGGCCCTAGACCTACATGTATATAGTGCGAGATTTTACCCCAATCGAGCAGTGCTTACGAATTTGAGTACCTTTCAGTCAGGCACCGCTGGTTCAGCAGCTGCAGCATGTGTTCCGTTACTGTGCTGTGTGCAAGAGTGTGAGATTTCTCGTTGGGATGCAGTGTGTGTATATGTGTCAACGTGACTTTGTGTAATGAAAGCAGAGAATACGGTACGCCACATGGTTGCTCTAATGCCCTTCCCTGCGCGGCGTGATTGAGAAGAGACGAACAGAGTGCTGTGCATTGGCATACAACGGAACGCAACCTGTGGTAAACTTTCGTCCTTCATTAAATGAATGGACTGGACGCTGTGTTATTATAGACTCAAGCAGAGGATCAGTAATAAACCTATCGCAGAGGACATGTGTCCACTGCCTTGGCGAGATAACTCTTTGAAATAATGAGGAAAAAGAAAAAATCCAAAATGGAAGCTATCTGTCCGTTGTTAGGGGCTGACCGTCTGCTATACCATCATCCTTGCCTATTTTAGTATTTATTGATGAAGACTATATACTGTATACCCCGATCTAGAGTTGTTGTTTTTTTTCTTTTAATCATGCAATCTCATAATAATGCGTTCAGTTCTATTCTGACGTTTAGGCCTACAACTGATGTTGGCCAGTGGCAGTGCAACCTCAAAGTGTTCGTGTTAATAAACGAAATGTATTGTAAACATCATAATCTATTTCATTTGTAGACAACAAGAATATCAACCCTACTTCCCTGTATAGAAGCTCCTTTGATTTTCCAGTATAGTATACCTGTACATGTGTTATCAACTTGAACGAAAACTTGACAGTCAATCCGAATGTATCGATGGTTCTTACAACTGCTTCCCTTAATGAGCTACTGTTCAAAACTGTTCAGAGATTTCCACAAGATTCTAAGACCAGGCTGCTGATGACACATGACGATAAATGTTAGTCCTGTAATGTTCATTATTTTTATTTATTTTATTTTTTGTGAATGAAATATTGAAATTAATGGCATCACAGTATACACACCTTGATATTGAAGCATGCAGGATGCTACAAACACACTAGCCTGCTTCCCTGGTGTTATTAAACTCACTGTTGGACGCACATGATGAACGGGCACTTTGTTTTGTTTTGTTTTAACGTGGGGGGGGGGCTCACTCGAATCTCCAATCTTGCAATCAAGAATATATAAATTGAGATGGAGGGAGAGGGAGAGAGAGAGAAAGGGAGATTTCTCTCATGCCCTGCACCAGTAGAAAATACATTTTCCAAGTCGAAATGACAATGACCTAGATTGGTGTGGCAGGTGTTATGCAATGTAGATTACCGATATTATGATCATTCAGCACCAAAGCAAATTTTATGCAGATTTGCAGCCAATAAATTATTAAGGATTCTAATGTTGCAACTTACAGTATGGTATTGTGTAGTAGGTTACACATTTTCTTGAGTAGTAGTAGTTGTTGTTTTTAATTGCAATTCGATATTGCCAGAGCTGTCAAAATGAGTGACTTTGTATTTCTGAGTCATACATTGTACTTGTACATACCCATACAATTTTTTCTAAAAAATCAATTGTACAACGTAGGTACTAACACTTTGCAGGGCTGAGCAATTTGCTACGAAATGATAGTCATGTCATGGCAGAAAATGTCCTGTGCACCCCCCCCCCCCCCCGATATACCACTTCTAATCATTTTAGATGTTTTATACTTTTGACTGGAGAGCATACTTGTAGTGCAAGGTCTGCTTCAGCGTGTGGTTATTAAAGGGTGTGTACAGTTCTGGTCGAGGTAAGGATTTAGCTTTTAACGTTTTGTTAGATATCCAGAAACCACTCCATGAGATGTCAAAGAGCATGCAATTTTAAGGGGTATCAAAATTTTATTTGATGAAAATCGGTTTTGAAATGGCTGAGATATCCAAAAACAAGGTGAAACAAAGAGATCCTAATAAAAGGCGTGGCCTGTCGCCTTTTATTATTATCACTTTTTTGGATATCTCAGCCATTTGAAAACCAATTTTCATCAAATAAACGTTGAATCCCTCTTAAAATTACATGCTCTTTCATATTTCATAAGAGGTTTCTCATTATCTAACTTAGGAATGTTCAAAACATGAATCCCCACCTCAACCAGTACTGTACAGTCCCTTTAAACTTTGAAGTGAACAAGAACAAGAGATCACTGCTTTTCTTTTGCATGTGAAATAACCTCTGTCCATTCAGTGAAGGTGGATTACACATATGACATGGTTTTTAATATTTCAGGCTGTGTGTACACTAGATGTGTAGTGTGGCAGCAGCTGTGCTTCCCTCAGTGTAAATAATCTGGCAGTAGACTTCCTCTCCCAAGTCTTGGATATGAGCCTGTCTTTTTAACTGTCTCATTGCCCAGTTCCTATAAAATAATGAGCAAGAAAATGTTAGAGGGAAAGTGCCTAGGGGAAGCAATACATGTTAGCAACTGCTTAAAGTTTAAGAATAGATTTACTTGTATTTAGTGCATGGGCAATGGAACATTTTAAATGAAATGAGTAAAAAAAAGATGTAACGCTTTTGACAAATCTCGCTATAAAAAGACGTAATTAGCCTGAAAGGAAGGCTAGTTTTTCCTCCTGGACCTTGGCCTAGTAAGTTCCTCAGGAGCTTTGCAAAGCCAGGTTCCTCTGTGTTGTGCCACGTTACCCCAATGCATTTGGATTCAGTAAATGGAGCAATATTATTAGTAGAACAGATCAATGGAAGTTTGAGGAAAATCTTACAATCTGTTCAAAAGAATTGTCAAAGTTTTGCTGTGACCATTACATGATGAAAAGGCTCTAACAGTTTATGATGTATCATGTTAAAGTAGTGTTACGACCAAAATCACTCCGAGAATGATCGCACAAAAGAAACAATCAACTGATGTTCAGGTGGTTTATTAACAGTAATATTGTGGGTACAGACTGGTAATCGGCGTCATATCAGTACAACAATGATCAATAGAAACAATTACAAATCGGTAATGGAATCACTTACATGCATCCAAACTATCACAAAGTTGCTACAGTTCCCTGATAGTGTCCAGATACGATGTTCGATGCACAAATGAATGATCCGCGATGCCCCGATGAATGATTCCTGCGACGTAAATCCAGAGGCACAGGTTACAATAGTCCGCGTTATAGATCCGGGGTAAAATCCACGAAATATGTCCACGGCGAAACGTGCAGAGTCCAAACGTTGTGACGACCACGTCCAGTTGATGCGTTGAATGATGATTCACTTAATAATGTATATTGTCCAGCTAGGAATCCAGCCCGTCACAGCTTTGCCGTAGCAATGTCCATTGACATAAGAATATGGAGTCCAATGAAGGCACATTAATTCTCTGCAGGCAAAATGTCTCCCAGGCCTCATCTCCACAAACATAACAGGTCAGCAGGTAACACAGGACTGACTATAACTAGTCGCTTCAGAGCCAGAAGTGACGTTACTCTCAGAGCAGAGGTGTTGGGTACTCTGCCTACTGCAGAATTCCTCTGGCTTATATACTATCCATTCACCCCCCTTCTAGCACATTCTATAACTCTCTCCAACCTACTAGCCAGTCCAAGTTACAGGAAACCTGGATGACTCACTGCCTAACTATGTACAAAACATCATTGCCAAGAATAACTACCAATCACATTGGGCTATAGGGACAGTGCCTCACTCAGCCAAATATGTAAGCACTTCCCAGAAAATTCTGGAAAGGGTGAAATCATTCTAGATTGAGTGAGCTATAATGTATTTCCTGATACATGCATGTACTGTATAGCTACATTGTATACCACCTAGAAAATTCTCCACTTATCTGGTCAGCCTGTATGTACTATATCTATACTACATAGAATGTTCTCCATTAATCTGGTCCACCTGTGTACATACACATTAAAACAGCCAGGCATACAGTACATCATACATATGTACATAACTACTAGTGTGTACATTTGTGACACCATCCCCCATGGGAAAAAGAAAGCCTTGCTGTAGCAAGGGTTTCTTTTACCTTCACAATTTCTCATTGTTATTTACAACAAATGTGAGGTAAAGTCCAAGTCAAGCAACAATAATCACATACTATCACATGCCTTTTGGATAGCTGTATTAGTTCCATGTTCTCTTTTCATGGACACCATTTACAATGATATTGCTTGGATTCTCTTATACAATCATATCAAACTGTTTTGCACACATTAATGAATATGCTAAACACATACACTGGAAATGATATGCGGTGAAAACTTTTCACCTTTAACTTCTACTGTGCTATCCACTATCTATGTCACACCAACTGACTTTCTGTCATAGCACTCTTTCAGCACATTGACATGACGCATCCTCTGATCTTTGCATCTGTCTGGTGTGCTGATCACATAGTTCACATGATCATTGAGTTTCTTTTTGACACAGTATGGGCCACTGAACTTGGCTTTCAGTGGTTCACCTTGTATGGGCAGCAGTACAAGAACTTTGTCACCTGGTTTGAAGGTTCGGGCTTTGGCATTTTTGTCTGCCTTTCTCTTCATAGAGTCTTGTGACACTTTCAAGTGTTCCCTAGCTACCTCACAAGCCTTTGAAAGCCTTTCACGAAACTTTGACACGTAGTCAAGTAGGTGGACCTCATCATCCTCCGTCATGAATTTCTCTTTGATGAGCTTCAGTGGGCCCCTAACTTCATGACCGTACACCAACTCAAATGGGCTGAAACCCGTCGACTCATTTGGGGAGTCCCTCGTTGCAAACAGCAGGAAAGGGATGCCCTTATCCCAATCCTCGGGATACTCCTCACAGAACGCCCTAATCATTGTCTTTAGGGTCTGGTGGTAGCGCTCCAACGCACATTGGGATTGGGGATGATAAGCTGACGACTCCAGCTGCTTCACCCCCAAACGATACATCACCTCTTGAAATATGCCTGACATGAAATTTGACCCTTGGTCAGACTGCACTTCCTTGGGCAACCCATACCTAGTGAAAAACTGCACTAGAGCATCTACCACAGTCTTAGCAGTGATATTTCTCAATGGGATAGCCTCTGGAAACCGTGTAGACATATCCATGATTGTCAAGAGGTACTTATGACCCGACCTAGTCCTAGGCAAAGGTCCAACACAGTCAACTAGAACCCGACTGAATGGTTCTTCAAACGCAGGTATCGGAATCAATGGCGCCGGCTTCACCGAATGCTGTGGTTTACCAGCCACCTGACATGTGTGACAAGTCTTGCAAAACTCAGCCACATCCACATTCAACCCTGGCCAATAGAAATGCCTCATGATCCGATCCTTTGTCTTTCTGACGCCTAAATGGCCGCCAACAGGTAACTCGTGAGCAATCCTCAAGATCTCACCGCGGTAACTAGGAGGGACAACAACTTGACGGACCACCGTCCAATCCTCATCAGCTGGCCTATGGGGAGGTCTCCACTTCCTCATCAAAATGCCATCTTTGACATAATAGCACTCAGGGACCTTTTCAGCCTCAGCCTCAGAACACGCCGTCTGAGACAAGCCTTTCAACTCAGAGTCTGCCTGCTGTGCTTCAACCAAGGAAGACTTGCTAAACAGCCCATCACTGTTAGCCTCGGAGCCTAATACAGCAACCCCATCATTCAAATCCTTGAAAAAGGTTTCTGCCAACCAAACACCGGAATTCTCCTCCACATCAACAGAATCCGCATCATCTTGAACAGCTCTACAAGCCTGAGACCTAGTCACAACACAATCTGGGAAAATCCCAGGAAACTCCTCCTGCAACTGCTCAGTTTCAGCAACCACCACTGGTTTATCTGAAACAACTGGAGACGCAACCACCTTGTCCCCAGCCAAGTCATTCCCCAACAAGAAGTCAATGCCTGCCATGGGCAACTCAGGAACAACTCCAACAGTAACATGACCAGAAACTAGGCCACACTTCAAATCCACTCTATACAGTGGCACTGACATATAACTGCCATCAACAGTCTGAATCAAGACTTTTGCATTCACTGCACTATCTGGTGGAAAAGTCATACCACCATCCACCATCAACGACTGAGAGGCCCCCGTATCCCGCAGGATGACCACTGGCTTACCTGCCTCACCAGAGGTACATGGGGTCACCTCACCATCAAACAAAAAGCTACGATAGCTCTCATCCACCTGCTTCAGCCTATCTTTGAATTTGGGAGACTGACTTTCAATGGCCTGTGTTTCACTGAACGGGACACTGTTTTCAGGTAGGACGCTTTTTGACATGACAAATCCCATGTCCTTCTTTGTTTTGTTTTGCAACTTCCAACACTGTGACTTTACATGCCCTGTCTTGTTACAGTGAAAACATTTGATGACATTTGCACTTGTACTGGACCCTTTGTCAGATTGAGGCTTTGGTGCCGATGAAGTGTCAGAACTCGTGCCTTTTTCAGGACCAGCATTCTTTGGACTGCTCGACTGATTTTTGTCTCTCTTATTTCCAGAGAAATTCCTGAAAGGTGGTCTGTTGTCATTTCTGTGGGTCAACTCATACTCATCAGCCATCAAGGCTGCTTTATGCAAACTTGTCACTTTGTGATCATCCAAATGTGACCTCACACTGAAAGCAACACTCTTTTTGAATTCTTCCAAGAGAACAACCTCACGTAGGTTATCAAAATCCTGATCCACTTTCAGGGACCTGTACCACCTATCAAACATCATTTCTTTTTCACGAGCAAACTCAACATGTGTCTGGCCTGGTCTGCGGTACGAATTTCTGAACTTGTGTCTATATGCCTCTGGCACCAACTCATAAGCATTCAACACTGCTTTCTTGACTGTAGCATAGTCACGTGATTGCTCTTCAGAGAGAGATGAGTACACATCGGCTGCTTTGCCGACAAACACACTTTGAAGGAGCAAGGGCCAAAATTCCTGTGGCCAGTTCAAACTGTTAGCCACCTTCTCAAATGACACAAAATATGCATCAACTCTGTTTTCTTCAAACTTTGGCACCAATCGAATGTTCTTGGCCAAATCAAATTCAAAGGGAGCCCTTTCACGATTTCCAACAGCGTGTGCATGAGTCAATTCCATCTCACGCAATTTCATTTGCTGCTCCATTTCGAATTTCTTCATTTCCATTTCTCTTTGTTTTTCCCTTTCCAGCATTTCCATTTCCCTAGCCTTTTGCTCTCTTTCCGATCTCATCTTCTCTTTCTCTATTTCCAATCTAGCTAGCTCAAGCCGTGTTTGATCTGAAATGTGAGCTTGATCGGAAGTGTCAATTTCTTCTTTGAGCTCCATGTGACCAGCTACTAAGTCAAGAATCTCTGCCTTTCTAGCACCTTGTGGAACATCAACATTTAAATGCTGTGCAACAGCGGTCAAATCACATTTGCGTAACCTTTGCAAATCTTTGAGGGACAAATCTGTCCTCTGAACAAATGCCTGAACATCCATTGTACTGATTGACATTGTCACAATGTATTACACACAATACATGTATACAATTGAACAATCAACTCAACTGGTATTTTGTCTGTACCAATATTCTGGATTCCGGAACGTTCCAAATTCTAACTTTTGGCTTTAAATTCACTTCTCGGACACAAGCCCCCAATTTTGTTACGACCAAAATCACTCCGAGAATGATCGCACAAAAGAAACAATCAACTGATGTTCAGGTGGTTTATTAACAGTAATATTGTGGGTACAGACTGGTAATCGGCGTCATATCAGTACAACAATGATCAATAGAAACAATTACAAATCGGTAATGGAATCACTTACATGCATCCAAACTATCACAAAGTTGCTACAGTTCCCTGATAGTGTCCAGATACGATGTTCGATGCACAAATGAATGATCCGCGATGCCCCGATGAATGATTCCTGCGACGTAAATCCAGAGGCACAGGTTACAATAGTCCGCGTTATAGATCCGGGGTAAAATCCACGAAATATGTCCACGGCGAAACGTGCAGAGTCCAAACGTTGTGACGACCACGTCCAGTTGATGCGTTGAATGATGATTCACTTAATAATGTATATTGTCCAGCTAGGAATCCAGCCCGTCACAGCTTTGCCGTAGCAATGTCCATTGACATAAGAATATGGAGTCCAATGAAGGCACATTAATTCTCTGCAGGCAAAATGTCTCCCAGGCCTCATCTCCACAAACATAACAGGTCAGCAGGTAACACAGGACTGACTATAACTAGTCGCTTCAGAGCCAGAAGTGACGTTACTCTCAGAGCAGAGGTGTTGGGTACTCTGCCTACTGCAGAATTCCTCTGGCTTATATACTATCCATTCACCCCCCTTCTAGCACATTCTATAACTCTCTCCAACCTACTAGCCAGTCCAAGTTACAGGAAACCTGGATGACTCACTGCCTAACTATGTACAAAACATCATTGCCAAGAATAACTACCAATCACATTGGGCTATAGGGACAGTGCCTCACTCAGCCAAATATGTAAGCACTTCCCAGAAAATTCTGGAAAGGGTGAAATCATTCTAGATTGAGTGAGCTATAATGTATTTCCTGATACATGCATGTACTGTATAGCTACATTGTATACCACCTAGAAAATTCTCCACTTATCTGGTCAGCCTGTATGTACTATATCTATACTACATAGAATGTTCTCCATTAATCTGGTCCACCTGTGTACATACACATTAAAACAGCCAGGCATACAGTACATCATACATATGTACATAACTACTAGTGTGTACATTTGTGACAGTAGTGAAACAGTATAAAGAAATATAGGCCCTATGTAAAGAGAATTCTGTGTGTTTTCCTTTTTAGGCATACCTAGTTCTTATAAAGAAAACTTGATTGTAAGCCCCTTCAGGAGCACAAGCCAAGGGAATAATATAACCTTTAACATAATCATGTGTCAGTAGCAGTTTGGGGAAAAAGGTTGGTTGTCGTACCAAGTGATTTTTTTTTTTGGAAATATATTCTCTTCATATTTTCTTCATACCAACTATAACTGGGAAATCAGAAATCATTGTGCCTTTCTTGTCCAGCAATGATAGCACTTAGAATATTGTCAAAACTTTGAAGGTTACAAACTTTTGAAATGAATGTGCACATATTCTCAAACTTCACTGATGTGTATTCTTCCCCAATTATTTTTGCATTCACTGAATCTATGTTTTGGGTATATGTTCCCCTGGGTAGCTCAAAATGAAAATGTTCACACATCTTGGGAATGATTGAAGTATGGCAGTGATATTTTCATCCACAAAATTATAAGCAGGCAAAGTTTACCTACATTGGCCTGGTTCCTGCTCCCCCCCTCCCCCCCCCCCCCCAAAAAAAAAAAAAAAAACCTGCATAAAAGTTTCCACTTGTGAAGTACGTACAGCTGAGGCTGTTTTACAGTGCCTAAGACCTCTCTAGTCCATGCTATTCCAGGATCACGACTTTCCTGTGATGTGCGCGAATACCAAGGCTTACTGTAGGATTTGACTGAGGGATGATATGTGCATCATTATTTAGTTTACGGTAGTTGCTACTGATGAACACTGTAAATTTCAACTGATTACAAAATGTACATTAAAACCATAAATGCTTGCTTCATTTTAATTTAGCGAATTTCCCGAGAGCCAAGATTTGAGAAATTAAAATGCTTGCAAAAAGTTAAGTCTGCACTACATGTACAGGCCTGTATTATGCATTGAATGCCAGTGATAATTCACAAAAATTTCATGCTGTGAAAAAAGGCCGCCGGCTCCAATTTGCTAAAATGTCGTTCTGCGAACATTTCTTGCTTTATAGTAAGTACCGTGCTGTCTTCACTTTCCAGTGGAAGTCCTGGTTACAGAAGAGTATCAGTACAGACCATAGAGATGTATACTAATATATACTAGAGCGCGGACTGCGTATGGCGCGTACGCAGTGCTCGTGTGCCGAGATGAAGAGGCCACGCGCCATCTTTGTCCGGGCAAAAATAAACATTGCGTCCGGGCAGCGCAGTAGTGGTGGACACGTGAATACGTACACACAAGCGTTCATACACGTACCGGTATTGGCTTTCAGCAAGATGAGGGGGTCGGAGATGAGAGAAGGAAACAACTCAAAAATTTAAGTTGCTAGCAATCTCTTATTATGAGTGGTAAAGAAAATGAAAATGAAACAAAATTTTACTTTATTCTCCACGAGGTAATACTTTCAAGCCGACCAACACGACCATGGCCCATGCAGTACAAAGGGTTTTCTTGGTCTCTAGACAGCCGGGTGCCCCTTGTGATACAGTATACTGTGTCAATTTTTTTTTTTTTTTTTTTGGCAATTATATTTTTTCTGTATGAGGGGACTGCATTCTATAGTCCTATCTGTGTATACGAGTGTTTCATTGAATTTCTTTTTTTTTTCTTTTTGTGGAAATGAAATAAATCATTTTTATAAGTACGTGTAGGCATATTGATTCCATGACATATCAAGTTCAAGCTCGAAATGCTAATGTTGAAGCTTACATAAACCCTAACCCAAATCATAACACCTAACCCTCATCCTAATCCTCACCCTGCCTTGAACCAAAAGACCAATCAGACCCATGATGCTAATTCTATTTTCAGAAAGATATCAATGCCGGAGCATAATACACTGTATGTCCTGTCACCAGGCATATATTACGTATTCTAAGCTTTTCCCACACTATCACCATAGTAAAATTAACTACTGGTATATAATATAGCAAAGGGTGGAGGAACGATTTTTTTTTTTTTTTTTTTTTTTTGGGGGGGGGGGGGGGGGGGGGGGGGCTCAAGGGTCAAATAGGGCACTTAGAAAAGAGCACTTTTTAAACTTAAAAAGGGGAGTTTTTTTTTTTTTTTGGAAATGGGGCAAATGACCCCCCCCCCCCCCCCCCCCGTTCCGCCGACCTTATAGTTATGTACTGTAGCTATCTATAGTAGCAATAGATCGAGAATGGCTGAGGGAGGGCGGAGTGCCCCCTGACGAATTTTGCAAGACCTTTTCTATTCTTTTTCTTTTTTTTCTTTTTGGTCTTGAATCAATCTAACACACACTACAAATGTAATTTTAGTTACTTGTGAAAGGAAACTCCTCTCCCCTTCCTGTTTCTACATCCAAAAGCAGCGCATGAACCAGGCATTTTGCAACATAGATCCATGCTACTTTAAGTAGAATTTGCGAATTTAAGAACATTTTCGATTTCCAAACTCCGATGGAGACCTTGGCATAGATGCTAGCCTACTGCCGTTGCATCCCGTCGTCGATCTCCCTGAATGCTCCGCTAGCGCTATACGTTATCGGTACGGTCGCTAGTCGAAATTTGCCCGGACCAAAATGGCGAACGCCTCCTTCTATCGGTCACAGGGATTTTACGGAGTCCGCCCTCTAGTGTTCTTAGTATATATCTCTATGGTACAGACACAGTGCAAGTTGTCCTGTGTTGAACATTATAGCTAACTTGCTAGGTAGATTATAATAACGGTTGTTTGGAGGGTTCTTGACAAGGTAATTACAATTAACTTTAATGACCTACTCCCAAGGGCGCCACAGGGAGGTTGCATAATTTCAAATTATAATGAAGCTTATCAGCCTTCTTATGCAAGTTTTTTTTTTTTTTTTTTTTCATGTTCGCTCTTTGTAGCATGACACTGTGAAGAGGGAGATGATTACCCGAAGGCAGAATGAAACTTGCATTCATGTTAATGTGATTGTAAACTGCAATGCTTTTTCTTTAATACACGTACTGTACATATGTCACATATCCAGTCATTGTATAAAACGAGAAGTGTTATTTCAATCACTTGCTTCTACAATGAGGGTTTTAATACAAACTTTCACCTGTGTATATCTTGGGTGTTTTAGCAATGCAAATTATCATTGAGGTACAGCTGTATGCCACACTTGGAAGTACATAATGTATTCCAAGCAAGACATGGAGTGCTAGTGATGTAACATTGCATACGTGTGATGTGAATGCATCTATAGTATGTGTCTGTGTGTGATATATTTGTTTGTATCCCATATTTAATATTACATTGGTTATTACATTTTTATTGAGTATTAACATATAATGAATCACAGACTTTTAAAAATGATTTTATAGAGAGTCAAGCATAATTGTAACTCTCTCAAAATATTCAGATCTTGCAATCAACCTTCATTGATACACTGTAGTAACCAAAGACTTTTGCCTGCCTTTTGTCTCTTCTATTAAATTGCTACATAATATGCGAATGTTTTTCACCTTATGGAATCGGAAGGAAAATCTGTGTTGAAATGCTGGTATTTAATATGGAATTGTTTTCTTTCTAAATTTCTTTTTCAGGTTGCGACAGTTTTCTTGTTAGCTGAGCAGAGCCGTCAGTTTGTTTGATCCGGAGTGCAACCACACCCAACTGCCATAATGTAGCTCGAACACTGCTCTCGGTACTTTTTGGTGAGCAGCAGTTGCTCGGGTATTGATAAGCCAGACATTCTTGCTCTCCCGTTGTGGATGAATATTTCTTGAGACCTTGATTATACAACCTTAAGACGATGGATGCCGTGACACACCTACTAATATGATGGATTTAAAAGAGGAGGAGGTGGCTGAGGAGGGGGTGGTGTTGCCCCCAGACCCCAGCCCAGCCCCTCCCAAACCTCTGACCCCGTTCCAGCTGTTTTTCTACCACAATGGACTGGAGTCCTACCTGCGCCACTTCCCCCAGGATTTCACCCTCGGCCACTTCCGGGCCCTGACGGAGGATGATCTGGCGGACGACTACGGCGTGGCAGAGCTGCCGGACCGCATCCGGCTGATGCGGGCGGTGAACAAAGCGAGGGAGGAGTATGATGATCGCGAGAGGGAACTGGACCGGAGGTCTCACCATGGAGGGGGAGAGTCCGAGGGAGAGGTGAGTGTCTTGTTGAAATCCTTGCTTCATTGAAGATCATCGACCAAGACATACATTTTGTAGATTATAAAGGAGAATGAGAGGGAGAGAAGAGATTGAGAGTGGGCCTGGATATCATTCACAAGAAAATTTGTAATTTCCTTTTTACAAGGTAATGTTGCACAGAGGTGATTTCTGCTTTCTTTATGACTAGAAAAATAACATGTTAACAAAGATTCTGCGACAGTAGTTATCAAATATTCTTCTTAGCCACTATTAAAATGAGTTTGACAGCAAAGATACCTGATTCAAAAATCTTGTTCCTGTTTTAAATGTCAAGCATCTGAGAGCAAAAACACAACATGAAGTAATGTTGCAGATCAACCACAGTCACAGGTATCAAACAGTCAGGTGTGAGCACTGTAATGTTAGTGTTCACCACACCACACATTTCCCATAGCAATGAAATTCACTCTCAGGAATGCAAGATGGAAGGACACACATCTACTTGTAACAGCATTGGAACATTTTAGCATGGGTGAATTGGAAAAGAAATTGTCAACATCCAGAGTGATCATTTTCACTAATTGCTGTGACTGATGAAAGTACTGGTATTGCAATTTCAGAAGGGCGTGATCAATCTATCAAAAACAGCAACAAAAACGATCATTTCAAGTTTGTTTTGCCACAGATTTCTTTTTCTTTTTCAGTGACAGTGATAGTATTAACGATTCAGCATAAATGAAAATATCTAAATTATTCAGCATATCTCTGAGTGTGAGATTTATTTGACATCCTACTGTATATGCTTGGTTGTGTCTGTTCAGTTTGCATGTGGTTGCAAGTATATATTGTGTGGAAGAGGCTGTGAAGACCTGCAAGTACATACACACTATGTACAGGTGGTATGTGCATGCACATTTCATATTGTGTGCAAAAGATAAGAGCAATATACATGTAGGTTATAGGGCGTCCACCTCCTGTCTACACTGTACAGATATCTTGATAGTGTTACCTCATTAAAGAAGAGCTTCAAAGTCATGTAACTTACAGTTTCCTTCAAGCAGTACTGTAGTCTTCCATGCCTTATTACATGACTTTTGTCTACAGACATGATTTTGTATCAGCATTGCTTCCAACTGTAGGACGTAAGCCCTTGTAGGTACCTGTATGCTGCCTGTTTGCATAATTCACGTCCATACTTTTGTTAAGACCATTGATTATGCGTATATGCCAATATTTGATGCACAATAAAATCAGACTTGGTACAAGATGGGGGGGGGGGGGGGGGGGGGGGAAGAGGGCCTCACGCCTTCAAGGCAGACTACTCCTCTCTTTCAAAACCCCAAGGATGGTTAATGCCTTGATGAGCATGGGTGTACAAAGGTGCCTATTAATGATGCAGGAAAATATTGTGCGTGTACGTGCATCCTCGACACAGCAGTCCAATTAGACCCATTTCCCATGCGTGGTAGCAATTAAGGAAGATGTTAATGCTCTTGTTTACTCTCAATTTGACTACCGTGTTGCTGAAGTCACGACACAGTAATAAAGAATTTTTCAAATTTTGTGTGGTTTCTGTTATTTTGTTTGGCCAGTAGTATACATGTGTTATGAAATATCTCTCTTGTTGTAGCAGGGCCCTGTGGCATAGGAAGATGTAATCAAACATAAGTCAGAAAATCGAATATGAGTCAGTTGTCAGCCAATCAGAAGTGAGTATTCAGAGACTTAATACATTCATGTACATGTACATTTGATTTTCTGATATATATGTTTGATCTTAACTTTTATGCAACAGGCCCCAGGACCGGCTTGTGCATATTAATAGTTGTAGACAGTGCTCAAAATTCCAGAAAGAAATTGCACGTTGTACACATTTTACTGCTGTGTTCGTACAAAGGGAGTATTAAAGGGAGCGACCTCAGACAATGGCATGATACATTGGTATTTGCACAATGTGTCATGATATGCCAAGTGATTGATTTTAACACTGGGTGTGATCTTACCTGTCACCTGTCTGATTATGTTCAAGGTGACTGCATGAATATGTTGGTCAAAATTTAATACGCTGGTAGGCTGTGACAGGAACAAGGCTTATTGTGGATACAGTATCAGAGCATGGCTGACATAATGACCTTGACATCAGCGAATTCGTATTGTACCAGTGTTGTGGAGTGTCGGGTTGTAATGTTTTGCTTCGATTATTGTAGAACATTGCATTTTTTTTTATTTTCAATTAAAAGCAAAGCGTCAGTCCACATAGACTCAAAGATACAAATTTTGCAATAATAATAGATTTGAAAATTGTCATGTACAAGTAGGTACAGATTTGTATGTTTTGTCATGTTTACATCGCTGAAATAATATCGAAATACAAAGAATTTGACCTGGTAGTTGCATGCACAGTGCATTTGCACTGATCATCAGTCACTAGTTTGTACTCAGTTGCAAGACATACATGTACATCCCACATTTACCCACTACAATTGTATCTTTTCTACTGTATTTAAATTCAGTGCATATCGTATAAAATATTTTTTAACCATGGTTGTGCTTGAGTACAAGCATTAAGAATGAAAAACATACAAAATAGTTTGATCAAATTAATGGTGCAATGTTGTGTTTGTAGCTCCATGATTTCTCTCTTAATGCACAAAAAGGTATGTAAGACCCTACATGTACAATGTAGACTATTTTGTAGCCATTGGACTCATGTAATGCCTTCTCCCTCTACTTGTATGATAGCCAGTGTGCATAGCCAGGGCTGCATTGTCTGCAAACTAGAGCACACTTTGCAATATCCTGCATCTGGTTCATTGAAGGTATTGATCAAGATGATACAACAGGATTAGTGGAGAGTGTGTACTTTTCTCTCTTTCAAATCAATTCACAGAGCCATTCATACATGTACTGTACATTGTACCACCTTCAGTCTCCTGAGTCCCAGAGAAACTGATAGCCTATTGTTAGTTTTTGTAGCTTGTATACTGTAAGTAGGTTCATTTAGAGACACCAATTTTGTATTATATTTTGGATATAATTTATATGCCATTATTAAAGGAGAGAAAAAACGACAACTTTGCTTTAATAAAAACCCAGTAGATGTCATGTAAGAAAAGCCAACAGTATAACATGAATGTGAATACATTGTACATGGGACTACACTTTTTGAATGGGGAATTTTATGCTTTAAGAGATGAAATTTCAGTTTGCTGAATTGGTAATATTTTGAATTGTAGAAGCAATTTTTATTCAAAGAGCAATGTACAGCTTGCACATACATATTGTACAGTACCTGTTAAATATCATAATATGTGTAGTATTAGGGCCTATATGTCGAAGGAAAACTGTAGAATTTGGTACACTGTAACATGCTTTTTCCATGCTCCATGCTGTAGCTCTTGTTTTCCTTTTCTTACATAGTGTAGGTGCCTATGTGTATAGGAAAATGCAAAATATTGTGAATAGAACATCAAACGGATGACCTACGTATAGTACTGTGGGCTATGGTACAGGTACACTTTGTAGGCCCTATGTCATTGCAATTCCACAGCAATCGCAGCACTTATGAGAAAAGATTTTTACTCACAATACATAGAGGCATACCTGCATGCAGCAAGGGTGGATATCAAAGTGCACATGTGAGGTAATAAAGCTGTGGCAGTTTAAAGATTGTTACATTTGTCCTGTCTACATAAATGTACAACTACGTAGTTAGAAGAATGATCAGAAAAGCGGGGCAAGATTTGCTATATAATATTTTTCTTTGACCCTCTACTACTGAGAGGATGTCATGTAATGTTGTGTAGGTAAGGTTTACAAGAATTTTTATTTTTATTTTTTTAAATAATCAGGGCATTACTGCTAGAGTATCCCCCCCCCCCCCCCCCCCCGAAAAAAGGTGATTTTATAATCCATGTCTGTGTTAGTTTGCTTTGCATTATGACCTTCAAGTTTTTATAACTCTTATCCCTTTGTGTTTATTTACAGGGTTAAATATATTGGGGGAATTTCTTTATATATTATTTGTTATTCTTTATCATTATTATTTCTTCTTTTTTTTACACATAAATCATTTGGTGTAGTTTCCCTTTACATGTCTTTATTACAAAAATATCTGGGTGTACTTACAGGTTATACAAATTTGTATGAGCTTTACCCTGAAATAAGATGATTTGATGATGTATAGCTGGTCTGTCTGTAGATGATGAAGGTAGCCTGGTAAACAGCATGACAAAGCTTACAATGTATGAAAACCCTTCAGAAATATGCTCCCAGGTATATCTATTGATATATGCTGTGAACTGCCTTTTATTCATCAACTGGATCACTTTTGGAATCATTGGAATATTCAAGGCTGCACAGTGAACTTTTTATAAAAAGTATGAATGTTTGAGTCACACACTTCACAAGAATGCTGGTAATTCTATTCACTGTAGTGTGGATCGATTTGCTTACTCACCATCAAGGCCATACCACCATACTTGACATTGACAAGTGCCACTATCATTTCACAAATTATGTGACTATCTGATGCCCCTTCTTGTAATATGAATTTTTAATGAAGTACTTGGTAGTGTCATGTAGAAGTTAGCCAAGCATAAGCTGTATGTACATACTGTAAGAATTAAGTTTTTGTTTTTGTTTTTGTTTTGTATACAGAAAGTACTGATGATCATACATTGTAGTTTTTTTAAAAAGAAATGCCATAGCAGTGGAGAACCAAAGAACCATATGGCTTAAATTGTATTCATCCCTTAATTTTTTATTTCATTTTAAATAAATACTTTAATGACATGGTATACTGTGAAGTCATGTCAAAATCAATAAGTAGCCTACATTTGTAGGTAAACTTTCATAATACTGTACCTAGTATTCTAAATTTTAATGCCTCCAAGCTGCATTGCAGTGTCTACAAGAAGCAGGCAGGAAGAATTGGGGATAAGAATTGTCACAGTGGGCTTGTACAAGTTTCAAACTTACATTTGTATTGAAATTTAGATGGATGCATGTCTGAAATGCAAAACGTTCATCTGTTTAACTGTATTTAAGATTTCGAATGTGATGCAATAGAGTTTTGGCATTCAACTCTTTGTGGATGTAACGTCAATGTGTATAATGCTTAAAGATGGTGAAATGGATAGATTGAATGCATGGTGTGTCTATGATATGAGAAAGAGTGCTAAAACATACAGTCACAGCATATATATAATTTCAATATGTAGTAATACATGTAGACAATGCAACCATTCAATACCACTACAGTACATACACAATACATTTGTACTGTACTCCATTGCCTGTAAAAAGTGTCCTTTAAATTTACACTGCAACTAAGCTACATTTTTTGTATGGCAGTGCTGAAGGTGATTCAGTTTAAAATGGAAAGCATACTACTGCAGGTGAAGGACTACAATTGGGTGTGTAGTCTACACAAGAGCACTCACACACATGTATACATTGTGGTGCAAGGCAAGATTTGCTCATCCTCATGAACAAATATCTTTATGGGATGCTCGTGTTACTAGTTGAGCCGAAATGAAGAGTGGACAGTGGGTGTATGTGACTCTCGCATCTTACATCACCACTTTTCTCCGCCCTATTCGAGTGCTGCTGCGTTATGAAAACAAGTAGCTGCCGAGGTTTTTCCGTGTGGAGAACAAAAGATAGTAATTTGAGACCATTGCTTTCTTGCGAAATGTACTCGAGGAAAAATGATGGCATTTTATCAATGGGCTGATGACTAAGTTTCTCAGATTAGAAACAAGCCATTACTGTAATTTAGAAGACAATGCTCTATCCCTACAAGGGTTATCATGACCAGGGTTCGAAATTGGCGATGGTCCGCTGGCCATTGGCCACCCGAAATCACGTCGGACTAGCTAAAAATCGTAAAATTCTGAAGTTACTAGTCCGTCTGGCTAGCCAAAATATTGCTTCAGTGTCAAAATTGATTCTGTCCGCCTGGCTAGTTAAAAAAAAAGTTAAAGCCCAAACAAAATTCTGGTACGCCTGCAAAAGTTGTCAAATTTTGCTCCAAAATGTGAACGTATGCCTAGGAAATGTGCGGAATAACGCTGTAATAACAAGATATTCGATGGGTAACGACAAAAATGGGAAATATTAACCAAAAACGTTCAGTCTCAGAACTTACCCGAACGGGGTCAGGCTAGACTCGGACTCGGGGATAACTCGGCCTCGCTTTGCTTGACGGCGGGATGAGTTGTATTGGTTGTCCCTCTGGAATGTACAGTGTTGTACTATGCATGGGAGCGGCCTGTATAAACTACATTGTAGCGTTCTGGCTACTCGCAGTAATGGTCCGAGTTGTTACAATGCGCGCATCAAAAACCTCTTTGGTGCGCATGCAAAATTAGTGTGCGCCTCTCAAGCACCTCTAAAAACAATCAAAGACGCTTGATAAACAACAACAAAAACTTCAAAGACCGCGCGTCTCAGCAACTGAGGTGATGTGCGTATACTAGTAGGCTTGAGGACCGCGCGCTGTCCATTTGTTTTGTACAGGATTAGCACGCACTTTCCCGTCTGCTCAGTAAGGCCCGTAGTATTATAGAGTACTGATGAACATGGTGATCACGAACTGAAAAATTGTAACTGTAAATTATCTGAAATAGGGTCGAGTTTTCCCTGAGACCAAGTTAGTCTGGAGCCTTCTGGAATAAAAGTCGGTCTACCTACTTTTATTATTTTTCTCAAAATACTCCAAAACGACTCATCATTCCGGCAAACCGCGTCAGCCAGGTAAGTTTCTTTGTAGACTCTTTCGATATATTGCAAGCAAATATGAAATGGTGCCAGACGGGTTCTCAAGCCCTTACCAGAACTTTGTTTTCACTTTAAGTGCGACCCCTGATGACTGTTATATTTGTTTGTAATGATATCTACATCTGTACCATATTTTACATTCATCAAGTAAGACATTGAACACCTTTATCACAGGCCTCGAATTACCCGGGAGGCAAAAGGCAATTTGCCGCAATGCCCTATCTACTTGCCTCAATGCCTCTCTCAAAATTACCATGCTTACTGCAACTTTTCCTTGCTGCCCTTAAAAAATTTTGAGAGAGAGTGCCCCTAAAACCAAAAATTGCCTGTCCCTAAAACTGGCGAAATTCGAGGCCTGTTATCAGTTCCTTGATTGATCACCTCCCCCTCCAAAGAGCAAGCTTAATAGACCAGGAGCTGGCTGCTGGTCAATTTACCCCGTCAAGCCCAAAAGGTTTGACCCCTCAAAGTTACTGGGGCCACCCCCCTCATTACAAAACTGGGCGTCAGCCTGATACCTGAGGGCGGGGTCGTCCCCCAGGGACCCCCCCAAAATGGCCCCCGGCGGGTGTAATTTACCCCATGGAGCCCATGGACCAAACCTGGTCTAAAAGAATGGCCTAGGGGTGTACATAATAAAAATATAAAAACTGACAAAATATCTGGTCGGGAAAGGGGTTGCCAGACCGTCCCCCCCTGGGCCCCCCCTGGCGGGTGTAATTTACCCCACGCAGCCCATGCACCAAACTTGGTCCAATGAAAGTACTATGGGTGTACATAATGAAAATATAAAAACTGACACGATATCTGGTTGGGAAAGGGGTTGCCAGATCCCCTCACCCCCCCCCCCCCCCCCCCCCCCCCCCCCCCCCCACCACCGCCCATTAAGCCCCTTCGTGGGTTTAATTTAGCCAACAGCACCCATGGATCAAATTTGGCTGGGGGAAAGTAGGCCCCACTATGGGTGTGCAAAAAATAAAGATAAAAGCTGACAAAATATCTCACTTACAAAGAGTAATCAAACATATCCCCTACCTTTGCTACCCCCCCCCCCCCATTCTTTAGTGTGAAGGGCCTATACGGTTTGGAGAGGTATGAATGAGCGTGTCATAGAAAGTAATAAATGGAACTTCTTGAATTAAGATGAAGTTATGACAACAGAAGCATTGTGTGTATACATATATCCACATGCCCCATCCCACTCCCTCCCCCAAAAGAATGGAGTTATCGATATCTACACTAGAAACATACTCAGACAGTGCAGACCTTTGCCAAGCAGCTCATTTCCACCCATCCACACATGCTAAAAACTGCCAAATTTCCCATATAAAAGCCTTTTGCTTTTAAATGCCATCAACTTCCAGCTGTGTGGTAGTGCATTATACCTTGAGCACATGCCTTTACCTTTAGTGCGCATGTATGCAAACCTCAAATTCATGCAGCTTGAACTCCCAATTCCATTGATCTCATCTGCCATAAGGTAAAAATCATCAAAATTTCATAAAGATTCCCGGATCACTACCAAAATTTATATTTATCATCTGTTTTTAAAATGTAATTGTGTTATTATCATCTTTTCATACAAGTTTCATCCAAATGTGTTCTCAACCTTTCAAGTTGTTTTGCATACAAACAATAATGCAGACAATACTATATATAAGTAACATAAAACCTCAAGTGGCAGAAATAATTACAACTGTATCCAACATCCTACAGTTCAACTGTGTTACCATGCATGTG